>NC_091879.1:3651860-3956075 GCF_019399895.1 Cardiocondyla obscurior | reverse complement strand
GAAAGTTTTAATGTGATCGAATTAGATTATCTCGGGTTAGAAATGTTAGCGTAATTATTAACTATTAGAGGTATTAACGCTATTTTTATTGTAAATAACTTGGTTATTTTTTATTAAGTTTAAAAAAGTAATAAAATTAATCTAAAACAATAAACATGTACAATGTAATAATTTAGATTTTTAAATATTAAAATTATTTTGAAGAAAATTATATTATATTTATTGTTATTAAGTTATAATGTTATTAAAATCATTATTATAGTAATGACGAAAAATATATATTAAACTTTTTTAAAAAATTTTATTTAATACTTTTTAGCGAATTTTATTGTAGTTTCGGAAATTTTAACACGGTCATTAACTGTACTATTATTCACTAGCAATGTTAGGAAGCACAGTATTATTTCTCGCCTGAATCTTTAACCAGAATCCTTCTTCCGCCAGCATGCTAAAAGTCGCCTTGCTCAGCCGCAACGGGCGCATAGTTTTTGCGCACATTTTTAATTCGCAGCGAGCTAACAAATTGAATAATACGGCCTTGGTTTCCAATAACGCAAATCTGTTGCCTATACACATCCTAGGACCAATTCCGAATGGTATATATACAGATGAATTTACATCTTTCTTGTTCTCGTCCAAGAAACGTTCAGGATGAAACTCATCCGGCTTCTCGAAATATTTTGGATCCCGTTGCAGAGCGTAAACAGGGAACCAAACGCTCATCCCTTTTTTCACGAGGAAGGGCTTTTGTCCAGGCTCTGCCGGAGGCAATTCAAAATCTTTTACGCACAATCTGTCCAGAACAGAAGCTATAGGCCACAATCTAAGAGTTTCGTTGAGCACGGCGTCTAAATACTGCATTCCATTCAGTACGTCGTAAGTTACTTCTCCGTTGGTTGCCTTCAGAACTTCGTCCACCTCGTCGCGAAGCTTTTCTTGAACATGCGGATTCACGGTGATTTCGTGAGCGGCAAAGCACATCAAGCTGGAGACCGAGTCGAAGCCACCGAAGAAGAAGACGAATGCCTGTGCCGTCATATCCTCGATGGTCAATTCTTTTCCAGGTCCTCGCTTACCTCTGGTCTCCATCATCAGTTGCAGCATATCTGGTCGCACGATATTTTCCACATCTCTGGTGTGTATCGTGCTCTTAATAAGATTTTTGAAAAATTGACCTACGTGATCGTCAACGAATTTAAAGCCAAATATCTTGGAGAGCGCTGGTATACTTCTAGCTAAGTATAACTTGATGTTGCGTAAAGTATCGAAAGTTGTAAGATCCTTTCCATAAACGTAAAACTCGTTGTCACGATCCCTCATAGAATCGACGCTGATGCCGAAGGCGCAAGTTGCAATAACGTCGTTTGTGTACCTGGTGAAGCTCTCCTTCATTTCTATAACATTCTCGTCCTCCGGCAGCTTGGAGAGGAAATCAGTGAAACTAACGGCACACTCGGACATCAATTTAAATAAAGCCTTCATTTTACTAGAGGTGAAAGCTGGGCTTAGCAAAGCCCTCACATCTCGCCATCTTTCACCGCGAAGCGAGAATAGATTTTTACCGAATAAAGGATCGTTCTCTTCGTCGATGAAAGTCCGATGGTCGGGAAACATTTCGAAGTTTTTAACACCGATGGCTTTAATAAGTTCCGGGTCGCGGATCATCACGACCGGATTCATGCCGTCGAAAAATCCAACATATTTAGCGTTTTGATTTAAATAGTAAGTCTTTTGTACAAGTTCGGCCAGTGATATCTTACGGAGAAAAGCTGGTGCCATATTACCCATAACAGGCACTGGTGGTAAATGTGCGATTCCATATTTCTTGAAAAATTTCAACTTTTCAAAGTAGTAGTAATAAATGGTGATAACGCCTACTACAAGAGACAACACTATCCACGTATCTATCATGATGGCAAGTTATTCCAGCGAACTACGCTGATCGTTCTGACTTAATATCGCTTAAGTCACGAATATACCGATGACTATTCTGTTACCAACGGTTCCTTCTTTATATAACCGGCGTCATTGATCGTATTGCGCAAGATAAGATATGACCTTCGCTGCCTGATAGAACGCGAAAGTGTAAACGAGCATTTGTAAGTTACACAATGTCTCGTAACTTATGGGTTTATTCAATATAAATGCTTTATTAAACTATATTTTCTTCAAGCTGCACGAATTACGTAGCTTTGCAAAGTAAGCGCAGAAGAAAGAGCTCTGTAGTATTTTTACAGAACATAATTTACGAGTTGCGTGATATCACGTAACATACAAATCTAATCGTATAAAGTACATTTTTCTTCGTGCAGTACCGCTGTAAGAAAAATAGCATATTAAAAACTAAGTGTTAAAATAAAAATTAGAGAGAAAGTAACATAATTATAATGACATAAGGTTGATTATTTTCAATTAATTTAATTTTGACCTCAAAATGCTCATCATTGTAATGATTTAATCGATATTTTAATAATTGATTAAAGATCTTAATAAATGATTGATTAAACGTGCCTTAATTAATCTACTTACATAATCGAGTTTAAAGAAAGCAATGTAACGATAATGACCGAATCATTTACTGACGAATAGAATTGAAAGGATTATCCCTATAAACGTATAATATTATTTAATATTTGGTGAACACTCCCTAAAATATTAAAAAACATTATCGCTTATAGGGATCTTATATTAATATAATAATGTGACTTAGAAATTTATTTATTAACAGACAAAACAATATCATCAATCATACAAATAATGCATCCTATGACTATCTTACGAGGGCACGCTGAGATTTCACTTACTCGAGTTACGATCATGCAATAGATAAAGTATTTTTACTTTCTCTCTCTTCCTTTTATACATCTCATTCAGAAACAATTGCCCCATATGCAATATGATCAACGCATACACGCATTACGATACTATTGTATATTTTCGAACACATTTACGCTTCATGTTCTCGACGAATGTGATCGTTCATAAATGTTGCTAAATATTGTGCAAAGATTTTTGATGGGGTAGAATATGAGAAAGCAGAGGTTACGTAAATCAAATTCTTTTACATATAAAGACTGAGGTTCACATCGGAATTGGAGAGAACAATAACGACGTCAACTTGCACGATCGTTTCATATATGTAAAAAGATCTGATACCCAATTATTGACACTGGTAGATGCAGTTTCACAGTCAATATAAAAAATGCTCTCAAATAGCTCACTTTAAGAACAGACGTGTCTTATCAAAAGGAAAAGAGTTTTCTGTTCTTAGCCGTTCGTTTGCCGACAATAGATCGTGCAAACTTACTTTTATTTTTATAAAAAATAAATTGCTATATCGTATTTTGTATCTATAGATGTGAAAATTATGTATAATTAACAAATAATCTCTGTTAACGTTTTTTTTTTTTTTTAAATTAAATAACAATGATTGGTGAGTAATTCAATCTCATCCTACGGAGAGAGAGAGAGAGAGAGAACGAATTGTAGAGAAGGAAAAACGGATTCGTCGAGGTTTAAGAAGACTTGCGTTACAAACGCACTATGAAAATAATATGTTTTTATGTCAAATGTTGGAAAATCCCCGAATGTAATTCATTTTTTTTTTTTTTCTAATATACTGGATATAAATTAATTACGAAAATCACCCTGCATTGTACCACGTTCGATTTCATTATAGTTCATCCTTAACTATGGTATATCTATTTTTGCTTGGTGCCAGTTTTTTAAATGCAGACTCCGGCGGAGTTGTGGGCGTTTTTACTTGTCCTCCCGTAACTGGTATTTCATTGTTACTGATATCAGGACCATAATGAAACTCACGATGAAGCTTTCCGGAATACAAATCCTGCAGAAAATCTTTGAGTTTTCCTTCCACAAAAATATCGTTAAAGTCTTTAAACAAATACATGTGTCTAAAACTGTCTATCGCAATTAATGGTAAATCTGTTGCTGTTTTCCCTAAATGATGTAGTGGATGCGCAAATTTCAGGCCGTCGGCGGTTAAAAAATTGACATTTTCTGAAAGAGAAAGATCAGCCGAATTAATATTACGCTAAAGTATTATAAATAATTAATAGTTAACATGAATAAAAATAGATTAACATACGTTTTTCACTCATTAATGACTTAGTTACGATATATTTGTACTGCTTAACGCTTTGCAAGTCATCAGGAGCATGAAACAATATAAGGAAAGGTAAGCCTTCCTCCGTTAGTTCTTCAGCATTTTCAAATGTTATTTCTCTCACGAATGGCACGCATTTCTCTTGCGCCCACACATTTAATTCATCATAAACTGACAAACTTCCCTTATAAGTTTCATCGTCTTCAACAGAAAGAGCTTTATCCGATCGGAAGACAATAATAGGCTCTCCTGGAGGATGCATCGTTTTGCTTGCATTGCTACACATATTATTTAAAAATATATTTAAGTCATACATCTTTATTTAATAGTAAATATGTATTACTTCGTTATTCAAATAATATAATTAATACAATTAAAAAATATATATAACTAGAACAAAATTTAGAAATGTGTAAATGTGAGTGGAACTTTAGATCAGTTGATTTCCATCAATACTTCAATTGCCGATTGTGGCTTGCTGCCGATTTCCTTGAAACTAAAAAAAAACTCGTTTATTACCATTAAATTCGAGTCTAAAAAATTCCGAGAAAAAATGCTATGTGCCGCTACTATCACCGACCAAAATTGAGATAATGATTGCAGTCAATTGACGCGAAATCAGATATCTAATTTTTTTAAAATTCGTCTGAACTAAAGTTTAATTAATTTTTTTTTTAATTTTAAGAAAACTCGGTTTACATTTAAAAGAAGAGATGTTTTAAGTACAATGTTAGATATATACATGAATAATTTGTTGTCCAAGAATTATTAAATATAAATTTTCTTTAAAAAAAAAGCAGGAGAAAGTGACATGCGTGTTCTGTAATGCTTAATTATATACATATATATAAAAAGAAATACCTGAGTTGTATGTCATTATATGAAATAATTAATAAAATTAACGTAATATTCCAATAAGATTATATTATACAAAGAAAAATTTTTTTTAATAATTAATGATTACGAAAAATAAAATTTTCTATCACAAAAGTGCCTGTGAAATTATGTATACCACTTTACTTACAATAAATGTAAATGCTGTCCAATTTCACAGTTTTGATTGGAGCAAGTGCTTGTTAAATAAAATATTGTAGTAATTATTATAAAATCTAGACCACACGTGGTATTCTCGTGTTAATAGGAGTTTTTGCATTTATATAAGCTTTTTTAAGAAGTGTGTATTATAAAGAAATTTATGTAGACTAAAAATAAAAAATGTCTTACCCAAAACCAACGTAAAACTGGCAATCTTCTTTCAAATTGGTGGCGACTTTCCTAAATAATTCATATTCCGGTACATCTTTCCTTTCAAAGTATCCTATAATCATACGTTTTTTATCGTCGAGTTGGCTAATTTCCCTCAAATCGAAAAACTCTTTAATAGGATCTTCCAATTGCTTTCTGACAAATTCTTGGAATGCTTCTACCGATCGTTGCCCTCTATATTCTCTTTTAGTTGGTTGTCCATTTCTTATTATTTTCAATGTTGGATATTTAGTTATATGAAATCTAGATGCCACAGATGCTAAGAAACAAAAACAGCTCTTGAAATAATGTAAATCTGATGCATTTAATATTCAAATTAATACAAATTATATATACTTTATATACTTTAAGGAAATTTTATGTTTAAAACATACTTACTCTCGCGATCACAATCTACTTTGGCCATTACTACTTTTCCAGACTGTGGAAATTCTTCCCTAATCTTTTCTGCAGCTTCATCAAATATTGGGGCTAATAGATTGCTAAAGCGGCACCATTGTGCATAAAAATTGATAAACACAAGTTCATTCTCAGCTGCAAAATAAATTGTAATTAAGAAAAGTAACTATACAGTCTTGATTATTAGCAAATTTAATTGGACACACTAGTGTGCATACATAAGTTTACTAGCATTTGCTGTTTATACATATGACCATGTTTTACCTAATGTTTCATCAATGTTTTTACTTGTAAGTGAAAGGGCACCTTCTGTTACTTCTGCTATACTGTTTGTCAGATGTATCTAAAAATATGCAATGTTAATTGTACACCATGTATATTTAAAATCATAAGTCCTCCAGTTCAATTCTTAAATTATATAATAATGATTTCAAATACAATAACAATAATCGTAAATAAAATCGTAAATAAAAATGCTAATCTTATCTTCAAAAAAATATTTATATCCAACACATAGAATTATAGAAAAATTTTGCAAATTTATGGCGGACCATGCGAAACGTGATTTTTCCTTCAATCAATCGTTCATTTCTCAAGTTAATTATTATTATTCTTTTTTTTTTACGCAAGGCTATTGTAATCCAACGGTATAGGTTATGGCGTCGGACACGTCGCGGTATAAGCGATTCCTTGAAGCGTCTTGGCATTAGGACGAATAAATTGGCTATTAAAAGACAAAGCAGAGAAGCCGAGGTGCCGCCGTGGGCGGCCTCCGTTAACGGGAGGATCGCCGAACCGCCGACACCTTTCGAGTTCCAAAATGACGTGGCAACGCGACCGCCGTGATGTTACTTACCAACAGACAGGCGATCGTAAGTACTTTGACGCGGAATATATCACAGCGGGCTGGCATCTTGCAATCTCGCGACGACTAACTCGGCGGTGCAACGGAGTTTTGAAACACCATCAGTGCACGGCCGCTCGCACGTCAACTGCTTACGAGCTATATACACACCACACCGTTTAATCGAACGGAGCGTACTGGCATCCTCGAAACATCGATTATCGCGACGCGTGACGGCCGGCTTTTGAAATTCCAATAGGTGAAATGTGCGCGCACGAGCTCACGCTTCTGTCACTTCGACTTCCGTCATTTGCAATCGGTACTTCGTCTTAATTTTGTTTTTTCCTTCGACACCTGAGTCTACAGGCAATTGTCGACGACAACTGAATAAACTAGTCTGCGTATTTTAAGCACCAGAAGTATACTATGCATACATGTAAAGGGTAATTTTTAATTAAATAATAAATTGTCCTATTTTTAGCGTGTATATTATTTATATATTATTATTTTATTCGGATTTACGTCGTTGTAATATGTGTTGCGTTATCGACGCCGACTTCGTTCGGATGTCGGCTACCGATAATACGCCGGGAAATGAGAATAGTATACCTTGTGGCCTGTAAGATGACGTTGTGAAAATAGACGACCGGTGACCTCGCTCCGTGTGTCATACAGTCATATTACTCCGCTCCAATCGTGTTTGCTCGCTGGCGATCGGTGGGTACTAATACTCTCGCGTGTATGACGTTCACGTCACACGGTAGATGATCAACAAGCGTAAAAAAAAAAAAGAAAGAAGAGGAAGCAACAATAAAAAAAACCGGCCACGGCTAGGGAGATTTATAAGGTCGCGCTCTCCTTCGTTAAGTTCCCTCTTTTAGTCGAACAATATTCTCCTTGTTAATTTAACGACTCTCGTTGATCGAGTGATATTAATCCCTTTCGAATAAACTGTTACTCAAAGTCGTGCTCTTTGCAGGATTAGTGATAATGATACGCTGAAGAACGAGGCTTGAGCGTCGAGAATGGAGTACACCTGGCAAGTACTGTCCGCGATACTCGTCCTGTCGTTGCTGCAATGCACAACGTCGGCGTATCCCGAAGACGTGTCTGTACAGCGGGCTGACGAGCCCTCAAGAATCGGCTGGGTCTTTTCCGACGACCCCGCTCGGGTTAGGAGGGTTCAAAGAGCCGTGTTCGAACGCAAGAGAGAGTTCGAGGATGAAAATCCACCAAGGATTATCAACGGCCAGTGCTACGAGAAGTTAAAGCACCTTTGCAAGGATATAGATAGTAACGATGAGCTCACGTTGCTCGAATGTATTCAGACATTCAAGGTACACGTTTGTATAACCGAAAAGATTGGAGCAAGTACAGGGGGTATTAATTGCTTTGTTAATTTTGCAGCCAACTCAGATATCTGGGATCAATCAGAAGTGCCAGGAGGCAATTTGGTACTATATCAAGAACATCACGGATAATCAAAATATAGAGAGGCTAGCGAGAAAAGCATGTGGCACGCAACTGGATAGTCTACAGTGCTCCAATTCCAAAAAAATTCATGGAGCTTATTTGTCCTGCCTAATTGACAAGCGGGAAATGGTCAGAGACCCTGACTGTATCACTTATATTCAAAGATTGGAGTTGATTGCCTTTAGTGATTTTCGAATTCTGATACCCTTTACGACCGACTGTGCAAATGATATCAAGACTTTCAAATGCGACAATTTGCAGCCGTACAGAGATATATCGCAAGGTCAGATATTAGCCTGCCTGCAAGAACATGTTGAGCAGCTGCAACACGATTGTAAGAGACATATTCTTCATGTATCTGAGATCCAAGCAGAGAGTATCAATTTAGATCGTCAATTATTTATGGCGTGCACTTACGATCACGTTAAGTTCTGTCCTAATATTCAGCCAGGGAGTGGCCAAGTTTACAAATGCTTAATGAAATATAAAACCGATAGGTAGGTATTTTTAAATGTATAAAATATTGCAATACTTTTTTCAAAAATTTGTTAATTTTGTTTAGAAATTTTCTATATTAACATATTTTTATATTAATAGATCGATGACCGCACAGTGTCAAGAGCAATTAACGAGGAGAGAAAAGCTGATCGCTTCCGACTATAAAATTAGCAGGGGTCTAGTCAAAGCGTGTAAGGAAGATATTAGAAATAATCACTGCAGACGATCAGTGTCTGAAGACAAAGAGATTAAGCTGGCGCAGATTCTGCTTTGTCTAGAGTCAGCCATGAAAAACGGTACCAAGATCGACGGGAATTGTCAGGCGGAAATGTTTGATCACAGGAAGCTACTAATGGAAGATTACAGATTATCGCCGGAGATTGTGCATAAATGTGCCAATGATATTACGATGTTTTGCAACAGTCTCGAGGTCGGCGGCGCCACGATTCACTGTTTAATGGAGCATACGAGAACGAGAAAGAGGAAGTCAAGAGTTGCGCCGGAATGTCAAAGAGCGGTAAATAATTGAAAAAAAAAAAAAAAAAAGAAAATTAAGTTAAAATTTATATGACATTTATATGACTTCTGGCATTTTTACGAACACTTGACAGAATTTTTCACGATTTTTAATGAAATTTTTTTATTACTTTAGTTAGAAGAGTTAATTATGGAAGCTGACGCCGGCGAAGATTGGAGAATTGATCCAGTTTTAAGAGAACAGTGTCAACCTGTAGTTAATTTAGCTTGTAGAGACGTAAGCGATTTATCTTTTCATACAAATGTAAATTTTAATCGACAAAATTTAACTGGCGACATGTGAAAAATTATGCACTTTTAAACTTACTTTTTATTCAAATATGCTTTACAGCTTGCATGAATTTATCAGATCTATTTATTATATCTATTTTTTTTATGAAGTATTTTAATGTTTGATTTAGGTGCACGGCGGAGATGCTAGAGTGATATCTTGCTTAATGGAACAACTAGGAACAGAAAGAATGACTGAGGCTTGTGAAACAGCTTTAGTGCAAATACAATACTTTATCGCTAGAGATTTCAAACTTGATCCGCAATTGTACAGAGCGTGTAAGTTCGACGCCATGCGTTTGTGTCATGCAAGAAACGCATGGGCCGGCAATGGTAAACAAATGGATCCTGAAACTGGGCCTTTGGTATTGCCGTGTTTGTATCGGCACGTCTACCAAAAAAATATGACGGTAAGATCATTTAAAATGCAATAATTCAAGCAGACTTGTATAAGTAGTGATTATTATTTTCTTTTACAGCTCTGAATTCAAATTATTAACATTTTGTTTTAATTTTTTAATAACTCTTGCAAAAATTTTTGTTTTTAATTGCTTCGCGTTTATATTTTTAGTTGAGAGGAGATTGCTTGGAAGAAATTAGGAGAGTTATGAGGCAGCGTGCTATGAACGTCGACTTGCAACCTGAGATAGAAGAAGTGTGCTTTAATGAACTGGCGTCACTTTGTTACGACAAAACGGCAAAGGGAGAAGAGATTCTGTGTTTGCAAGATAATTTAGAAAAGTACTCATTATTTAATGCAATAAAATTATATTGTTAATATTTAATTTTTTCTGATATTGTTGATTTTTGTTTGACATAAAAATATTCATTTTTTTAATGGAATCTATTAATTGCAGTTTAAAAGAAAAATGCAAGTATGCAGTTGGAAATTTTACTGAGGAACAAGCTGAGCGTGTCGAATTAAATCCCATTATTTCCACCGCGTGTCAACATATTATGGAACGTCACTGCGAAGTATGTCTTGAATTATTAAATACTTATTTCTTAAAATTTTTTTTTTTTTAATCAATAATTGTTTCAGGACGTGTTAAAATATGGAAAAGATGAAGGCGATATGATGGAATGTCTTATTGAGCACAAAAACGAGTTGGACGCACGTACTGATTACAAATGTAAAGCGGCTGTGGAACATTTTCAACTAATATCCTTGAAGAATTATCATTTTACATACAAATTTAAAGAGGCTTGCAGACCTTATGTTAAGAGATATTGTTTTAAGTGAGTTACTAATATGCAAAAAATTTACATATCCTTAAACTTAAAAATAAATTGTATATTATATTGTAACGTAGGTCCAAGACGAAAGCTGACGTGATAGAATGTTTAAGCTTGATTGTACAAGAAGATATAATGAAAGATTCTCAGCATCATATAATGAAAGATTGTAGACAACAGCTGCGAGCACAACTTTATCAACAGCGAGAGAACATTCACTTCGATCCTGTTTTACAAGCAACCTGTGCGGCAGACATTAAACAATTATGCTTTAACGTAGAGCCAGGCAATTCACAGGTAGTATGTCTATAATATCTAAGACAATATTTCGTATTGAATTTGCACTGTATAAATAAAAAAAAACGAATTTACTTAAATATTAGTTTTGTAAAATGTTAACATTAAACAATATTCGTTTGTTTTCTAAATTCTGCGATGCTGAGCTCTTTGATTAATTGGCTCTAGGCGAATTCTAACGTTACGATAAATTTCTTATTGAAACTTGGATTGTTTTAGGTATTAGAATGCCTGGCGTCGCACAAGGCTAAACTATCGGACATGTGTCATAAACAGCTGTTCAAGATTAGGAAACAGGAGTTTCAAGATAGCTCAAGTGATGTTCCTTTATTGAGCATCTGCCGAGCCATGATCAAACAGTACTGCCATGATGTGAGCAAATCGCAAACTTTGGATTGCCTTAAGAAATATAAAGAAGAACTCACTTTCGATGATAAATGTAAAAACATTGTAGTTCGACGGATGATCGAACAGAATACAGATTATAGGTTCAACACTGCATTGCAAAGTGCATGTGGCTATGACATCGATAAGCATTGCAAAGAGGTAAAAGAAATTATCTACATATAGATTAATGTACGATTTAACGTACATTCATAATTAATTTGCGAATATATGTATTACTTTAGGTATTGATACATGAACGGACTGATAAAGAGCTCGAAGGAAAAGTAATTGGATGTTTAAAGATCAAATTTCGAGAATCGAAGTTGTCAGCTAAATGCAAGCATCAAATGACTAATATTCTTAGAGAAGCTGCATTAAATTATCATTTAAATCCATTATTGGCAACAATGTGCGCACATGAGGTAAAATATCATAGAATTATAACAATTTACAATTTAATTTAAGAAAATTAGAATTTAATTCTAATTGAGTTCACAAAATTCTTCTGTTTTTAGATTAAAACTATATGTCGGCTAGAAGAAAACGAGCCTGGTGCAGTCGAGGAATGTCTTAAAAGAAATTTCAATGATGAAAAATTTGAGGGAAGATATGGACATATGAGAGAAGAATGTCGTATGGAAGTTGCAGATTTGATAGAACAATCTAAAGCTGATATTAACGCGGATCCCTTGTTGCAAAAAGCCTGTGCCGTGGATATTAGCAAATATTGTAGTGCTGTACCGCAGGGCGCGGGAAGACGTACGTAATTTCCATTTAAAATAATGTAGAGATTTCATTGCTGCCGTTTTTAACATGCATTAAATATATAATAGCAACTATTAACAATTTATATAATAATTGTACAACAGATATAATGTGCTTGCAAAATGCGTTGGAAGATAGCAACAAATCCTTGCAACCTGATTGTTACAAGATGCTAACTACAAGAATGGAAATGTTTAAAAACGCTGCCAAGGTTCGTAGTATGCCATTATATCTAATTATTTTTTTCATTGTGCCTTTATGAAGAATTATGTCAAAATTAATAAATTTTTCTTGCTACAGTTAATTCCGCCGCACACGATCGAGGAGTTATATTCAACAGTGAATCGTTCTCCAGCGCGGCGTTATTTTATGATCGTCGGTTTTACTATGATCGGAGTGATTTTCATTGTCGGTATGTTCTGCGGTCGAGTGACCAGGCGAACGATGATCATGAAGAACAAGTGACGACACAGCCGGGACCCGTCCACTAGTGAAATAACTTT
Organism: Cardiocondyla obscurior; assembly: GCF_019399895.1. NCBI lineage: Eukaryota > Metazoa > Arthropoda > Insecta > Hymenoptera > Formicidae > Cardiocondyla > Cardiocondyla obscurior. The sequence continues at coordinate 3,943,474 of NC_091879.1, read as the reverse complement.
CTCGTGAAATTAGCCGAAGGATCGCAATAAACTTTAACATGTGCGTTGATTTTGGTCAGCGACACAGTATGCGAGTTTACAATAAGAGAAGAAACATCAGTCTTTTTATACCTTCGTTTACGAAGTTTTTAAAACGTGAATCTTTGTATTGATTAATACTTGAAGAGAAGGATGAGATGGAAAGGGTTACGAGATTTTTTACGTGACTGTTTAAGTGCACACGATATTATACAAAACGAAATTGTGTAAGTGTCTAAAAGCATATAAACATACTCGAGAATTAAGCTCCTGCTGATTCGATTGGTCCGCTTTGTACGTACGACGTCAGATTTGGTAAAATTATAAACTGAAAAACGTGATAATTGACGAATAAATGACGAAAAAAAGCGAATGAACAGGAGCCTTAATAATGTGCGTAAAGAGATAAATATCTAGAAATACTATGTGTTACTGTAACATTATGATTCCAAAAATACAGGGTGTTTGTTCTATAGGATTTGTAACAAGCTTCAAGAGCTCGTCTATTTGTACACTTCGAAAAGAATGCTCTTAAGTTTTTTACAAGAAATGTCGAAAAATAATCTCTGTTATTTATTATTATGCGCTGCGAAAGAGACATTAATTTCGAGTAGGATTAAAATCTGCGATTTTTTTTACGACTATTTAAAAAAGTGAACAATAATTTTTTTTTTTTTAGAACCGAGGATTATTCTCAATTATATCTTTGTCTGCGAGATATTTGTTTAAGAACGAAAAATAAAGAAGAATGAACTAGCCAGCGAAATTACTCGCCTTCGTTCGGTGCTTTAACAAGAAAGCAGCTGTAAACGCTAGTAAGTTTGAACAACCGCCACTTAAGCAAGATTTATAACAGTATTGCCTTGATTTGGAACCTCCATAAGTGGTGAAAATACAAGCGCCTAATTATTTGAAGTTCTACGTTTCTCTTTTCCACCCCTCCCAGGGGTTTTACTCAATCTTCGCGATGCAATTGCGGAGATAGAGTACGGCAATGCGGCTTACAATGCAGGTTCTAGAATAACTCGCGCGAAGCGAGTGTGCAGCGATTACTCCTGAGGGACTCTCGCGGTCATCCGGTAGAAACGAATCTGCGTACAAGCGGATGAAGCGCGGGAAGAAGACTGACATTTCCGAGCTCTCTGATACCTCGCGTTTACCGAGCGACGATTTACACGAAGACTGCGAGTTGCGAAGCATTTCGAATTGATTTAGTCTCGAAAAAAAAACGAGCGGTCGCAAATAAATTTATCATGTTTTTTTTTTTTTAATGTAAAGGAATTGAATGTGTAGAATTATGATTATAAGCTTCTATTTGCGAAACCACGAAATGAAATATTATATGTGCAGATGTGTGCACATAGTATACGCGTGACAAGGATGGCGGCATTAACTATTAACAATTCTTATCTTTTCTGAATAAACGCGAGCGGCTCCCATTGGTTTTAAACAAACGAGTAATTTTGCAGATAATATCGCCGGCAAAAGCGCAAACTGTCAGCAATCACGCGACAGTTCCGCCGAGATCGAAAAGTACATCTAACAGAAAGGAAAGAAAAGAGAAAAAAGAAAGAAATTGCTCGACTCAGAAAATGATGCAAGTTGAAGTTGAAGATTACTTTCACCGTGCCATTAATATTTTAAATGCGTAGTTTTAATTATAAATTATGAAAAGCTTTCGATTTTCACGTATCGTCGGGCGATTTTCCGTCAATAATTAATATTTTTTCTCGCGGCGATTATCGCGATCGCGGAATCCCGAGCTTTCGTAAATTGCGCCAAGAAGTTTGCCATGTTCATTTTGCGCGCAGCGCTGATTCGTCGAAAATTTGAATGAGATTTCGTTGTGCGCGTCGCCGAACGGTGCTCACCGCGTCGAGTAAATTGCCCGGCGAAATATCGAGTCCTCTGCGTGTGCTGGAATGGAGGTGCATAATGGAGTTAATTAGCGCACGCTACCATGTCGCGACTGGGCCGTGTTGCTCGATATTCTCAATTATCCGCGCTGATCGCGCGCTCGCTGTCCCAGTTCGCGGTAACAACGATAACAAGGCTGGGAAAAAAAAAAGGTGGAAACGCGAGAGGAAAATAAAACAGGTAAATCGAAGCGCGGAAGCACGCGGAAGTAAGCGCGCGTTTTTTTTATATTTTTCCTATTTCTTTTTTTCCTTTTTCCAATCTGCTAGACCGAGTTTTAATCCTCTGGAAAATCGACGATTAAAAAAGTTTTCGAATCAATTTTTCCGGCGGCAGTTTTCGGATATTAACAGATTCGGTTCCCGCCGGCTTTCGTTTCTCTTTCCTCTTATTTTATTTTAACGGCAAGAAGTCACGGTGGAATTTTTTTTAATATTTGTACAGTTTAATGGAAGGTAATATTTAATTGTTAATTTAGGGAATATGTTTCTTAGAATATAACCTTTATTTTTCACGATCGATCAGGATTAGGTCATCGATGTGACTTCAGGGCGCGCCTCCTACGCGTGCAGCGATATCTCGATATTGGGAAAAATAGTTGATCTCGATCATTTTTCCAACGCCGAGGAACGACGCCGGACGTACGTGCCATCAGCTCCGACGTTTTCGACAAAAATTAAGGTATCAACAGTTTTATTTCGCGCGGCGCACGTACGCGATTTAATCATGAATCACTACGATCCGCGTCGCGAAAGCATCCCTGCATATAAATTTTCTGCATCCGACCTTCCGCGGATAATCGTGCGCCGAGCGCGCACTTTTGCGCATTCGAGCCGCCATTTACTCTCCCCTTGCTTTCCCGTTTGAGTTTGCAATTTATCTTTTTTACGACTCGCCGCGTCCCGAGTTGCCGATCGCGTTTCGATCAGCTCGCTGATTTTTGCGCTTTTACTTCTTTTTTTTTTCCTATTTTCCCCTCCCCGCGTCTGAAACACGCGTTTTTCACACTCGAGAACGAGAAGCTAGGTTGGCGTCCGATTGAAACTGGAAAATTGTAAAAAGCATACAACTGCGAGAGCCTGTCCTCTTTCTGGGAAACGTTCTCGCGCGTCTCGTTGAGAATTCCATCGATAATTTCGCGTGTCACGCGATACGGTCGGCGGATTTTTTTTTTCTTTTTTTTTTGTTTTCTTTTTTTTAATCAAACGAAAACGGATTTACTCCGCGGGGAATTTCTGCAAAAAAAAAAATTGGTAGATCGTTAACTTTTTAACGTATCCGCGTTTCGTTCTTATACGCGTGCGGCGAGCGTCAATTTACATGCCTGTCGGCCGAAAATCGAATACCGCGATTGTTTATTTTCTGTATAATTTCTTATTAACTTTCGTTACAATTTCGCGACAGGTTGTATTATTTGGGATTGAAATCCGTTGACTCGTGCTTTTCCAAATAAGCTTAATGAGATTAATATTAGTCGTTGCCAAATATGAGATTTTATATATGCATTACGCGATATTACCTTCGGGGCGTCAAATATTTACGGTACGAAGTGAAACGATGAAACATAACGGGCGGGGAAAAAAAAAATCGGGTCAAATGAATAAAGATGACGTTAATGTTCGATTGCAGGTGGCGGGGACCAAAGCGTCTGCTTTGAAAAACAAAGGACAAGCAAACGTTCGTTTCGTTGGGCACGAATCGTCAGGATGCATCTAAATATAAGATCCTGGCATCGATTACTGTGTTAATTACGTGAGTATAGAAATGCACATATTTTTATGGTGCGTAATAAACGCGTAATGCGTTGAGGCTTCTAGAAGCCAGAATGTTCGCGTGGTCAGCAGAATTTTTTAAAATTTTCTCTGATACGTTTCGCGTGCGCGCCGTAAGTTTCATAATCGCTTTGTTTCTTAGGAACGAAGGCGGTAGCCTCATTTTATCCGCACGTCCCACCAGGAAGCGCAAAATGTCGCGGAGATGGCGTACCGAAGATGAAGATTAAGATCTAGATTAAGCGTTGGGATGCCGGCGCGAAGCTGGTTGCATCGGCAAGAGAGAGGGGTAGATCATGCGCCCTGCACCCACACATTGGACGGCGCGAAGGGTGGCGGGTTTCCCAACCCTCGCCGACAGTTTGACGCCGCGTGCGAGCGCATACAGATCCGTCGCGATCGCCGGCTCGCGAGCGCGCGAGAAAAGGGAGGCAAGACCCCGGAGAGGAAAAAAAAAAAATACTGAGGGAAAGTTCGCCGTTCTTCCAGGGAATCGTCGTAAAATGATCGCCGGCGGGGCGAGTTTGCACCCCCGATCCAACCTGAAGCTCGATGAGAGAGCTCGATCGAGAGGCGCGAAAGAAAGTAAAACACGCCGTCAGAGATTCGCTGCACGCAATGTAAGGTGAATCGTACGCGAATTTTTTTGGGGTTTTTTTTTCTTTTTTAGGGAACGATAAAAATTGCGAAGAACGCAGTTCTATTCGTTAAAGCTACGTCGATATACATTCGTTGATTTTATTATCAATTTAAAGCGTTTGCGTCAGACGTTTGGTTATCAGCGCAATCCACAATTGTTCGGAAACGATTAACAACGCTGATTTAATGCAAAATAGAGTTATGTAGGACGTCGTTAAATAATTTATTGAATTAATCGAGAAGTAGCATTCCAGTTTCGCGTTTAGAACTTCCATTATTTAGATTCGATCAAAAAAAAAAAGGGAGATGCGATACGATTCAATGCGTTATAATAGAAAGAATGGGATTAATCGTCGGATATATTGTTAAAAATAAATGCAGTTTGAAACGTTTTTTAATCTGAAGAGACAATGCGGCTTTGCGAATCAAATTTTAAAGGCGAGAAAAAAAATTCTGCAAATAAATGTTGATTACCGTAAAGGAAACCACGCCAGTTTTTCGGTGCCGTGAAAATAAAAAGATCGCAAAGGTTCCCTTCGCTCGTCATCTCTTTAACTTGTAAACGTAGGTTACGGTTTCGCGATTTTTATTTTTGCCTTTTACGCCCTTTTGCGAAGAAATCGGAGACAATTCGTAAAGGTCGCTGATGGGAGAGCGAATTATCTGCGGTTATTGAATTCAAAGAACTCGGACGAGTCTCTTTTAAAGTGTCTATACATTTGATCGAGTAAAAAGAACAGTTCCACGTGTAAATGAAAATTTTTGTGGTCCTCGCAGATAACGAGTGAAAATTTTGCAAAACCACGGGACGTTTGTAACGAGATCACATTAGCTAATCTGTAATCGAGCATCGAGCACGCACCTCAAAGTGAAATTATTAATTTACGTAATTAGTGACAACGTGCCAATATGGATTTAATTTTCACTAATAGGTATCGAATTGTACGCGACTTTCAACGTCAGTTTCGTGTTGCCGTTATTTCCGATAAAACCGTGAGGATCTCGCTATTGCTCTGTGATTTCGCGAAAGCTCGACGATTATCATATAATTGAGGGCGCATTTTATTTGCACGATTTATTGTTATGATTATTTGTACGTTTATGCTGGCGTTAAAATTTTATCGATATTTAACGTTACCGTCGGAAAAGGGTATATAATTCGCAATTAAAATCGACGAAGCTGGTATGCTGCGTTTCACGGTTTTATCCGTAGCCTTAACTACCCACTTAATTACGCGGAATGCAACGCGCGTTATGGCGCGCGTTACATAAACGATTACGATTGCTCGCGCAAACGGACCGAGCTGGCGGCGAAATAACTGACTGGCGGGACAAATAAATATGTGCACGCTCTATAACAATTAGGTACGATGTTTGGAACGTCAACACCACCGTTAATCGCCAGTGGGTCGAAACGGCGGCGCGCACCAACGGACAAATTTCTCGCGTGCGAATTTTCGTCTATACACCACGAATGTCTGTATCCCTCGCCGCAATTGCAGCCACATAATGCGATATAATGTGAGTGCCATAATCTACGAACATGTGTGTGAGCCATTAAATTAAAAAGGGCGCAGATCGTGACGGCAACGTCGGCGAGAGTCTCGATTAATTACATTTCGCACTCGCGCGAAATTGCACCCGGGGATTCACGTCCGAGTCAATGAGGAACTTTTCGCCGCTCTGAATCGCGATAATTATACCCGGTAAAATAGCCGATCAGCCATAAAGTTTTGACCGCGTCCAGATCGGAGGATCAACTCTAGATTCAATGCTGATGCCAACGCGTACGGGATATCGTGCAAAGAACCTTGTGCGCCGAACCGTTTCTTCATCATCGCCGATTCACGATCGGCGCTCCGATGACGCGTCCACTATCCGGGATTGAATTTCTGCGGAACTCTGGTCTACGGGAGCATCGCGAAATTTGAGCGAGGCGTAGCCGCGTGGAAATCGGATTATCGCGCGGGAGGAAACGGGAGACGTCTCGATTAGCGGTCCGCGCAAAAACACTTCGCCCGCGGTCTGATCTCGAGAGCAGCGAGAGCGGATCGATTCACCGCAAAGTATCCGCCGACGAGAGCCGCGGCTTCGCGATACGGCCAGCGCGGGTCTCGCCAGCAGAGGCGAAAAACAAACGTTTGAAATAGTGCCGGTTCCGGGCGGAAGATAAGTTGATTGTGGAGACGCCAAGAGGAGCTGTTAAGTATCCGGGTCTATTAAGGGGCACCATCCATTAAGGGCTATAAAGTTCGCAGAGAGGAGATCGCACGGAGATTCAGAAGCGCTCGGCAGCGGGACCTATTAAACGCCGTGGAAGAGGTCGTGAGATCGGGAGGATGCTAGAGAGCGGCTCTCACCGGTTGCAGGATTGAAATTAAGGGCCGGGAATTCAGGGGAGCGTGAGGAGTCGTTTGAATAAAATTCTCGTCTTTAACGTATTCTCAGCGGTGTAATTAAGGGCCGATGCCGTAAATGCGACCACCGCGAAAAAATTGTAACCACGTTGTAGCGTTAAATTAATCCCGAAAAGTTTTATATGATGTAATTCGTGCTCATTGTCGTAATCATACGTGCGGAAGGAGATGGATGACGAACGCTTTATGGAGACGTTGAAATTAATTACAGCGGGGAGGAGGATGTTAGATTGATCTCAAGAAACATATAATTGCGCACTAATGTATCAAGCATGTCACGTTATCGCGAGCAGCTGCCGCAAACCGCTGTTACACGCGAACGATTATCACGTCCTGGCGATGTCGGGATTGAGATTGATCAGGCTTGAACGAACGTGCCGTCGCGAGTGGCTGTAACAAGCGGACGGTTTGTCGCGAACGGGAAGATGAGCGGCTGAAGATGAGTGCGTCAGGTATCTGGTGCATGCTCATCTTGCTCACGTTCACGCAAGATTCCCTCGCTACCCATCACGAGAAGGTCTCCCAGCTCGAGAAGCCGAAGGAGTACCTGCGCCATCAGCAGAATTACCGCTCGCCGGGCTTCGCCGACCGCAAACACGTCGATCCGACGGAGTTCCACGCCGTTGACGGAGCTCTCCGCCCGACGATCGTTCACCCGCTCGCGGAAATCGCCCGCCCGGGGGCGGAAGCGACGACGGCGGAGAGATTGAGTCGCCGCACGGAAAACCGTCCGACGATCGCGCGAGACTTCTTCCGGCCGACGGAGATCCATTCTGCGCGCGAAAGTCGCCTGCGTCTCGCGGAAGTGCGCTCGACCTCGCAGAAGCTCGTAGAACGCGAGGAAACGCGCCGCCGTGCCGTCGCGATAAGATCGGCGGAGATTCTTCCAACGTCCGGGAAAATTCGCGCCCCCTCAGCCGAGGTCGTAGCGGAAGCGCGTTCTGTTCCGCAAACGGAAGACCGGAATTTCGCGGCGGAGGTCTCATCGACGGAGACCCGATCAGCGGACGTTTTCTGGACGGAGATCGATCAGGCGGACATGTCGAGCATCGAAAGATCGCAGATCCGTCACGGGAGATCCAGGAGCCATTTCGCACGGCAGAAGATGGAGGATTCCGCGAGGGACGGTTCGAAGGACGCGGCAAATAGGATCAAGACTGACATTCGCGGTGATCGCGAGAATCACTTCGAGACGCGCCAAGTAGAAAAAACGATTGATTTTCCGGAAGGATCCGTCTCGCCGAGGCGCAATCATTCCTGGCTTTTCGAGAGAAATTTCTCAAAGGACAACTCGGTCAACAGCCAATCTCCCGATCGAATTGAGAATAATGTTTCAGAGGGACTGGAGAGTTTACTCAAGCTGTATCAGGGTAAGAGGGACAGCGTCGCCGAGGAAAATACACCCGGTCTTCCCACGCGTAATCTTTCCTGGCTGATTGAACAGAATATCGCTAAAGATAATGCGAACAGCCGGGCCCTCGATCAGATCAGAGACGAGACTTGGAAAGAGAGCATGGAACGAGACATTCAAGATACACTAAAAGTCCATTATTCGGATAACCACGGTGTCCTACGATCGAGCCCCGATTCCCTCAAGAGCTCTTACAAAGACGACCCCCTGAGCAAATTGAAGAAAGCGATGTCTCTAAATAGGACCGCCGCGTCGGTATCCGCGATCGAGCGTAACACAACGGAGAACGTCGACGCGCTCGAGGACATCAGCGAGTCCGGTCGCGACCTCGAAGAGGAAATATCGCAGGACGCAGTTCTGGATTACGCGAGCTTCGAGGAGCCGGCGAACTCCTCGTCGTACGACCAGTCGATTCGCAGGAGGCTGCAAACCGCCCAGGTCGACATCGTTACGCGGTTCCTGCGAATAATCGAGAACCAGCATACCCTGGGCGAGAACTGTACCGCGGGCACGGATTTGAATCTCGGCGAGGGGGTGGTTGACCAATACGCGCAAGAGAGATTTCGCCTGGAGGCGGAATTCGCCGTGAATCGCGCCAACATGCTCACGCGACTCTGGAAATACGCCCCGGAAGTGATGCTGTCGTCCGAGTATCTACTGCACGCGAGCGTGCTCTCCATGGTCGAGTTCGACGAGGACATCTTCGCCGCCGGCAATTGTTACGACAAGCTACAGTACCGAGACCGATGGCTGTATTGCCCTTTCGCCCACCGGCTGCCGAACCAGGATGGCATCCTCGTAAAGGACCTCGCGATCCAGTACAAGTACCTGAGCAACAGCAGCGAGTGGTTCTACATCGCCAGAAAAAACGCCGAGAGGGTGATTGCCAGCTACGAGCAGTTCAGCCGCGGTAAGTCATTTTAATTATCGCTTCTATTTTTTTTTCATTGCAATCCCTGCCAGATCGACAAACCTTCTTTTTTGTTTGTTTGTTTGTTTGTTTTTTTTTTTTTTTTTTTTTAATTACTCAAGATAACGAAAGAAAAAAAAAGGAGACAATTTTAAATCAATAAACGTGCGCGAAAATTAAACATATTTCATTCAAACTGATTGAATCTCGCGAGAGTTGTATGTTACATACATTTAATAACTCGAACGTATTGTCTCTGCAATTCGCAATTGTGTAGACTAGATATTGAGCAAGTTGATAACAAAATGCGACGCGGACGTTCGCGAATAACCGCAAGCAAAATTACAGCAGCCGAATACAGTCGTACACAGCGTTCAATTAGTTTAGCAAGCGCGGCGGTAATAGGTAGTTGTGTAACTACAGCGATAATTATAATGTGATACTCAAATTTATAATATATATTAATAACAAGACTGGCGGTATCGCTATTAGAAGCGCGCAATTAAAAACGCGTGAACTGCGTATGGTTTTTCACTTTTCGTTATACGGTTTTACTTTCGGCCTATTTCGCGAGATCACCTACGCATTATTATCGCAATTATTGAAAGCGTTGTCATTATATTGTGTACGCCTGGCCTTCGCTAAATACCGCTCTCTGCTTTAAGCATTTCTTAACTTCGCTGTCTTTTTTACTTTTCTGCTTTACGCTTTTATACACTCGTCTGCAAGACGATGGTGGTTGCAGATGCCCGCGAGGCATCGTCCATCTGTCAACTTCTTGAATAAACTGCTCCATTTTTAGCAGACAGCTGCAATGATTACATTTTTCGTTTAACTTAATCTTTTTCGCTCCGCAAACTGGAGGCGCACGTCGCGCGAAAGACTTTCCTATTTGATTACTTTTAATCCACTTAATCCATTAACGAAAAAAAAAGTTAATAATATTTCCCTTCTCTCTTTCTTTTTTTTTTTTTTTTTTTTTTTAATTTTTTTCGGAATAAAGGAAATTCCATTGCTAGCTGCAGCTGTTTAATTAACATTAATTAATTACCACTCCGCAAATTATCCATAGCGAACTCGTGGGTACCTTTTACGTGACGATTTTGCGTAATAACGAACCGCGTGAAGAAAAGTCCGTAGTTTCGTCGAGCTCACAAAGAACGTTAATTCGCGACGAGACGTGTATAATCGTCCGCTTATACAAAGCTTATTTCATATTTTTAAACGCACTGTAAACGAAAGTCTTGCATTTAGTTGATATTATCGAAGAGAAACAAAGAAAAAAACAAACAACTTTCTTCGCGCGATACAGCTTTTTATCTTAAATCGCTTAAGTATAAACTTCAGAGATATTGCTTTTCTTAGTAAACGATTTAAGCTTGTTAACCCTTTACCGAGTAACTTTTTTAATCTCGCTGATGGTAGGTAAATGTCTTTTTTAGGGTGCGTGCGGAGGAACGAAGTCGTATAACAGACATACGGGTAGAAACAAAAAAAAAAAAAAGAAACCCGGCAATTTCTTATTATTTAATTATCTTTTAATACATTAATTAAAATTTCTACCTACGTCCGAAGCTGTAACTTTTATTTTTCTTAGCGAAAAAATTTTATTAACGTTGAGTTAAGAGGAAACTTTAATAAAACGTCCTTTTCTCCTTCTCTCTCTGGAGACTAGTATAATTTATTATAATTTATGATAATCCTATAATTTAATTATTGAATAAAAAAGGATCAATGAAATTAATTCACTGCATTTGAGTAAAGTAAAAAAAAAAAAGATGCAACAGCTATCTATCCAACTTGTGTAGAATATTTTTCTAGGGTTCTTTTTTCTTTTTTTTTCTTTTTTTTCTTTGTTCGAAATAATTTTGTAACAGAATGCAAATTACAAAAGAGTAAAATGAAGAGAGAAACGGATAAAGATGTGCGACACATTTGTGCGTTAAAGTTTAGTCGTTTGCATACATAAATATATAAATCGTATTTGCATACATAATTTGCATATATCTATTTTACGAGATATTTATCGTCGTATCACGTGCGACATATTGTAGCAATTTTTATTTCCGCGGCAAATGATTTATTACAAGAAATTGTATTTGATCATCAGACGTCGATACTTTTAATCTACGGGCCGTCGTAAATTAAGATACTTTATCAAATAAAGCTCCGAAGTGTGAGCAATAATTTTAGCCTTATCTTTTAATTATAAATGCATGATACTTCGTAATTTTCATTCGAAGCTCGATTACAAAAAGTTTATTAACGCAGATGGGAAAGAGAGAGAAAAAGAGAGAGGCGGAAAAAGTTTTTCTACGGGATATTATTTGCCCTGAAGAGAATGTTGCGCGTGCCGATAGAATCGAAATCTTTGTCGATAATAGCCAGACTATCAATGGGATTCTCTTGAGCAGAAATAACTTAAGCAAAGGACTTGAATTGAGTTTCTTTTTAACAAGACATGAACAATGTTTCTTGGATAAAGTGAAATGAATCTCATCCTGCTGTTTCGAATTTTCTCAAACCATAATCTTTAATCTAGCAAAGTTTCATTTGCAGTTTTATCCGTAAAGTCTCATCTTATTGTTAGATAAACATGAACGTCTCTAATTAAAAGACGAAGTACTTAGAAGAAATTTTGTTTACATATGAAATGAGACGAGAGATTATGATACAGCAGCGTGTAGTATTTAAACATTTGTTGAAAATGAGAAACTTTACGAAAAGTTTAAAGAAAAAATTATCATTTCAAAAATAAAAAAAAAAAATTATTATTTGTACAGTTTTTGAGAAAAAAAAAATTCACGAAAGTTGGTATTTTTTTAAAGCTCGCGAAACGATAATCTCCTTTTAAGGAATATAAGCCGAAAATTAAACACACCTGCCAAAGAAGTCAAATGGCGAGGAAATGATATAAGGGATATCGATGAGTAATGCGTTGTTGCGGAAACTGCCCGGAGCTGCTTTTCTTATTTATAGGACTTTTAAGCAGTATTCTGTGATATATGCGCCGTGGACGCCGAGCCAAGAAGGGTAAAAATATACGTCTCGTGCAGGAAGTTACGCTATACGTATAACGCATGTGTTAATTCAATGCATTATTTATGCGCTAACGGAAAAGAAATCTGTGATAAGCGATAAACGTTATGATGGATTTGACGGACGTATTGCGATGTATTTTGCAGATACGCGACAGAAAATTAATGGTTACCTAACGTGTCAAATCAAAGTCATGTTGATGCTGTAATTAATTTTTATAATTACAGCGTTTCGAAATCAAAGAGAAAAGAAAAGCGGAGAGTCGGGGGGAATTCTAATATGTATATAAATCCGCGGATTAATTTTAATAAGGCGTTTAATTGTGTTGTAGGCGTCGTTGACGACGACGACGACGGTGAATCTGGGGTTCGCCCAAAGGGCGGTTCTGCGAAATGTCCGGGGGATAATAAAAATAGTCGAAATAAACTGTCCGCGCGATATAATGCGAGTTCAAAAAAGTATCGCGGAGCGCCATATATTTTCATTTTTGCAACGGGATGCCTCGCGTGTTGCGAAATCATCCGTCATTTACGTTCCCCGCGGAATTACGGTACCTTTGTTATGCGTTCGTATTCGCAATATGAATTTAATACCGAACCCTTTGTGCGCCGCTGTTAAATTAGAAATTCAAATAACCCGATCATTTCGCATTCCGCGAGTGCTATCGAATACTTGGCGTCGATCATCTCGTTGGCAGGTTTCCGAATAATCCGCATAATAAGATCATAATGGTTAAAATTATAATGATTGTATATCGTGAATTCGTGCAATTTGATGTACTTTTTTTTATTCTTTCTTTTTTTCTTTTTCTTCTTTTTTCGGGGATTCCGTCGTTAATTATTCAGTGCTCATCCCGTCATTTCGAATAGTACGCGCAAAAAGAAAAAGAGAAAACCCGAGCGGAAATTCATCTAGCTAATCTGATTCAGCAGCTGGTGGTTAGATCGCGCAGAATAAATACGTTTCTTGACTGTCCAGCGTGGACCATGTTTATAAATAGAGATATCTAAATGTTTTTCGCCGCGTACTTGTTTACTGTTGTGGTCTGACCTTACGCAACGTTAGCTCGACTGCCGAAATCGCCGGACAAACGCCGCCCGCCGCCCGCGCGTCCGCCGCTTTGCGAACTTGGAACGCGAGGACTGCCGGCCGATGAAAACGCACGCACGTACGCACACTACCGCGGCGGTCGACGGACCCGGGATAGGTCAGGACGCGCAGACAGATTTAGCACACGGCGAAAAACGTATCGATATTTTAGCTTTTTTAGCTCGTTATGAGGTAGTAATAATTATCTTTTACCTAGCACGTTTTGAGTGTTACATTTCTGGCTCGGTGCTGGACAGTTTTATCAGACAGCCACGAGATGAACCACGAATTGGCTGGTTAATTATTAGGTAACGGTGGGAATAAATTTCCACTCGGGAAAATCGTGCAAAATATAATAGTATTGCTAGAATTTATACGTTTTGTTTTCGAGTATAATTATTTCTCTAATGGTACAATAATTGTTATTAATTACAATAATTTTCATTCCGCGAGTCTCTTTACGTTTAAGGTCTTTGCAGTAATTATTTTACGCGGCAGTACGCTCAAAGAAAACAGAAATTTTTAATTATTGGAATGGAATTATCGATCTTATTATTGCACTTTTATTAACGAAGAGTTCAAAGTCTCAAATTTTTTTTTCTTTTTCTTTTCTTTTTTTTCCCCCTTTTATTTAAGTGTCGATCTATCAATTTGTCTGATCTTTCTGATTGATTTGTCTTCACTGATTCGCGAATAATCGCCGGCTCTCTCGAGCGAAAAAACTTCGATTAGCGATGAGTTTGCGCTTGCACATTAGACCTGCGGACGATTTTTACAAGTGCATGCACCCGAATAAGAAAAGTGGCGTGATCGATCGATTCCTGCGCCGGCTATCGAAAATAAACTGGCCTTTTGACCCGAAGTATTAGCTGCGGAAACATTAGCGCGTCGCTCGTTGTTGCGTTAATTAGCACGTAAATCAAACGTGCATTAATTAATGCATAAGTCAATCGCACAATATGCCACTGACTAGCGGAACGTTCAATATTTATGCTATTGCGATTGTTCTATGCGACTGCTTATTATTTCATCTATTTCTCTGCTCGACGCAAAAGATAACCATTTGAATTTTGCGCAGAAAAAAAAAGAAAAAAAATGGAAGGGAGAGACGGAGAGAAACAAAAAAAAAGAAAGAGAGAATCGCTGTTGTAGAAACCACGCACGATCCTTCCGTCTAAAGAATAAAAAATCTGGTGGATCGAGTCGAATTTATTATCGACGCTTTTTCGCGATGCTAATTCGTTCTCTCTATTGGCTCTCTATTAGCGCGCGCTCCGTAACGTCTGGTAATAATAATCAGTGGGGTCGATTGAAGTGAGACCCACGGATAGTTCGAATTTTAAATTAGAAAAATTGTCCGCTACCACTCGGGATTCAACCTACTTTGCTAACTTTCGCATCGCGGCGCAGTGTTACTTCCATCCAATCATTATAGTTTTTCTGCGACGCGAGTTTATAACTTAAATTCGATACGGTCTCCGATAGATTACTTTAATCGGGTTATCCATTCGGTCGTCGTGAAAAGCACACACGTGTACGCGGCGCCTGTGTATACGCGTATATAACTTTATGTAACTACCCCCATAGAAAAATGTACATAACGTGAAAATATTATATTAAAAACTATATATTTCATAAGTTTAATTGAAATATTTGCACTCATTGTATACGCGCGACATATATTTCGGATAGAGTTTTGAACGTCAAATAAAATATGTCACTAAGATATTAAAAGATCCAAGGGCGGGAGGTTTTTTTAACGTCGTAATAATATTAAATAAAAAAAAAAAGAAAAAGTGACAGCTTCTTTTTAATCTTTTCGGACGCGTGCAAAATATAAATTCTGAAACATAAAGCTCGAACATTCCCATTTTCCCTTTCGCATTCGACTTAAATGTAGCCAGTAGTTTTACAGCTGTCACCCTTTTATCCAGAGTTGAAAACTGATAACTATCGTGCGGAACCCTTAAAATGATCTATGATCTCGAGCGCGTCCTGCAGCGCGTAGCGATTGAAAAAGTTGGTTTTGTTCGGCGAGCACAAAGAATCCGACTCGGATTTTAATAGAGAACCGGCTCGGGATTACTTCTCGTTTCTGCGCAGGACTCTTGATTGTCCGCCCGAAATTGAATGATCGCGAAAGAAAGCAAAACGAAATCGAATTATTTCGTTCGACGGTACGATCCGTTCAAGGAGATAAACCGTCCCGGGACGCGGAAACAAGACGGGCCACCGATGTTGGAACAGAAGAAGTTTTCCCGGATCGTTAAAAATACAATAGGGCCGCCGCGTTTGTTTGAGATGTACACGAACCCGGGAAAATTACAAGATAACAATTACGAACGTACGAAAAAACGTAATTTCACGGGCGAGTGTCGGCATTCAACGGTCGGTTGCTACAATTACAGGGCGCGAAAAATATATTTACGGTCGTATTAACTAAAATTACTGTCTCCCACTGGTTTTTGCGCCCCACGGGGAATAGAAGTGACAGCGCTAAGGCTTTAACGCGGCATTCGTTTCTATATTCAGCGTTTCTCACTGGGTTAATGCGAGTCCGTTTTCCTCGGCATCGGGTTCTTATATTCTTAGAACTTCATCCTTGTTGTACATTTAAAGTAAAGCCCATCTGCCGCTAGATTTTATTTCGAGATGCGACCGGATCGAATGGTTTATTTATTCGACGTTGTGGAAAACACGGCGGACAAACGTCTTTGAATTATTTAAGATACGGAGGAAAAACTCTTTGGAAATTTTAAATAGTATACGGACACGTATAGACGTACGTAATAAAATATGCAGTTATTCTTGATGGCTTACTTGCGTTTGTTAAATTAATATACGAAGTCATTTCGTGTGAGTTGATTAACAATATTTGACGTTCGTTCTCGATTTTACGCAGACGGTTGGGGAAAATTCAGGTGAATTTTTCACGCTCTTTCGAATAAAAAGATACCGAGTTATGGCGTCGTGGGTGGGAATTATTCGAGTTTCGCTGTAAACGGAAGGCAACTACACTGCCGCACAATAACGGCAACTGGTCATCGATCTCTCGGGTTTCCTTCCGCTCGTAAATCGCGCGTAAAGGAAAGGCGGAGAGGTCCCCTTGTAATTCGAGGCGATATAAAACGATCTCGGCGACATGAAACGATTCCGGTGCATCATTCTGCCATTAAAACGGTAATTTCCGGGCGAATCGATGTCGGCGCGAATGTTAGTCGTGATTTCCGCGACTCCGCCGAGTTTTTCCTCCGCGCGGCCGAGGAAACTATTCGGCTCATTTGTTCCGGTTTCACTGCTCGCGTTTATTAACAAAAAAAAAAGAAAAAAAAAAAAAGAAAATAAAGGTCTGAGGGACCTGTTTGCTTGAATAACACCACGCAGTTCTCAATTGAGTCTTGGAAATGAAATGTAACTTCAGTTATTACATAATGATAATGCGCTGGACGTTTGTTAACCACGATGTGTCTCGGGACACCGCTGAGGGCTCGCTGTACTTTAACCGACTTACGCGGACACGTTTAGTGATATGTAATAATTAAAGAGCACAATGCCTGCCGACTTGGTCCGCTACGCTAACAGCGGGGCTTTCGCGGAAATTGAAATGTTTAAATCATGAAATATAGGGATGTACGTAATACCTGTTAGAGTATCTTAGCGATATTACACGGCGCGGCATTTACTAAACGTTCGTCCGCTTGCTCTGCCCGAAATGTCTCTCAAGGGTTGTAATCCGGTAGAATGCCCTAAGAAATTGGCAATACGCGTTTCCTTCTACTTTTCTAATGCGCCGCAGTATCGGAACCATTTGTATAACAGGCTTTTAGACGCGGTGGCGGCTTCAATCTTCTCGCTCCCGGCCCACCCGTTCAAGTTTATGCACGATCGTGTTTCTCATCCGCCGCAGGAATGCGATACATCCTCCTGCGGCTATTTGCCTCCCCTTCAAATAGCGGACGCGAGAGACAAATGCGGGTTCCGCAAGCTCGATAATTGCCGCGGCAGAGAGCGCCGATATATTTATTGACAGGGTGTATCGATTGTCCCGCAGGTATACGCGCGCGATTCCCTGAATAAGGCCGTCCGACGTTTCGCGTATAATCAATGACTCGCCTACACGGCGATGCATTCAAGGACAATCAAACTCTTTTAATTATGCATCTGATGGGGCTCGCGCCGCGGACTGTCCGAGATCTGGCGCGCAAGCTACTGAATCAGTCAAAGTCCGCGATGAAAGGCCGGGCCGAGGAGGGGGAGGGAAACGAGGGTGTACTGTACGTGCACGTTTTAAAACATAATTGGAATGTTACTTCGCGAGGGTTTTTATTGCTAGATAAACTATGTACTCTTCAGTACCAACCGCTATTCATAAAAACATCGCGTTTGCATTTCGCTTTACGAAACGCTTTTATTATAATTTGTAAATAACTGCTGGAAAACAAATTTAATATTGTTTCAAATCAACTCTTTGCGTGGATAAAGTGTGAGCAAAAAAAAAAAATGTAGATATATATATATATATATTTCTTTACAATGTGCGTTAAAATTTACATATTTATTATTTTTTTATGCAATAGCGAAAAATATTAGATTTATAATAATATATTCGTAATACGGAAAAACGACACGGTGCGCTTTAAAATATCGCGAGAGGCGAGATACAAAAGTATAAAAATTAAAATGAATGGTGTATAGAATTGAAAGTATAAAAATAATGTTTCAAATAATTTAAAATGGTGGATTTTTGCAGATAATTATTTATAAAATGAATCCTCGGCCTCGGAAACGAGAATTAAATTACAGTTCCGACAAATAGAATTCTTGGCTGAAACTTTGGACACAATCTCTTGAAAAGTTTCTATCTTTGATCGTTTTGAAATTCAGTTCACGCAGATAACATCTTATTAAAGGAGCAGTCTAAAAGTGATCCTCGATTAGTCGATAACCATCCAAAGATTTTCGTTTATCTTTATTTCTTTTATAAGTCAGTCGGTGTACAATATTTAAAAAAAAAAAAAAAAAAAAAAATAATTAACCATTTTTACACGCGTTTTATTTGAGGCTATGAATAACAATGAAACTCTGTATATTATCTACATTTTATTTTTTGGTTGATAATCCCAATATTCATCTATCGGATAAATGGATGAAAATATACGAGCAATAATTCGAAATAATAATCAAAGAACCACAACGGTGGGTCTTGCGAATTTGTTTTTCCGTCGCGGACAAATACGAAATGATTGAAATTATAAATCAACATCGTTATTATTTATCTGGCTGCTGTTGTGAGGTTTTATTTGATTTCGCGATAAATCCGACTAAACAATCATTTTCTGAGTCGGATATGCAGGTAACGCTTCGGTATCTCGAGATATAAAAGTAGCTTTCAATATGCAAAGTTTTTTTTTATCCAAAAGCTCCCAAACTGGATCGCACTTTGATTTTCGGAAATGTCGAAGTTTACCGCGAAGGACAAAGGCTCCCCAGCAAACGTCTCGTTTGCGGGAACAATGTGGGAGCATAAAGGGAGACTCGAAACTCAATATTGCGCTTGCACGCGGGCACACGATGTCTCGAACGAGCTCCATCGGAAAATTTCTGAGCACTTTCCGCGAAGAAGCCTCGAGTTGTCCAAAGCGTACGTATGCTCACGTGTAAAATCGACGGAGAATCGTTTTCACGAGCAAGATGAAGTCGTGCGAAAAAAAGAAGGGCACTTGTTTAGCTTCCCCCAGTTCTGATTTAACGAGACGGATCGACGGAATATTTCGTTGTAATATTGCGGGGAAAAAACGTGTTTGAAAAGCCAACAAGTTGGTTCATACGCTGCCCTCAAACTTGAACCATTCAAGATAATACAAGAGAGCTAATGTTACAACGTAAAATGTCGGATTCTTTCACGCAAGCTTTTAATTTTAATAAAGTTCTCCAAACGGTTTCGTGAGACACGGCAGGCAGTTTTCGGCCTGTCTTTTTAAACAAATCGAAACTGCTGTTATTATTATACCCGTCGTTATTAATAACTTTTTAACGTGCACTATTCTACGCTATCGCGTGATCGTTGGGATCGGCGGAAGAAAGTTTTCTCTGATAACGGAGTTCATTTTCCGCGAGGGAGTAAGATTTTCTTGCAACAGTTGCGTTGTCTATTGTAAAAGTATCTTGAAAATTTTCCGGTTTATATAGTAACTCTGGGGTGGAAAAAAAAATCTGAATAATACAATACGTTCGCCTTTTGTCTCGTATTGTTGCAATTATATTGGGTACCGCTTTTTTCTTCGTGTTAGAAGAAACCATGCGCGCGCTATGCGCACGCTGTTTTTTTTAAAGACTCCAATCTACAAACTACGAAAAATAATCATGCGACTCACCAATCTGCATGAGCATCAGCGGAGTTGTTGAATTCTGCCGGTGGCTGTAACATAAAAAGGAAAAAATTAATATACACATGCCAGTAAATTAATATGATTAATAAAAAAAAGGTACAATTTTTTTTTTAACTTTCTAAAAAAGAAAAGATTTATATTTACCTATAAGTTGCTCCGCCGATGCAGGATGCCTCCTGGGCCTGCTCATCCTCTCAGATGGGACGTGTCGAGTCATCCCTCCGCGCACAAGTAACTCGCGAACGCGTCCGGGTGAAGTTACAATCGCGAAAATTACTTAACAAATTTTTCGACACTCCCGCATTAAAAAGAATCGTAAAACAAAACGCCCGGTAACTATCGGCAGCCCCGAACGACCGACGAACCGGCTGCAGTTCGTACTTGTTTAATTTCGGCGTACGATACTTTTCTCCTTCGGATTTTTATCTAAGCAGAATTTCTTGTTTCGCTCAGATAAAAATCCAAAGAAGTGTTGAGCTGTAATGATATCAACGTAAATTCCATACAAATGTATGCAATTTACGTTGACATGTGAAATTGATATTAAAACAAAATATATAGTTAATCAAATATTTTTTTTAATTTGCCTATATCGTTTTAAAAGTTTTAATTTAGGGTACCGACGCGATGTATTAATTTTTTATTTTATTAATTATTTATTTTATATTGTGTACTAACATAATTGTGCCGCGGGTAATATAGAATTGTTTTCCCACCCGAAATGAATATGACTAAAATTTACAAAAAGGAAACATGCGACTCACAGATTGCAGGCGGCGGAGTGTTGCTAAGATGATCTGTAACAAAAAATGAAAAAAATTAACTTGTAGAGATCTCAATTTATTACTTAAAAAAAAAAAATTACACGCGCCTCTAATTTTTTCAATTTAATAACAAAATTAAATTTATAAATCGGCAAAGATAAAAGAAAATTGATCCTTACCACTGGGTTGCTCCGCCGATGCTCGATGCCTTTCCTAGGCCTCCTCCTCCTCTCAGTACTGGGCAGTCTTAACGGGGATGTCAGATTAATGCTCCTTTGATGAAAGGCCCCCTCGGAATTGTTATCTGAAACAAAAAAAATTTTATTTGGTTAGTAAAAATGGAAAAAATTAATAGTGCAGTGTTACAAATAATTATAACTATTCCCTGCGAAGTATTCGGTTCACAAATACCCTAAACGCGCACGTTATCGATTGCGGTCTGTTTGCATCAGCTAATATGTTTACTTACACGCAGCAGCCGACCGGCCGGCACATATCCACGTTTCACGTGATAACCGCGCAAGATGTGTACGCCGCGCGCTCGACCGACCTCTACTTTCGGTCATGCAGCTATAAAAATATGTTAACAGAGATTCCCAGGCCTCACATTCCTACGCTACGAAT
The DNA here is from genome assembly GCF_019399895.1 of Cardiocondyla obscurior. Taxonomy (NCBI): domain Eukaryota; kingdom Metazoa; phylum Arthropoda; class Insecta; order Hymenoptera; family Formicidae; genus Cardiocondyla; species Cardiocondyla obscurior. The sequence continues at coordinate 3,922,485 of NC_091879.1, read as the reverse complement.
ATATATCTCCCGAATCTATCGCGGACTGGTCAATCAAAACCCTCTTCCCTCGAGCCCGACTCTACTTATCGACGCTTCGTTTACGGCAACGAGACGTGAATTTAATGTACGCGTATGCACGTGGTTTTCACTTACTTTATATCGAAAATATATAGCCACCGGTATGCACAGTTAATGCGGGAAGGTAGCCCACGCCTGATTTTGTGCCCCTGGCCCGTCGAATGTGCGTAGATTTTTAATACGTACGGAGCACGTGCTCCGTACGTACGCCTCGTTCGACCGCTGAAGAAGGACAGAGCGAGAGTGGGAGTAGTGGGGGAACGTAGCTCGCGCGCGGCACGTACGCCGCTCACTCCACCCTTCCCACCCCCCTGGCTACTTGCCCGTCTCTCTCTCTCTCTCTTTCTCACTTCTACACAATTTAAAGCTTTATAAAATAATTTTATACGCTGAATATTAATTGCGAATTGACGCGATACCGTATTACAAAACCTTCTTAACAACTGACGATTACTCTCGTCCTTTTCTTTAATTACTAGTCTACTTTTTTAAATAAGAAAATTACTTCGCGTTACGCATAAAAGAAGGGAATTGAAAGCGAGAAAAGAAGGGGAATAACTCAACATTCCTTTATCCATCTTATTAAAAAAGTTTTCAGCGCCTTCGTGCGAGGAACTGCTTCGGAGACATAAAAGTATATACCCGCGACGGGGGTTAAATCGTAGGGTGGCTATCACCGCTTCGGGCCTCTGCCCTTTTTGAAAAGTCTGCGGCTCGTGTGGCACTCAGCTCTTTTTCTAGCGCCCCTTCCTTCCGCGCTTTTACCTTTCGCGGCAATTGCTCGACCCCGACTATCTTTCCCCGGCCATTATCGTCTGGCCGCGGTTATTGGCTGCTATATTCGCGGAGGCGACATAAATTATTGCTACATTCCGGTACGTGAGCACGACTAGCTTCTCCACTTTTACGACGATTGCGAGCGGCTTCGACCGGCTGCCCGCTCGTGTAAAACAATATCGGGGGAAAGGTCAACCCCCGAGTCATCTAGGTCAATCCTCGGCTAAGAAGATTTTAAATGTTAACCTTTTTTAAACCGAGAATTTCCTTTTCGCGCAATACCGATCGAAATCTATATTTTTAACAGCTATAGCCCCTTTTCCCCTATGGCCTTTCCCGTAGCTTTAATGCTTATAAGATATTTGTACGGCGAGTCTGTTAGGCTGGACTAAGTTAAGTGGAGTACTCTACGTATGACCCAGCTACCGCTGACTGTCGCGAGTCGCGGCTAACTGCTCGCGACTAACGTTCCAGGCCTTGAATGTTAAAGGCAAAGAGATAAATGAAGATCTACCATCGCTAGTTTCCATGCTAAGAAAGATTAATCTGGAATTCATCAAATTATAATCCTCCATTAAAACTTAGCGCGGTAACATTGAGACACACCGCGTATATATTACCAAGTCACAGTTAGATTGGATAACTGCTTCGGAAGTTCTTCTAAACACAGTCGGAGCGCTTTCCGTTATCCGAGTTTCCGAGCTATTGCATTATTTTGTCATTTTCATGGAAAGTAATTATCCTATAGATCTCCAGCTTGTTTTCCGATGAAATTTCACCGTGCGCCGGAAGAAAAGAGGGACTTCCTCGCGAACAGTCGTCGCGATTACAAATAAATTTTTGTCCTTCCGCGACAATTTCCCGTTTCAGCAAATAGCCGCCTGCAGCGAAAGCGCGTTTCATCGTTTATCGTTCAACGCCGCGCGTCCAGTCCATCGTCCACGCGTTGTTCCGTAATAAAAATACTCGAAAATGGAGAACTACTTAAATTAAATCCAGCCTGCGCGCGCGCGTGTGTACATTGCAATACAATTTACACGGTCCCGCGCGACCGACGTAACCATATAAGAAGGAATAAAAGACTTGGGAAGCAATTTCGAACAAATTAAACGGACTGTCCCTTTGTGAAGCTCCTCCTCCGGTTTCTGCAGAAAAATAGAAAATATAATCAAACTGTTTCCCAACGTGCGGGAATTCGGACGCGAGGGACGTACGTAATCACCGAAACTTTTATGAATTTATCCTTTTTCTCAAATGCTTATTTGTCCGGGTGAAAAGCGGATATTACTGTTGTGAAAGCTGCGATTTTGCAGTATACAAAAAAAAAATATATATATATATATAAATAAAAAAAAAAGGAATTGCGATATTGTTCAAATTGAACGTAGCATTGCTGGCTTCCGGCGGTGTTATCGATATGCTGGATAAAAATCCGCACAATGTTTGAAACCATGTAAGTTATCGATCGTTGTATGCACCGACTTGTACAGAGGAGCGCGTACGGTCCTTTGTAAACGCAGTCGCGGATTTAATTATTTTTTATTTGCTCGTGACCCGTTGCTTTCGCCCGAGATATTTTATTTACGCGTTTTACGGCGTGGCAGTTGAAAGATTAGTAACAAATAGATTCGAAAAATTTAATCGCTCGAGTGTCGGCAGGCTCAAACGTGATTACAATGAAAATCGCATTAAACACAGAAGATCGCTCTCCATTAAATTCGTATTATATTGCGTGCACTACTTTTTCCCCTTTTTTTTTTTTTTTTTTTTTCTCGCAGGAGAAAGATTTGTCGCGCAGAGAAAACGTTATCTGCAATCGCTTTGTCGCGACACGTCCATGACATATTTGTGTTTTCAGCATTGAAAAAAAAATAAATAAAACAAACGTGCCGAACAGCTCGAGTGTCGCGGGACTTAAGCTCCGCGAAAGATTCCGGTGTCGCTAAAGCCTCTTTGAAATTAATTGAAAAAACATGTCCCCTTTAATTGATCCTCGCGAAACGTTACGTTCGGTTCAGCGGAAAGCGATGAAAGCCCGATTTGTTCCTTTGTAACTCTTCGCCCTCTGGGCTGTAATCGAGCGGCGGGTCTCTCGAAAAGTAATAAAAAAAAAAAAAGAGGGAGGGGAAGAAGAAAAAAAAAATTTTTTCTCTCCCGCCTGCCACCCGCGGAATTAACGACCGTCGAGATACGGCTTGGCGTGCAACGGAGATCATTCGGGAAAACTTTCCGGGGAAGATTGCCGCTCCGCCGAGGACGCTCAGATCCCTTGGTATCGATATCGTCGGTGAAAAGGGGGCGGAAATGTCACGGCGACGTGCACGGTTCCTTCAACACTGGCCCGACAGACAATGCTGAGCTCAGCGGTTCTGTCGCGAGCGCGATCGATATGTCGCGAACTGTGTAGACGCGATGCCTCGCGGCAAACGTGATCTCTCCCATCGCCCGTGCCGATGCATGGGCGATGCGATAGCGGCGATACCGCTATTGTGATACCGCCGGGCGTGTAACGATATTGATACTCGCGTCGCAGGAAGCGAGAGGCCACCACCCCACCCGACGCCCTACGTCTCGTTACGAATCTTTCACAAAGCGCCTCTGTTTCTTGACACGGGGAATTACGCCGTGTTAAGTTCCCTTTGTTACGCTGAATATCTACTTACAGAGCGAATCTACTTACGCGGTATTTCTCTCCCGGGTGTAAAGACAGGTACGGTCTCCTGAGAACGTAAGCCTCTTACCGCGAGTGGAACGCGTCTTTTTTGTCGGCCGCGCTAGGTCGGCCCGCTTCCTATCGTCTCATTTATTTCTTTCTGTCGTATCGGGAAACCGGCGTTATCTTTTAATCCGCATTCTCTCCGGCCGCGCTCGCGTAATTGAACGAGATCGTCTGAAATCTCTTTACGCCCCGCGGAAATCTGCGTGTAAAACGAATAAGCTGCAATCATACGCCGCGTTTAGCGTTAGGCGCGCCGCGGTTGGCTTCTGTAATCTGTATTTGCGCGGGGAAAGGTTTTTTCTTTTTATTTATTTTTTTAAATATTTTTTTTATTTTTTTTTTCCCTATCGTCGAAAGCTCGGCGAGTTTATTTTAAATATAGAAATTTTGCACATGCTCGCGTTGATTAGCGAGGTGGAAAGAAGACGTATTTAATCGTGATAAATGTGTTAAAAGGGTACGTTTAAGCGAGCGAGCGCACACTTGAGCGCGCAAGCATCGCGAATAATTCATACGCGTTTTCTCGCCCGACGTTTTACCCCGCTTTTCCGCTAAAACCTTTATATCGAAATTGCCCTTAAAAATTGTATTACAGCTATAAACGGTACTTCTCTTCTTGGTGTCCTCTCTCTCTCTCTCTCTTCTCGGTTTGCGCCGTCCATGGAAATCCCCCGCGGGCGCGTGGAGAAATTCCCGGCAGGTTTCAGACAACCACCTAAGGGATCGTGTATCCATCTCGCGCACACGTGCACGGGAGAAACTGCATGCATCCCCAGCTACGTTTCTTACCGAGTTTTGGGGTCTCGTGACGCGGATAAAAGCTCGCGAAAGACGCTCGATAACGTAACAAACAATGGGTCGACGCGCTCGGACGAGCAGCGTGTTCGACGATGAGAAACGAGAACCTCGGGGACTCTTAAAGAGACTCTCGCCACGGCCTTTTTACGACCTATAAAGGGATCCATCCCCCCCGTTTAATCGCTACCGATTACAGCCGATCCGCGAAGCCGCTCTCGAATGACATCGCTGTCGAACATCTTGAAGCGAAGCCCCGCGCGCTTCAACGAGCTGCAGCGGACGGGAAAAGTCTCCGCAAAACAAATAATATCTGTCGCGATATATATTTTCGCGTATGAGCATGCGACAGGTCATTTAATGTATTATGATTCACATCCCGTTGTAAATGTTCTTTTAAATATCTATAATATGTGTAATATTTTGAAATATATATCAGCAATTTCAGTAAAATTGCAGTAAATACGTAATAATTTATTAGCATCGTGTTTTTACATTAAAATAGAGGCCAGCTATTAATTATGATATTAATGACGATACATATGCCACGCGTTATTGATGAAATTCGGAGATAAATGTCGCACCATTACCCGCGATACAACATAAAAAAGAAAAAAACTTTGGTGAAACGGGGCGTGCTCTTTTTATTTTTTTTTTTATTTTTTATTTCTTTCCTTTCATTGGAAAAGTTTTTAAGCGCGATTTGAATGTGCCTGAGTGACACATTTCTCAAGTTTCAATATGAGAAATATCAGCGCCGTTCTTCTTTACGTCGATAATGTGCGAATTATTCGTGCTATGGATAAGACGGATCGAACGGATCGAACGACAGATACGTCCACGCTATAGCCTTGTCTAAAGATTATAAGATGCTTAAAGTCCTCGTGGCCCGATTACTTCGAGCGATTTAAGAATTATTTCTCAACGAAGCTGCAATCTTACCTGGCGCGACAGATTCGATTACCGATTTTTCTGTATCGCCCGCAAGTGCTGATTTCGAAATTTACGGGACATTAGGTATCTAAAAGTCCGAGAGCTCGGCTGTAAAAGTATAAATCGGAAAAATTCAGGATTCCGCGGATTCGAGCAACGCGGAGGAATGCCGCGGTGACGTCAAATCCAAAAGATCCGAGTTCGTAAATATGTTAAGTATCAAATATCTCGGCATGCAACAAATTCAGGCTTCGCGTACGCGGATCGCGGATAGTTCGAGATATGGAATTTCAGAAAAGAAAGTAAAAAGCGTATCGGTAACGCGCCCGAGAAACCAATAATGTACTCCACCATCAATCAGCGATTTTTTTGCAGCAACGGGATATTGAAAGGAAAATGTTACGAAATATAACGTATGTTTCTCGCATACCGCGCGCACTTTATAAAACGCTCGAGAAATGTGGTGAGGAATTGCTAACATCGTAAAGAGACATGGAGGAAATAAAGTAAGTGATTCGATCCAGAGTAACGTACACTGTAAAAGAATTTTATTTATTTAATTCTGCTTTTCCCGTGGATGCTCCTTTAAAATGCTTCCCCTCTGCTTTTTCCATCTTTGCCCGCCCGCCTTTACCGACTTTAATGGCACTGGAGCTGACCTGAAATCAAATTGAATATTTTTCTACGTCAGTAAATCTTTTGGTGTTTTTGCTCACCGTCCTTCGCGACCACGTTCGATCTCTTTTGAATCCTTTCAATGATCAGAAAGAAAGAATTCGGATCTTTAATGGCGCACGCGCGCGCTTCCCCGCAAAAATATACTGATTAAATTCGGCAGATTTTATTTTTTTCCCTAACTTTGTACCAACGCCGATGCAAAAACGAAAGCGAGACAACATTCATCTAAATTCGTGTGTTGCAGTTACGTTTGTAATTCTACGAAACTGCAAACAGAATAGCCCCTCGGTACATTTCTTTATTCTTAAAAAAAAGAAAGAAAAAAATAAAGCAAAAAGAAAAAAAAATACTTTAACGAAAAAACTCCTTAATAAGTTTACAAAATAAGTTTCGCTGAACAATTTAAAGACAGGTATTTCTAATTGCTATTGAGATAGCTCGGGGATTAAAAATGCAGGGATATTTAAGAATCTAGGTACTTGCCGGTGTCGTAACGGAGATTAATAGACATTTCCTAAACAGGTTTCGACAAGATCGGAATTAAAAGAGGAATTACCGTCGAATAAATCGTGCTGGGATTTTGATCCTGCTGGTAGGAACGAGAACGGGGAAAAGAAATGGGAAGCAAAGGACGGAAAAGAATAAAATAAAAAAAATAAAAGAAAAAATAAAATAAAATAAAAAAGTAAAATAAAAAAAAACTGAGAGAACACGCGTTACGGCGGCTGGCGTCGTATCAGGACGCTTCCTCGATTTTTCGTCGGGAATAAAAACGCGTCCCGATTAAGAGCGTCTTAATTAAGGGCGTTTCTCTCCACAGTTAGGTTGGGTTATCTTCATACGCGATAATTTCACTCGGCGACGGTCCCTTTATCGGTTCATCGCTGGCACAAGCATATATCGCGCGCCGTTTTCATTTTTACGTTCTCGCAAGTGTCATAATTTTTGTCTACTGTCACATTTTTACAATATTTTAACCGTTGACGCACGCGCCGGGGGTCATATATCTTTATCCCGTTTCGGGTGTAGCGCACGCGAGTCGCGAAATGCGGGTGTCCTTTCTCTAAATACGTACAGTCGGGTTAGATAAAACGTGAACGAGCTGCGTTAAATAAAATGAATATGTGAGAGAAGCTATGCGGGAAATGTATTCTTGCCTCCCGTTTTTAGATGACTATATTAACTCTCTTCCCCTTTCACCTTATTTTCTTCCATATTTATGGTGCGCTATCGTGTCTACGATAAAATACGAGATACTTGAGAGTGAAATTTTCTCACGGACACACATACGCTTTTATAAACGTTGAGACGCAAGGAATTAAGCTGACGCGGTCGCGTTTATCATTATCGGTCATTACGGTTGACTTAATTACAACCGGCGGTTCGTACCGGCGACGGTGGTCCCGGGTAAAGTGGTGAAAAATGGCAAGGAGGAGGCTTAGGCTCGCTTCGACAGTGCTCCGATTAATTTAATCGGAAGCTAAATTCAACGGAAGATCCAATAAGAAAGCTTGTTGTTCGAAACCCTTTTTCTATTGGACACCAGATTTCCGATTAAATTAATCGGAGGTTGGGGTCGAAGTGGTCCTTAACTACGTAGATTGAAAACGGCCACGAAAAACGTTCCACGTGCGGGAAGGGTTCGTCGAGTGGAAGAGCTCGCGCTTTTCGTGGGCAGCTTTTATCTGCTATCTGCCGCCGTCACCCAGTTAAATCTCTCACCCTTGTTACTTCGTGGCGTGTATACCATGTTACGCGAACGGCATCGATTATCCCGCGGAACGCGCAGCGCGAGGAAAATTGGGCGAGTAACGTTTCTCACGTTCGGGGGGGAGAAAGGGGGGGAATCATGACCGATAAAGCTCGGCAATTTCTTCATGTAGGAAGGAAAACGACGCTGTGACTAGGACCGGTGGCGAGAGACGAGGAGCGGGTCGACGGAAAAACAGATACGACGAAGCTCGTTTCCTTTATCTACCACGGAGAACTCGGAGGCGATTCCTCGTGGCACCTTCTCTCGTATATTTATACGAATCCTTAATACTCCCTCTCTCTCTCTCCGTCTGCAGTGTGCACGTCGCACATACTGAGATACACGTGCGAGGCTCTTATTGTTAGATCCTTGAATTACCGGGACCTTACACGGAACCTTACACAGTGGATTTCCAGAGAGCTGGCCGTCCGGATCGTCGAGTTTCTGGAGATTAACTTCCGGAAACGTTGCGCCGGCGAACGGACGTGAGAGCAAAAATAAAGGAAAAACACTTTTGAGAAAATTAATTCAGATACCGCGCGAAGAGAAGCCAAGCCCGCTTTGAAGATCGTCTGCGCGAAGTAAAAAGCTTATGAAAAATCGCACTTTTGCGTGAGAGCGGGCGGTACAAAGGAAGCGTGCATACATTTACATCGCCCAATGCCGAGGCGTATTTTTTACGTTATCAAATCAGACGGATGATAAATGATAATTGTTATCGAATTGCCGTCAAAATAAATTATTACTGACATAATTAGAGAAATGTCTAATTAAAATACAATTCCGGTCCGAGTGCGGCGGTTAAGCTTTGATTAAACATAATAATTAATTTTTGACGGTGATACAATATTGATTAATTCGACGGGGGTAATTAGCATTAACACATAAGAATTTATAATTGCTTAGCTTTGTGTTAAAAATTAAATCAGCCGTTACCGCGCGCAACTAATTAAGTCGTCATTAAAACGGCGAGATGTCCTTTAATTAAATTTCGGGGGAGAATAGACTCCGACCTATTTAATGATTTCTCCCTGTCGTTCTATTCCAGGATTCCACACTTACACCCTGAACGAAAGCGCTCACACGGAAAGGGAGGAGGACGAAATCTTGACAGTGAAATACGAGGATGGCAAATGGTCGAAACCGTATTACGACTGCGGGGGTGGCAATATCTGGATGCTGACCTACACCGTACCCTTCTTCGGGTACGTCAACGATACCTACTTCTTCAAGTGAGTGCTGATTCTTTTCGTAACGCCAAGCGCGCGTTTAGCTTACTCCGCCGGTTGACAAATCGCGGTCGCGCGGCAAGGCTTTTTTTTCTCTGTAATTCACTTACGTTATTACGACGCACGTTTGTATTCCGCCATTCATTCGCGACCCCCGTATAATAAACGGCTTGCAAATTTTAATTACGCACCGACGTTGATATCGAATTTGTTTGCGCGGCGAAATGTAATGAAAAACTTCAATGCTCAATCTGTCGCTGAAAACGCCCGAACATAAATATAAATGAAACTCGTAATTTACGTAATATAAACATCAGATTGAATATAATGAATAATTTCGAACTCTCATTATTGGGAGAAGGTGGAATACGGTCGGTTCTATTATCGAAATATTACGGGGGAGGGATCTCATCAATCTTTAACTACGTCGTATCAAAGGATCGGGCACAAACGAGAATCTGAGAGAACGCCGCGTAATGTAAGTGGCACTTACATTACGAGCGTACGTACATACACACTTTACTATTCGTAAATTAAGGAGCTTGCGCCACTCGGGCAGATTCTACCCCGTCATCTTCGTTCCTCGATCGTACTTAAATCCGAAGGGTCTTTGAATCGGGTAGCCTCGAAAAATGTTACGGGAATCCCAGAATAGAAATCTTGGAAGAATTTCAAGAATCCGTAAACTCAAGTGTCAAAGGTTTCGCGAAGTCGGGGGGAATCCTGAACGTGATAACGTACAATATTTTTACTAAATCGTCACAACGTGAGGAAGTGCAGCGTTAAACTTTTTTTTTCTCTCTTTTTCTTTCTGTTTTTTTTTTCTTTCTCTCTTTCTCTCTTTATTTCCTTCGCCTGTCGCTGGTGAACTTGCGATGAAAGAACCCGGCAAATTAGAGAATTTATTTAATAGTAAAATACTTTTCCTTCGGAATAATTTCTGGAATTACAGCATAAAGAGGAAGAAGTAATTAACTGTAACAACAGTAATTAACATTTTCCTTTATTAATTCGATTACGCGGAAATTCAGTTTTCATAAAAATTTTCTTTCTCTCACGGTGATTAATTTCGACTTGGTTATAATAGTATCGCAATTTCTTTCGGCCGTCTCTATCGCCGGCATTCGGAAAAGCCGGTTTTACGGGGCCGATGTGTCAATTTCATCTTAATTACGGCGTAAATTTGATCAGCAGATTGGTACCATTTGCGGAATAAAACCGCCGCGATATAAGAGGAGGAGAGCAATATGGAGGATCATGTAATATTCACGTTGAATTTTTTTAATGACGCTCTCAATTTAAGGATCGGATAATATTCAGTTACGCTCGCCGACGTTCCGCTTTCCCGCTTTCTCGCAAAAATTATAAAGATATCATTTTCCCGCGAGCGCGCTTCACAATAGCAATGTCTTTTTCGTTAATGAATCGAAAAGGGAGGAAGAGAAAAATAGGATAAACGAAGAAAATCTGGCGATATCCGATATTTTAAACGTAATAAGTCCTCCAGGGAAACTACGCGGTATATATACATATATATATGTTATCTCAAACCAACTACAGAGATATTGAGCAACTTGACAACTTCGATTACAGTTTAAGCGAACTTAAAGTCAACGTTCTCTCGAAAAATCAATTATATTCTATTTAGAAGTTATTTACAAAAATAACAAAACTTTAACGCCCTCCCTTCTTCTCTCTCTTTCTCTTTTGTTCCTTCGGTTTTTCTTGATAAACGCTTCTTTTTAATCGACTTTGAGGTAGATCTTATCGTGAATGAGTAATGGGAATTAATTTAACCGAGTCACTATTTTAAACGTAAATTTCGCGCCGCCTTTTTCACGGTTATAGATAAAAACCAGCATGGCGCATTTCTTACGACGAGGAATTACATATTTATCAAAGAAAGAACGGGGAAGAAATTTTTCATAATACGGGGAAACTGTTATAGCAGAAAACAGGAATAAAGTTTTATCGAAAGACGACTTTGCATACGCTGTTTATCCAATATTTATATTTTATTCATATTTTATTTACTAGGGAGGAGCCCTAGAAGCGTACCGTGTGCCAAATCAGTTTATTGTTACGTTTATTATTTCGGTCCGTGTATCGCGACGCATTATATTTATGGCTGATAAAGAAGTAGAGAAGCTTACGTCTTTTCTTCTATAAAAGTGCACTTTCAAAAGAAAAGCGCCTTATGGGTTCTTTATCTTTCTCCTTTTTTCTGTTTCCCCGCCGGTCTGGTTATCGCAAAAGTTCTTGATTTTTAAACGTAAGATGTTATTACAATAATATTAGCAAGAAATTTATAGTTTGCGACCAATCGTACTTTAATTGCTCGTAACTCAACCGCGGTAAGGAGTGATTGCGGCGTGACGTAATCAAAATCGTGAAGCTCCATCGCGTTAGGCGTATAAATTTCAAGAGGTTTACGATTATTAATTAAAATTAAATTACAATAATTTAGAAGTTTATTCAATTGGCATAGCGAGCGTAATGCCGGGATATGTATTTAAATACCGCGGCTGCTGGGCAAACCCAGATATCACTGGCACCGCGCCGCCAGCAAGGAGAAGAGTCGTGTTATTTCGTAGTCGCGAAACACGCGGGCGAGTTTGCGATCTTGTTTCCCTTTGAGCGAATCGGTGAAACTGCACGAGTCGAGAGAAAGCACAAAAGGCGACCGCGTAGTCGCATTATGCCGAGCTAATGATAGAGCGGCCCCATCACACCCTCGCACGCCCCCGCTGCACGTACAAGGGGGGGGGGGACGGGGGGCAACAAGTGAGTGGGGTGGAACGGGTCCGGCGGAAAGTTACATCGAAGTTGCCAACTCGCTCGGACGCAACCTTGTCGATATTAGCGGCAAAGTTACCCGCCAACAAACTGTCGTAACTAGGAGTTTTCCGAAGATCTACCGTCCGGCTAACCTCGCGGCGTAGAATCGCCCCCATTCCTCCATGCGTTCATTTGAAATCGTTAAACTCCGTCAAACTGTTAAGAAACTTCCCGCACGTGAATACGAAAACAGTTGAAACGTCCAATAGAATAAAAAGCAAATAAAACAATTCCACGTAGCGTTACGTTCCCCTGAGGGTCCCTTTGCCCTTTGATACGAAGAAATTGCCACGTTTTGGAATAAAAATGAGAGGTTCTCGCCGAGTAATTATAACGCTCTTTAATTTGCGTCGAAGATAATAGACTGGTAACCGCTATTATTTTCATACCGTGGAAATAATTTCTTTTGAGCAACTGTCCCGGTCGGTTTCCCTACGGGTTGTATTTAAATAAACAAAGATAATATATCAGCGAGTTATGCATCTCGCCGGCGCGCTATCTTTTATAGAAACAGCTTGCAAGAAAAAGATATCAAGGAAACTGCTAAGAGTTTATCAGTCTCAAAAGAAGAAACTTCAGTTTTCTCAATCCCTTTCATTATTTAGACTAAAACTTGCGTTATAAAATATCCCGAAGTTATTAGATTTAACTTTTCAAAAATGTTATCCTGCATGAAATGTCGGGGCAATAAGCACGTTTGGTGTACACAGGAACTTTTTCTTGTTAAGAACCGATACTATTTTCTTTGTCGAAGATATATCGGAGGAAAAATAATTTTAAATTCTGTTTCGATAAGTTTTTCTATCGTACTTGAATTACATCGCTCGGGCTTAATAAAATATTTACGGAGAACTACAAAAATATATACGATGCCTAATTAAACGCCAATGGAAAAATTGTGATGGGATTCGTTTGATAAAAAAGAAAAAAAAAAGAAAAAAAAAAAAGAAAAAAGAAAATTGCTACGTTACCACACACGGCCAGATAAATTTCTCCAACTTTAAATTAACAATTACCTGATTATATCTATACTAAAGGACTTTGCGACATCTTCTCTCTTGATCCAACTTTTGACCATTCGGACAAACATACTTCTGTTCGGTAACGATACTTCTACTCGGTGCACCTATAATATGGTACTGGACAATTATTTCTTCCGTTATCGTTTCGTACGTCGATGTTTCATGCGTCGGTATTTCATATGTCGACGTTTCTTCTTGACAAGTTCGGGGTGGAATCACAATGGCCGTCAGTATCACGACTATCAATAAAATGTTCGCGTACAATTTCATTTTAAAACAATACTGCAAAATTTTTGTAAATCCCACAAAGTGATACAGTCCCGATTGAAATATTATTTAATTTTTTTAAAGTCTTTTTTTTTCTATCTCAAATTTTAATTGCCTTTCTGCCTCTTTAATTTTCTTTTATTAATTTTTCTTTTTTTACTGCTACATCCGTACAGTTCTGACGCGTAAACGAAAAGGTCTTTAGTCGAACTCTGCAGTTCGCCTCTTGCAAATCTGTTATTTATATCCCTTCGATCGACTGAACGAAATAAAACTGGTTACAAATGGGACTTTGCTACCATATTCGAGGAAGCGAAAAAACTGACTAACAAAACCGAAAAAGTCCGGTATTTATTCACAGCAATTAACCTTGATACACCATGGGATGTTCGATAAGAAGAAATAACATGGAGATGTGTGCGTGGAAACGTAGCAATTAAAATATAACAAGCAGACATTTATACGTCGATTCGCGAGATATTTACGTTTAAATAAAAATAAAGAAAAAAGTGTACAACCAGCTAATTAATCCGGCAACGTCTCGTGAATCTTAGTTAACTTGGATACTTTGATATTTTGCATTTCCAATAATTACCTTATCTCTGCGTACTAAAAGACCGGCGACAAATATTGTTTTCGTCTCTTCGCTGGCCTTGCGGGCACGAATAATACCTTGTCGGTGCATTTATAAAACTATATCCACCACCACGGTAGCGGAGGCGTGGGTACGGTGCGTAGACACTTTGACAAGCTTCAGGTCGAATCACAGCCGCCAATATTACAATTGCCAGCAGCATCTTCACGAGTAATTTCATTTTTCTGCAATATCGCAAGTTCCGGGAAATAATAAAAGGCCAGAGAAATCGAATCTCTCGAATATCCTCACGTGCACGCAAGGAGACGCGTCTTATATTTTATTTCTCACATTCTCTTCGATTCTCGTCTCTTTTGAAAGATATATAGCGTCTAATTTCTTTTTACAATTAGATATGTAGGTACAGTACTCTTTTTCTTTTTACGTGTATTAATTTTGTTTTTAATAATTTTTTTTTACTCGACTCGCGGATTTGTTTCTAGGATCCGGGCAAATTAGGTATCTATACATTTTGTTCGTCGCGGACTTCATTTTATATTCTTTCGCTCGGGCGTATTTTTTTTTTTGTCTTGCATAACTGGTTGTTAATGATATTCGCTTCTAGGAATTAAGAAGTCATGTAACGACCGCCACTCATTCACATTAAATAAAATTTACTTATACGTGGAGAGGTATTATTATAATTTCGAAGCGCGGTTGGAAAAATAAGAATGTATCTTGAAAGAAATATGACTGGATGTAAAATGTGACGGACAAGCATGCGAATAATGTTTCTATTTCTTCAGAAAAGGTGGTATAAGTCTTTTTGCCATTTATACGATATCTTATGATTCTGCGAAAACGATAACTATTTGAAGATTCAGTTATTCGATGTCGTGTATCAAACTGTTACGTGTCAGGAAATATTTGAAAAATAGGATTATTGATACATCGAGAGAGAGAGAGAGAGAGAGGGGGGGGGCGGGAGAAGTTCTTCCTGTAACGCGTACTAAATATGTCTCAAAAAGCCTGTCAATCTGGAAGAGATACCTACGCAGCAACGTCTCTCTCGCGTAGGGAATTATTGCATCTGTATGCACTCGAGACGCTGCTGCGTCTTGATAAAATGTACAGAATAAATATCTCTTTTCCGCAAAATAACTACACTCAGACATGAGGCTGATGTAAAAATGTACGCGGAGACACAACGAAATGCATCCGTATTTACACATTTCTATTTGATACTGAAACTATTCCGTTCACTTCTATTATTTTACCTATTATTCATTAAATGACTTGACGACACGTTCCCTGCTGATCTTTTCGCATGCCTTTCGGGCAAGGAAAGTCTCTGTCTGGAGCATATATAAAACTTTGAAGCCTGAATGTCTGGGTCGTATTCTGTGGGCAAACTCTAGGTACGATCACAGTGATCACCAATATCACACTCAGCAGAATGTTTAAGATAAATTTCATTTTCGAATTTCGGGAAACAATTTAAGTGTTGAAATCTGTCTAATCGTCGCCCGTTTTTCTTTTGTAATTTATCTCTCGTTTTTTTTTTTAATTCGCGTACGAGGTATTCTTAAATTTTATTTATATACTTTGCTGTCTCGAAACTGATCTTTCTCACAAATTAAACTCTTATACCGCTGACGCACGCACGAATTCTACCTACTTGTCCGTGGCAAACCCGATATTTGTATTCTTTCGATTACGTAAGCTTTTTTTTTCTTTTTATCGTGAACGAAATTTGCTGACAATAAAATTCAAGGCTTCAGGAATCAAAGTAACTATCAACTAAGGAATTCAACTGCTATGAATGTTAATTTATAAATTAAAACCTCGAACTGTCTCGCCAAAAAGAGCTGGTAATGTAAATTGAAAAATAAACGACAGCGAAAAAATATGTTAAAAAAAAAAAAAAAAAAGAAAGAAACTTTTGCATTTTAATATAAAAACGCAAGAAAAATAAAAGATACGTGATAGCCTCGATATTTGAGATAACATATGATCGCTTTGATTTTTTTTTGTATTTTATTTTTATATTTATATTATTCAGTTAATATTTTTTTCGCGTGTTAAATGGCCACGCGACATTCTCCGTAATTATCTCTCTTTTGGCCTTCTGGACAATGATACATTCTACGTGGACTATTTATAAAATGAGCGTTTCCTCTAGAAAAGTTTCTTGTAATAGGACCAGTATATATGTATATACTGGTCTTCTTCTAGTTTGTCTAATTTGCATTTCAAACCTGTTTCCTCGCAAACTTCCAAGCACAATTGCGATAGTCATCAACACCATGTTTATCAACAGAATACTTCTTGAAAATCCCATTTTAAAACCGTATTGTAAAACGCGATAAAAATAAAATTAAAAGGCCGTTTAAATATCGAAATTCAAATGCCATTCGCTTTTACTTAGCAATTGCTTCTTCCTTTCAATTACACGAAGTTAATTTTGAAATCTATTTATATATTTTACTTCTTTCAAGATTTAAATCTTTTATACGAATTTAGATCTCTGTAGGCGCATAAATAACTTTTTCCTGTTCATTTATCGCGAATCCAATAAATGTATCCCTTCGATTACGTAAGTTTTTCAGTGCAAACTAGCTGACAATGGGGTGCAGGTTTCTGGGAGCTAAGAAACTCCGGCAGTTATAACGATTTATTTAGGGCAAGTGTCGATTTAACTTTTCTTTTTTTTTTTTCTTTCTTAACGCACCAAAAATATTCGACTTATTGAAGAAACTAATATACAATTTTTATTTCATAATTTTTTAATTAAACAGTAAATACCTTTTTTATGTATTAAAAAACCCGGCGGCATATTCCATTCTTATCTTTCTTTTGGCCTTCTGAACAAGGGTTTCTAATCGGAGTGCTTATGAATGTTCTTATGTCAATAAGTCCAAAATCCACCGTTTCATTTTCGGGCTCCGGTATTTCGGTCGTGTTTTCTCGACAACCTCCAAGTGCAATCGCAATAACCGACAATATCATGCTTATAAGCAAGACTCTAGTTAGAAATTTCATTTTTATGTGGTATCGCGTAACTCGGAAAATAATGAAAAGACGTAATCGTTCAAACGTCGAACTCCCTTCGTTTCTATTGTGCAATAGCTCTTCCTTCAAACTGCAAGTATGTGAAGTGCTCTCTCGAATTTCACATATGTTTCACTATTTCGGTTTCAGTTTTTCACGCAAATTTGACTTTTATACGCTCTGACGCGTACACGATGTCTACCTATTTGTTCATCACAATTCCCGATATTTATATTCTTTCGATTACGTAAACTTTTTTATTGTGGACGAGAAACTTCCTGATAATAAAATTCAAGTTTCTCAGGAATAAAAAGAACTATCGAGTGAGGAATTTATTCGCTATAAATGTTAATTTATAAGTGTTTCCTTGATATGATAAAATATTTAAAACCTCGAATTGTCTCGCCGAAAAGAGCACGTAATGTGAATCGTAAAATAAACGACAGCGAAGAAATATATTTAAAAAAAACCTATTGCATTTTAATATAAAAACGCAGCAAAAATAGAAGATAAGCGATGGGCTCGATATTTAATGTAACACATATGATCGCTTTGACTTTGTCGTCTCTCATTTTTATATTTACTAGAATAAACTATGCGCGCGCTATTCTTTAATCTTATCTCAAACAGTTGGTGCGTTACGCATGAAATAGCTTTTTAAATGTTGCCCAATGTTTATACCTTTTTCGTGTGTTAAAAAGCTGGGCGGCATGTTCCGTTAATATCTCGCTTTTGGCCTTGCGGGCAATATTCCATTCTAAGTGGACCATCTATGATGTCAGGTAATAATTTATCTACTTCTCTAATTTGCATTTCGGTCGTGTTTTCATGGCAACTTCCAAGCACAATTGCAATAATCATCAACACCGTGTTCATCAGAACACTTATTAAATATCTCATTTTAAACCCGTATCGTCGAACGCGGTGAATAAAACTAAAGGACCAATTAAATATCAAAGTCCAAATGTCGCTCGTTTTTATCTGACAATCGCCTCTTTTTTTCAAATTCTTTTTCAACAAGGATTTTTTAAATTTCACTTATGTACTTGACTTGTTTCAAGGTTTTCACAAGTTTGACTCGTATAACGCTGACGTACACAAGAATTCTATTCAATTGCCTGTCGCTAATCCGATATTTATATTCTTTCGATTACGTAAACCTTCTTGTTGTAGTCGAGATTAATTAATAATAAAATTCTAGCATTTAGAACCGGTGACTGTCTTACTTCTTTCATATTTCTATAATTATGTTACACGATAGATATACCTTTTGTACGTTAAATGATCCGGCGACACATTCCTTGACCATCTTGTTTCTGACCATCCGGACAAGGATTTCTAACTGGGGTATTTATAAAGCTGACTGGTCTTACTTGCACTTCAGGATACAGTACTTCGGTCGTATTCTTTTTGCAAACTCCAAGTACAATTACAGTAGTCATCAGTACCATGCTTATCAGCAGGACGTTTATTAAAAATCTCATTTTAAACCCGTATCGTCGAACGCGATGAATGAAACTAAAGGGCTATTTAAATATCAACGTCTAAATGTCGCTCGTTTTTATCTGACAGTTCCCTTTTTTTTTTTTTTTAAATTCTTTGTCAACAAGGATTTCTTAAATTTCACTTATGTACTTCGTCGTTTCAAGCTTCGCACAAGTTAGACTCGTATAGCGCTGACGTACACACGTATTCTATTCATTTGTCTCTCGCTAATCCGATATTTATAGTCTTTCGATTACGTAAACCTCTTTATTGTAGTCGAGACTAATTAGTAATAAAATTCCAGTTTTTCGGAATCGCATTAATTACCGATCGGAGAATTTAGCTTTTGTAAATGTTAATTTAGTTTTTTATTCTTTATTTCTTTTTTCGGTGTGCTAAAATATTTAAAACGTAAAACTGTCTTACTAAGAAAAACCTCGCGATGTAAATTATGAATTGAACGACAAGTAATAGGTCCTGTGCCTAAGGTTTTATTTAAATATATTCATATTTAAATATAAATCTAAGAAAAAAAGTAAAGAAGATACGATAGATGCATTTGGAACTGGTAATTTTGTTTCTTTCATATTAATTAATTATATTACACGGTAGATATACCTTTTGTACGTTAAATAACCCGGCGACACGTTCCTTGACCATCTTGCCTCTGGCCACTCGGGCAAGGATTTCTAACTGGGGTATTTATAAAGCTGTTTAGTATTATTTCCGTTTCGGGAGGTAATACTTGGGTCGTATTCTCTTCGCAAACTCCAAGTATAATTACGGTCGTCATCAGTACCATGCTTATCAGCAGGACGTTTATGTAAAATCTCATTTTCAATCCGTATCACAAAACGCGGACGACAATTTAAAAAACCCGTTCAAGTATCGCACGTCTTTCGCACGTATTTCGCAACCGCTGCAAGGTGTTTTGAGATCTTACATTTATATTCTACTGTATTAAACTTCGAAATTTATTTCTCTCACAAATTCGATTTTACTGCGCTGACTCTTACATCACTGACGCATATACCAGTATACTACTTATTTGTTCATCAGAAATCCGATATTTATATTCTCTTGATTACGCAAGTCTTTTTATTGCGAACGGAACGAGCATTAATCTCTTGCAAATGATAATCAGTACCTCTTATATCCTCAATGTGCTAAGATATTTAAAACGTAATAGT
This sequence comes from Cardiocondyla obscurior, assembly GCF_019399895.1. Lineage (NCBI taxonomy): Eukaryota > Metazoa > Arthropoda > Insecta > Hymenoptera > Formicidae > Cardiocondyla > Cardiocondyla obscurior. Next base: position 3,903,114 of record NC_091879.1, on the reverse strand, counting down.
GCCTCGCCAGAAAGAGTTCGTAATATAAATTTTAATTTAAATGACAAAGAGGAAACATTGCGGATGAAATCACAATAAATATGTTTTTTTTTTACCTATATATTTTTATAATTTACGTTACGTATTAAATACCTTCTTTGTTAAATAACATGTCCAATAACGCGCCGACATGTTCCGGAGCTATCTGTTCTGTAGCCTTCCGGACAAGTATTCCTTCTTCTAAATGGTGCATATATGAGAGATAAGAATGATAAATTCATTATTGAATTGTCATCACAAATTGTAGATACTATTGTCGTAGCTGTCAGTATCACACTTACGAACAGAATATTAATAAACAATCTCATTTTTAAGAACTATCAAACAGTTTGAGAAACGTAAAAGTGTGTCAGCTCGTCAACAATTCTTAGTTATATAGTCGTCGCAAATTCGATATTTATATTTTTCACGAAGATTGAGAACCGATAAACGTTTGACATAATGACGACTTAGCTCAAAAAAAAAAAAAAAGGAAAAGAAAAAAAAACTGCGATTGCTGATAAACATTTAGAGACGTATAAATGTAAGTTAATTCGATATTTCTTAATGTGTTAAAATACTTCAAAATTTTACTTTTTATTTGATAGTTTTATAATTACGTTGCACAATACCTTTCTTTTTTTTATGTTAAAAAACCGAGCGACATATTCCGGAGCCGTCTCTTCTCTGGTTTAATGGACAACGATTTCTTTTTGGCGCGTATATCATCATTTTGTTTACAACTGATAACGTAACTGTCTCTTCCTGACAAATTCCAGATGGAATTCCAATAATCATTAATACCGAAAATATTAGCAGGATGTAGATGAATAATTTCATTTTTTGACGATTACGAAAATCAAGTTTCACTTTTGAGTAGGAAACGATTACTACGTAAATAGCAAGATAATATTACTTTATATACAAAATTAGTTATCAGTGTCAATATTGAAAACTGATAACCGATGTGTAATGCGAAAAAATGTATATTTCCACGAAATTATTATATTTAAATATAAGCCTGCACCAAAGTTTTAAAAAAAATACGATAACCTCGTGTCAGCCGCAAATAACATGCTCAGCGTTAGATACGCATATCCGCCGTATTGATAAACCGTACTTTATTATGCATCGGATGTACTATAAATTACAGTAAAAGTACTTAACATTATTTCTGCCGGACGCAATTGAGTTTCGTACGTTCAGGATTCACAGTTTCTCTTTGTGACTTTATCGCGTGACGCTCTCTGTAAAATTCAATTCAAAATGTTTGATAGCCCTCCCTATATTCCTCGGACAACGGTTCTACTTTTTTTTTTTTTACTTCCTTATGTATCCGCTTTACAACTTTGTCGCCGACTATAAACTTACAAGAATTCCCTTGGTTCTTCTTGCAATGAACCTTCGCCGACTTTTCTACCTCCGGGAAATAAGCACACACATTGTCACTTTTTTTTTTTCATTGCGCGTCCACTATTTATAACCTCATGTTCCCCTGATTACACGAACTCCATTAGCGTAATGGAAAAACTGATTATAAACTAGCGGATTTTTTTGCATAAACTAACGAGCTCAATATTACATGTAACATACATACATGCAGTCAAGATTACCAAGATCGTGTAACATATTGTTTGGAACGCACGAATGTGTTGAAGCTCTATTAATAGAATAGGTAGTCTGCGTTTCTATATTTAATAAAATACCATTAACTAACTAGATTTTTATACAATATAAAAAAAAAATTTTGTTTTTCCTTTATCGCAATTTTGTAAAAATACATTTAATTATTATAATTTATTTTTTAACCCTTCTTGTTAATCTCGCTCGCTTTCTCTTTTTTTCTGTCTTCCAGTATTCCGCCACCCTAACTGCTTCGCTATTTAAAACCTTACGACAGTATCACTTGCCTTTTTTTTTATTTTTCTTACGTTCAATTCTCTTCGCATGTCTGATCGTTTGGATAAATAATTGAATACTGCAGCTTTTCTATTTTTGCACGCTATATATAATCTGTACAAGGACGATTGTAAAAATTATTACATATGTTACCAACGTTCGAATAATCAGTTACAAGTTGAATCAACGTGTCCTCTTTTGAAAAGGCCAAAGGAATTCAAGTGCGATAGCTTAAGCATTTATTATTCGCGCGGAGAATTTTTGCAGTTTTGTACAATATTTCGTGAAATTTGATCAAGTTTGATTTGATACAGGCGTGAAAATCATATTTGAAACTCTGTTCTATCCTTATTGAAAGTAAGTTTCGAAATGTTAGTTAAAGTCACCTGGAAGTTGCCATCGTTATATTACAACACCTTGCGACATTCTCCGGCTCCGTCGGATTTCTGTCCTTCAGGACAAAGTTCCACATTCCTTGAAGGAGGTCTAATGAAATAACGACGGATAAGAGACGGAGTAGTATTATTCTCAATATCTGATGACACGCCATTTTCCGTTCTATGCTCGGTGGTTATTGCGACAGTACTTGATACGGTATCTTTAGTTGCACTATTAGGTTTACATGTTCCCAGTGGTATCGTAGTAACTGCTATTAGCGCAGTTATCAAGAAAATATAAAAAAATGCATTCATCTCGTTGCGAGTATTCCCTTTACGATCTAAAAGTAAAAGAATTGAATCTTAAATTTGATTCCTAATTCAATCTCTCATTATATTTCTGAAAGTTTCTTTTTTTATTTTTATTTTTATTTTTTTAATATATAAATTTCTTTTAAGATCAATTCCTTTTCCACGTTGATATCTCGATACGTATTGTAAATACTTTTGTAACCTAATTGCTGAATCAATAAAGTTTAAAACTTTGCGGTTGTAGTTTTAGCTTTTTACTTGGTCAGTTCTTTTGAAATAAATACTCTTTTCGATCTTCTCTTTCTCTCTCTCTCTTTCTGTCCCACGCACACGTACACACGTATATTGTTTTTGTTCTAATTTCCTCGACGTTTACAATCTTACCACAATTTCTTCAGCAAATTGAATTTACCACTGCATCTGACCGTTTCGACAGACTAATCTATATTGCTATTTCTCTATTCAGTATCGGCTATATATAATACACGTATTTTCCTGGTCAGCATGAATATCATTGATTTTTATGTAAATAAAACTGGTTATATGAATGGAGGGTACCCCCTTTATTTTATATTAACGCAAAAATTATAATTGCTAAGATACGAATCGAAGGCCGATACACACGTGACTTCTACCAGTATCCGAATACTACACAAATTTTTTTTCGTTAATTACTAAACTTTTTTAAATGTGGTTTTATCAGCGGGAGGCCTCATATCTTTGTTATTTAAATATCCAATATTTTAAATAATAAAATAAAACAGGGAAAGACATAAAAGCTTGTACTTAACGAGTTAAACCAATATTACGCTTTAGTTTTACGCTTAATAACTTCGCCTATTGAAATTTGGTTTCCTAACAGCTTAAACAATATTCGCATATATAATCTGTCTATTTCTCGCAGCTTTGCATTATACTACCGAAAATGTTGGCGTGATTATGTTCGGAGGTTTACACCACCTCTCTGTTGGGAAACAGGTTTGCAATATTAAATTGATAATTACTTGCTTTGTCTTATCTGCTTCAGCACATCCTGCTAGTCTTTTCTCTGCCCTTTTTAATAGAGTGATTATAGGATCGTTTATATAATCGTTAATTATATTTAAAAAAAAAAAACAATTTTTTTTTAAATTTTTGTTTTAAGAAGGAAAAAATATATCGTACATATGTATAACGAAGGACGACGACGAATTTTGTGTTCTTACACTTGGCTATCTGCATTTTATTTCAACTTTTCAATAATTACGTTTTTATCGTCCCGCGCAAATTAACGCGCATTGCGAGAAAATATAAATTTATTCATTGCATAATATAATAAAATGCATTCTGGAATGTAAAACGAGCAGAATTTACGCGATCCTAATAACGCCGTCCGATCTTAATCAATTATGTTCTCATATAATGCATAACGCGTAATGTAATTAAAATTAATTGCACGATGCAAATTTATTAAAGCTCTGTGAATACAGGATAAAGAATATTTTCACCCCCCCCCCTTTTTTTTTCTTTTTTTTTCTATCGTTGCTACGATATTTTCTACAATTTTACTTCAGCTTTGGCTGATATTGCTGAAATGTTGATATGCGCAAACCTGCAAATAGACGCAAAATACATATGTACTTGGAGAAGGAATCTGCCAAAAGCTGAAATGCATAATTTTCAGAGATGCAAAATTTGCACTTTAAACAGACTTTCTAAAGTGATATCATAAACTTAATAACCTTGTTAAAATAATACAATTATATTTATATGTATATCTTTATGCGCGATATACTTTATTTAACAATATTCGTTGTAATATTATTTTGCTGGCTAAGTTAAAAAAAAGAAAAAAAACTAAATCTATTAAACTGTCTTATCTATTATTACTAAACCTTGTTTCCAACCTCCAGTAGTGAAAAATCAGTTTCAAATTTGACAATCTATTTGTCATTTAAATTTCAATATACACGGTGACATGCGGTTTGTAAAAAATAGCATACAGCTCTGTGGGTTGTTTTTCTATTAATAGTTAGACTTTGTCAACGTACATAGTTTTTATCGTTTATACAAAATTTCTATAGTTTCTGTAGTTAATTTAAAATTTAATTGATACGGACATATCATAGACAAAAATAAGCAAGTAAAGATATTTATAAAAAAAAAAAGAATACTTATCTCATTACGATAAATTGAAATTCGTATTAGTCGAAATTTAATGAAAGGAATATACGCGAAATAACGTACATTGACAGTCGCATTGATTGTGTGAAAACAGTTCGCTTCTCCGATAATACAAAACAGACAAATAGCTTGGCTAATCTCTCATCGTGCGTTACGATATTTCACTGCTGATGTTCGTAGTTTTCGGACACGAGGCTCGTATCGTTGGATCTGTAAGCGTATATAAAAAATAGGATCTCACGAATGAATACAGTTCTTGTTTGGCGACACATAAAAGAAGAATTATGTGCAACGGCTTTAAATTTTTTCGCATTTTCCTTTTCAGACGCACGCGTATACTATAAATTTCGTTTTATTGGTATATTCAAGCAAGCAATAGAATCAGCCGGGATAATACCATCGCTGAAATAAACGTGTGGAATATAGACAGGAGTGTTCCCGAAAAAGGAAACGAAAATACGTGCGTTTCATAAGAGCGATTAGCGAGTCAAAAATTTGCACGGCAGAATGAAACGTGCACGATTCTATGCCGAAATATAATTCTGAATTAAGTAATTGAATTTAAAAAAAAAGAAAAAAAAATATATAAAATGTTAAATAGAATTTCTTGTAATAGTTCTATTTATTTTAGAAACTTTTAAATACTACTTTTTGTTTAAAATACGTCCGCGATCGAACAAGCGCGAAATCATTGATCGAATCACGAAACCGGCGTGACTGTTACATGCGACTGAGATCCTGAATTCAACTCTGCCGTCGGTTTTTCGGTAATAGCCAGCTCTTTTTGTTTTCCGTCCAACAACGATGACAACGCGGCAGTCATCATCGTCACGGCAAGGATTAACAACGCCAGCAAATTTTCATTTTTGTCACATTCACGCAAAAACCGTTTGACCTCGATTCCACCGCGTATGACGTACGCGAAAGTATCTTTGTTAAAAGAGCGAAACCGTTTTCTCGCTGGTCCTTCGTTATTCCCGGGCGATATTGTCGTTAATTACACTGAGCGATGACTATTTGCCTCCCTCGCACGTCCCGATTTTTATGCAAGCCCTACCATTTACTCGACTTCTAACTTCTACTAGTTGAGATCACCCTTAAGGATTTACCTTGCATTTAGCCGCGGGTTAGTGCTTGATACTTTGCAAAAGTAATCGGCACTTTCCGTTGGCATCACGCTGCTGGCCAGGGGGACACGGAAAGTCCGGCACCGTTATGATATTGAAGGGAGCCACGGTTACTGACGCTACGGTAGTGGACGCCACGTTCTGATCCTTCCTCACCGGTGACGAGATGACGGCCGTCATCGTCACGGCAACTATTAATAACGCGACGCAAAATTTCATTCTCGATTCCCGCTAGAGCTATCACAGGTACGAAAGCTCGCTCCTCGAGCGAAATTTTCCAAATTTCGTGAGATATCGCGTGAAATACGTTCCGAAAAAGCGGGCTTTATAAAGCCGCTGCTTGCTAAAGATACTGCGTAGTGACTGGTTAATTTTTCGCAGTAGATTACCACGAATCGGAAGCATGGCTTATGATAGTTTTCATTACGGGAATTACGTCATATTTACGGCGAAGGCCGTGTCAAAGGTGGCGCGTAATCTTTGATAAGAATATTATCAAAAACAAGATTAATCTCGCAATATTTCGTAGAATGAAATAAATTATAACTAAATTCTAATTTTGATTCTCACGCGTATGTTACATTAGTAAGAGAGATTAGAAAGTGTTTATGTTTAATTCACGAAATGCGTATTACGTTAAATAAAAATATAGTTTTACTTCCGTGACATGTATTTTAACTTCTGATTTACATCGCGGCTTATTTACCGCGATATTCTAAATATCGTAATCTTATGCATATATTCTGCGGTTGTAATTAAAATCGATTTTTCTGCAATGATGAATTATTTAGTCTGACATTTTCTGGAAAATAGCCAAATAATGGCAGTCAAAGGTGTTTAATATGTTTAACTTAAAGTTATCGGTACAGCTAGCCAAGTGTCGTTTTGAATTGCAAATTGAATGTGAAATTCTATAAATATGTATACGCGACTGGCTCGAGGAAAATATCATGTCCCCGAGATTGCGTGAATATCGAAATTATCGAACAATAGGACGGCAGATAATAGAGAGAGAGGGTCAGAAAAAAAGACAGGGAAAAGGAGCTTAGGAACACTGCGACAATTGCGTTCTGCTAAAGCTCTCGAAAAGTTAGAAATGTTTTACTAGCGACGAAAGGTTTTACCGACCCATTATTGTTTAAATATTTTTAAGGCAAAAAAGAATATTTTATTTGTGTTCTATGAAGTCAATTTCACAGACGGTTAGCTGTTCATAGGAAAAATAATCGTTGCGCAAGAAACGATTGGGTTTTATGACGATAAAATTTAACTTTTCTGTCTAACAAATATTTGACTTTTGCCACGAATAAAGTTTCGCTTTTAGTAACGAAGTAGAGTATAGCTTAAAACAAGCCCGATGTATCTCTAGTTTCTAAATTGAAAAAAAATCCTGTTGATCAAAACCAGTATAGTATTTTCAAATAAAAAAAAAAAAAAAAAAAACATTTGAGTTTTAGTATAAAATATAATTTGTAGAGTAAATACAATCTTAAATCTATATAGAATTTATAGATTTAATAAAAAGAATAGTGTCATTAAGAAAAGATCATTTTATTATCTCTCGTTTTTAAAATGACTCACGTTCTTGTCGTAAAAATCGCTTTTAATGGTTGTTAAAATCGCCTTTTTTTTTTTAGATTTAATGAAAGGTTGCTTGCTGATTTTAAAAAAGCTGGATTTACGATTGGGCAATATTGAATTTTTATAACAAGTTAGCTTTTATGTGGGAAAAAAAAAAAAAAAAATATAGTAACATTTAATCCTAGAGAGCAACAAAAATGTATAGATCGCAACTTTTACGCCTGTAACTCCGATAACAAATTCGTTTGTTAGTTTCCAAATCGAGCCTTTTCTCGCGAGAGTATTTTATAATGATTATACGATGTTGTACAATCAAATCGCTCATGAACTCCCATTTAATTGTACTGTCAATAATCGTTATAAAAGTGTTAAATCTTTAATAGAAATTTTAATCCCGCAGGTGCTTAAAATAAAAGTTGAAATAATTTAATTTTATATTGTTAAATTTCAAATGTAATATTTTAAAATATCATCACGATATTCGGGAATATCAAGTAATACTGTGGTTATCTCCTCTTCGATATATACGTTAGCGAAAATTTATGAAATTTCCAACTATGCGGTGACCGGTTGCGTGAATCTGACCGGCATGTCAATCAATGGTTTAAAGGCCGCTGGTGCGGAAAAAACAAAGGGACAAACTAACCGTGTGAACCGTTGATCAATACAATACGGGTCTCCAACGTCCGTTAGCGTCGCGACGGTACCGCGTGCCGTCTCTCACGATCTCGGTCCGTTCCGGCACGGTGATGATGTTCCTTTTGACCCGCCTTTTAATTTCGCTTCCGTCTTCCGTGACAGCCGGTGTCTCCTCCGACAAAATGGTGCCGACCTCCTGCGCCTTATCGGCCGCGATTCCCTCCACTTTTTCACTGTCAGCCACCGGCGTTCTTTCGGCCATTGTAGCGATTCCTCGATTGTCGGATCCTTAAACGATTTTCGATAATCCTATTTTTCCCTCTAATCTGCCGTCAAATCTTCGCGGGGCTCCCCGTCCTCGGATCTTTCAGAAACCCGGCCCCGTTGTTTTTGAATATTAAATAGCCGGCGTAAATTTTAAGCGACAATTTTAAATGTAGGAGACGGCAAGAGATAGAAAGGCCGGGGGTATTTAGAATTCTTTAAATAATATTCCGAAGTACATTTTAAAATATTAGAAGTTTAAATAAATGGGGCATTATAAATAAGCTTTTTTAATTAATTATTTCGCGAGTTTTAAATTGTAGCATTTTAAAAGTTATTTTTGTACTCACGTCGCTCTGCTTTTAAATCTTTTCTTTATATTCTTCTTCAATAAAAAAAAATCATCAAGTTTTATCGAGTCAAATTGTAAGCAATATTTCAAGAATAAACGCCACAAAATATTCACTTTATAGCAACAATCGTCGATTGAGCATCGATTTTCCGATCAGTTTAGCTCTTAACGCTCACCTATGCAACTTCGAACTGCCTGACTAAAAAAACCGTCGACTATGTAGCGAAGGGATTGCAGTCACATGCTGCTCTCCTACGTTAACACGGGAACATAAAAGATACAGATCTCGTGGCATGTTTTTCGGTTCTAGGGACTTAGTAAGAGTGAACAACCTACGTGGCCTGGCGGAAGTCGCCGGCCTAGACCTAAGAAACCCACCTCAATAACCGGCAAACCGCAAAGAAACTTTTAGACCTAGCTTGCTCTTTTTTTTTCAGCTGAACTAGCCGCACTAGTTAAAAGTTCATCTTTCTCCTTCTAATATAAAGGGAGAAAAATCACCTCTAAACTAGCGCAGCCAGTTTAGCTGCAAAAAAAAAAAAAAAAAAACAGACCTTAGATGACGTCAGGGACTGGAATTTTTAGTCCCACCTGCTTCTATCACTACTACTACTACTACTGCTGCTGCTGCTGTTACTACCATACAAAGACGAGTCGTTCTTTTATCGTTTTTCAGAGCGACCTCGAAAGGTTTCCCGCTACATTATCGGTATCCCCTATTGCCGCATCGTAAAACTTGATATTTATCGTTTAGCATTATATCGACATTTTAAATATTCCTCTCTATTTTAAAACAGGCCGCGTGTGAGAATATTTGATCAGCAGTTACATTTTTTCCGAGGTGCGCATTCGTGTCTCAGTGTGATTGAATGTTTCATCCCGATTCTTTTCTCGTGTTGCGTTATTATTTAATTTCTCGAATTCGCGATATATAACGTCGCAAAAATAAATTCCGCCCGTGGAATATGTAATCAATGTAAGAACGGTGTGCATCTTCTTTTTGTTTAATTAGCACGTATCCACGACGCTCGAGAGAAATTACAGACGAGAAAATTAGTATTTCCACTTACCAGAAATCGATACGTAGACAGCTATTTGGCTGTTCAAAGTTCTTGTTGGCGTTCGCGATATTGCGGCGTATTGTAACAACGTGTGTTACTATCTCGACACGTGAATGTTATCTACCGGCGCAATTTACTGCGCATCTCACGCCGTACCTTCGGTTTACTCGGCAACGATTTCGCAACGATTGACGTCTCTCTTTCCGCGCCGGTTCGATATTCGGTCTTATCGTTATCGGTCGCTATCAATTGGCAAGCGTAGAGGCCTTATCGCAAATAGCCTTTGCGCTCTTTATTGCGCACGAAAACGGATTCCGGGATTAGAGGCGTTCGAGCCCTTCACTTCTGACGAGGCGCTTTCGATTACTGTTGTTGCGAGAGGAAAGGCAAACGTTACCCGGCGGCTGTCATCATCGCGCAAAAGTAAATTCAGGCTACAAACGTAGCCAGAGAAGAATGGAATGCAGTTGCAGTGGATTACTGTTAGACTCTGGAAATTGCAGCCGCCGCGGGGGGCAAAGCCGGCAGGCAAATAGAGAAGGGCACGCGATCGATTACCAGGGATTCCCCTTTAATCTTCTAGTGGCAAGCAGCAAAGTCTCGCGAACTTCCCCACCCGAAGGAAGTGCGAAGCTTCCGCGAAGAAAAATAGTTCGATTACCGAGTGATTAAATTGTATAATTAAATGCAATGAGATTGCACCAATCTTTTATTCGAAGTCTTTTTTGTTTTATTAAGAATCAAAATTTAATCTCGATGTATTACAATCGAGATCCTCTATCATTTTAATCTAATTTGATAATCGTAATAATTTTTTTTTCTTTTTTTTTTTTTAATTAAAATAAAATTAATATTAAAATGCCAATATAAAAAACTTAGCCAGCATATGTAATGTGTTTGTTATTAATATTTCGCGAGTACTGATAACTGGGAGTTACGAAAAATTTTTCAATTATCGTTAAGTGTTTAATTTTTCATGTCAGGCACAAAGCTCGGTGGATGAAAAATTAAATTAATAATTCGTTATTATTTCACTTTGCAACTACTTGAGATATCGGCGATTTTTTAAACCCCTTTCTGTTTTGTACATAATGTTTTCTGAGAAAAACTTCCGTTGAACTTCCTTAACAGGCAATTTATCGATAAATTCGTAACATTCCCGCAACTTCGTAATATTCACTACTGGACATTTTAATAATGCAGTTTACGAACTGGAATTGCGTTAAAGAAGACGTTACTTAAAAATAATTAGCTGCGAAGTGAAGATATTGTCACTTGCCGGCGTCTTCGCGGACCGACAAGTTTGAAGTTTCGATAGGAAAGGATCGACTGAATTTGTCAAAGGATACGGTCTCCCTTTCGCCCAAGTTTGACGTCCTCGTGAAATACCTCGAATATTCTATGCATTTTAGAAGTACCTCTCCGCGACTTTCGGTTATCTGCGCCGGGAGTGACGTCTCGATATTAGAGATTTAAGTGGGGGACTCGTTAAATAATTGTGAAACACGGCGCGACGTAATTTTCCCCCGCTAAGATTTTAATTGAATTACCGATGGAAAAGCAAACACGCCTCGCGTTACCGCAATAGGGTGCACCGCTCTCGCTGCGGATCAAAATGATCTGCGACTGTGGAAACGCATAAATTTCCTACCTCCTCGCTTTGATTGGTTTTTCGAGAACTAATCAAAGTAGGGAATATGATTTTATTCGATCACAGCCGCAGCCGCTCGTTTTCATCCGAAAGCGGGAAGTATATTCTGACTGATCCGAAAGGGTGACAGCGAGGAATGAAACACGATTACAATGGACTATAATTAGGCTACTGAAATAGAGCAAAATTCCCGAGGAGGACGTCGGACCGTCCAGGTCGCAGAGCGCGAATATGGAAGACGACGTGTCTCCCCTAGATCGATATCTCAAACTGAAAGCAGCTAGTATGATTTCGGGACGAGAATATAGAACAAAGGCAATATTATTTTTATCCGCCAATACGAAATATTCATTCATTTGTTTGCCTTCAAACCGCAAAATAACACCGCTCGCTTTCGGCGCAGGTGTTGAAACAATATTGTCGCGAATTGCATTATCAATTAAATCGCCGAACGTAACTTTGATTAAAGTTTACGTCTTGTAATCAAGTTCGTTGAATTAAATTTTGCGCGACGCGGTGAGGTTGAATCACGAAGGGTATCGAGAATAAAGTTTTTCCAGGCCGTAAATCGTAAATTTCCGCGCGAGCTGTCAAAGCTCGGGTACAATTACATTTACAAATCTTCATTTCACCCTTCTGCGGTTACTTTGATCGCTCGGCAAAACATTCATGATGTTAAGGACAAAAAAAATAGCTGCGGATTTAAAACCGCCGCGTTTACGCATTTTTTTCCACGCCGGAAAGTTAAATAAGACGTAAAGTACGTATAATTGTAAAAAGAGTCTTCATGTAAATTGCCAATTATAATATTATAAAGTTTCATCGCGAAATCCAGTATTACGCAAATAATACTTGCTAGAAATTTTATTATTAAACGTGTGTATATAAAATGAGTCATGTAGATTTATAAAGATTACGTGACTTAGCGCAACGCGGCTACGTCGTCAAAGGATGCGACTCTGCATTTCGACGCCGTATGTGTTCCGGAAGTACCTGCATATTTCCTGTCATGCCATTTTTCGCGGGACAATGTGTAAAATTCACGTTCTCATGCATACCTCGCTAAAGTAAATTCGAGAAACTTTCAAAACTTGAAGAGCGAAAGGGTGAAAAAAAAGAGAAAAAAAAAATGAAAGAGAGAGAGAAAGAAAGAGGATTTAAGAGCAACCGTGAAGAGTCAGGAAATTTTCAGATTTCTCTTATTTAGCAATCTTACGCGAGCGGCAGCCGTTTCTGCGACGTCGGGAGTACCGTGGAGGACATGGCGCTTTGTAGAGACTACGAGGACGCTTACTTCGTTGCGAGTGAAATTGTTTTCACGACCGCCTTCGCTTAGTTAGTTTTAACAGAATTTCGCCTCTACAAGCTCGTTCTCGACGTATCTCTCTCCCGTCTCTCTCTCTCTTTCTTTGCTTTTCCCGCCACGGCTTTCTGTTCGCTGAAAATCCCGCCGTAAAAGCCATACGAGGTGTGCTAAAACCGCGTATCCCGCTAACTGCTGATACATCGGAGATGCGGAAAAATGATAATACCGTAATAACGTAGCAGCTATGAAACTGTTAACTAAATACGTACATATTGTACGTACGAAATTATCGGCTAAATACGTAACACGATATTGTCAAAATGTGACACTGAAATTACATGAAAGAATTATTCGGGTGACGTTCGCGAGAGATTTTTAAAACAAAAGCAAACAAGAGAAAAAATAAAAAAAAATAAAAAAAAAAAGAAAATTGAAAAGCTAAATGTGAAATTAATAATTTAACGCGGTAAATTCCACGGAAATTTCGGAAACGTCGCGCTTGGCAACAGATATTTCATAGTCCTCCCGAAAACGCGAGTAATATAATTAACCGTTGCCTATGTGACTAATAATACGAATGGAGCTCGTGTACCTTCATGCGCTCTTGTGATGCGCATTATGCATTACGTCTCGCGAAAGCGGTTCGCTGATGAGTTACGTATGGAATCAAAGAGACAACGGCGATGACGAAGACGCGGGGATGATAACATTCGGCACCGCGACAGCCGCGTCGTTCCCTTTCCATTGGGAATACCTCCGCCTCCGCCTATCTCCACCTCTTCTCACTAGGCTATCTACGCGTTCGTGCATCGTTTATTTCACATCAAGTGCAACCTGGGGGAATCTCCGTTCGCAGATATGACAGATTCTTCAAGGAGACAGAGCAGAAACTGAATTTCTTACAATCGCGAAGCGAGAGACTCGCAGTTGAGGCGAGAAGCGTGTTAATTAAAAGAGTCATTTAAATGTCTGGCGTTTCCGCCTTTTAACTAGTTTATTTTCAGTTCGCTCCCTCGGTTCGTTTTATATTTTAGATTTAGTTTATTTTGTACGTATTTACATATAGTGTATATATATATATATTTTTTTTTTTTTATTGCTTTAAATCGATCGAGTTTCATTATTCTTGACTTTTAAATTTGTTTTTATTTAATTTCAATATTAATCCGCGCTCACATATTTAATTCGCATATTTGCATACCTAAATGTAAAACTAACTTTATTTTCATTTGTATTCTATTTTGTCGTTTAATATGTTTTTTTTTTTTCCGAATTTATTAATTAATATTTGGAACGTTACTTTAAATTCAACTGTTTGACTGCAGTTTAATTTACTTCGTAATTAAATTTTAATATTTATAATTTTTATTTTTTTATTTTTTACGAATTGCATAAATAATTTTTATCGCTAAAATGTTTTACATTTGCTACACCTCTCGGATATTTTAAAAAATCTGTGTTACTTGTTATATCTTAAAAAAAAAATAAAAAAAATAAAAAAAAAGAGAGAGAGAATAAAGTGGCAGCTGACAAAGAAAGGATGAGATTTAATAGAGAGAAAAGAGTAGGTGATATCTAAGCGCGCTATCTGGGCCAATGACTATCCGAGCAAACTAGGATCAAAGCCAAGTCTTATATGCTAGGACTCCTTGAAATCTGGGTGCCAGGAATTTGGTATTCAGGGAAGTTAGCATCCAAGCATGTTAAGACCCAAGAAAATTAGTACTTAAGCAAATTACCATCCAAGCAAAGTAGAATCATGGCAAAGTCATGTACAAGGTGTCTCCGGCCATTTGAGTCGGATATCCACGATCGCCCGTGCTCGCTTGACCCTCGGTCCCGGCGTCAGCGATTCTTTCTCAACGGTCCGAGCGCGGATTTTTTTGAAAAAAAGTTCGATATTGAATCGCCATTCAGATGAAGTACCGGCGAAATCACCCGAGGAGGAAGATATAAGGTATAGTTACACCTTACTTTCGCGGGTGACTACGAGCGAGCGAGTAATCCGTCGAGTTTCCTTGAAGGAAAGATTGGCCAAGTTTGTCGAGGGATCAGCAGACTGGAAGGAAATGCAATCGGTCGCGAACACCTTGTATCCCACGCTCCCCGAAAGCCGGGGGTCTCTTGTTCCCCAAGTTTCCCAGTGAAGGGGGGGGGGAGAGGGATCTTTAACTTCGCGCATCGGGGAAGGACGGGGAAGGGGGGGTGCGAACGGCGTCATAATTACTGGTAATTATGTCAGTTCTGTGTCCGGCTGAAAAATCCACTTAGCCGGGGCCATCCAGTTTCCCGCTCTATTTCGCGCCCGGACGGTTAAACGAATTATCTGCTAGAGAAGAGTTAGCGGATCTAATTTGTAATACGGTAACCGGCCTGGGCTCAGGCTTTCGGCACGGGTCACCGCGTTACCACGGCATCGGGAGTTTGCGAAAACCTCCGAGGCACATGCGCGCCTAATTTATACGTTTAAACCGGTTACCTTATTATCCCCCGACCTAACTTGCGCCCGGAATTACGCGCCGATAATTATACACGTCACGTCCCGGCATTCTTATGGCGCGGCCCGGGGAATAATGGCGCGCACACGTATGCCTCGTTCTATCGCCGCATGATGACGAGTAAATAAATAAACGCAGCGCGAGCGCGCTCCCGGAGTAGATAAAATCAATTAAGGTCAATTTGCGAGATAATTGGTACGTGGAATTTGTACGTAAAATCATGAGAGCAAACATTCTTTTCCATCGAAAAGTCAATTCGGAGCGAATTCCTCACTTTAACATAATAAAGACGAATATACGTGCGGGAGCAAAATAATAGCGAGGGAGAGAGAGCTGAAATTTTCACGTAATGAAATTAGATCTAGTTGCGTTACGGTAAACAGCGCGTTAAAGTTGATCTCTGTGTACAAATTTATATCAATTAATTTACGTAAAATAATTTGATGTTTGTAATACAAATAGAAGAAGCCAAAGAGCATTTTCATCGAACATTAGACAGCATATGACACGCATACATATTCTCTTAACGTTAAAACGGTTTATTTTGGCGGTAGGGGTTAAAACGTTGTTGCTTTTAGTTAATTTCGTATATATATGTGCATTAAATTACGCTTGCCACAAGGTTCTTTCTATTATACGCTTAAAATGTTGCTGTAATGCGATTATCGAGAGCGGACACCACCGAACGTACATATTTAGATATACCTGACCGAACATAACACCGATTTTAATTTTTTTTTTTTTTTTTTTTTGTTTAACTCTCGTAAAACCTATAAGCGAAGTGCGTTTCGTTTTGCAAAAATGATTACAATCCTCATTTTGCGACTTATTCATTTACATCTGTTTATTCACATTTTAATGTAAGTTTTAACCGTTGCACCGGCGGCTATTATAGATCGCGGGAGTATTTACGCGCACTTAATCGAACAATAACAAGACTCCAGCTCTACTTAACTTAATGGAAGGTGAAGTCGCGCTTTCGTGAAAGCGATGATAATTCGGAATTCCCCGTTGAAACCCAGGCCTTTCGCAGCTGAAATCGATAATCGATACGACCAATTTGATGAACACGGGGCCGAGATATTTCCAGCATTCCTCACCTTCCTAGCGATGAAGTATGCAGATATCATACCCCTTATAGAATCTTATTATAGCCCGGCGAAAATCCTTATATCTTAAATATGTTCGTATACGGAGTGTTCCGACCCAATCGTATCTCCTTTCAACGAGGCTGTCGGTTTCAACTATTCACGATACGTAACAATAATCGTTATCGGTAACCGTGAGCTGCTATTATTTCATAACTTTCAGATACCGCAATAATAATATTAAATTAATCTAAAACTTTTTTTTTTTTTTTTATCGAAACAAAATCCATTTTAATATCCGCGGAAATTTACCGTACAATTACGTGCGGTAAAATAAATAAAAGAATATAAAAAAAAAAAATTATATATGTATATACATATTAATTCACATTAAATGTTAACAAGAAAGACTTGAGTGGCGAAGTTAAGTCCACATGCAGTTCTATTTTCTCGTATTTTGTATTTACATATGATATATTTTATTTAATCTGATTTCGCTTTAATCTGATTTTATTTTACTGCGAATGGGAGACCTGTCTGTGCTTCTCACAGCTTTCAAATATTTATATTGATTGACGTTGCCCGGTAGAATAATTGGATTAAATGCTGCAGGAAGAATCCAACCAACAACCGCAACATTGTTAGCCGGTTTTTGCATACAGGACGTAATCCAATTAACTATCTTCCTGCGTAAATAAAATCAAATTTTGCACTGGATAAGAAAAGAACTCGGGGAAAAACAACGGTGTCGTCTTGTTAACAGATATTCGCGGTAAAAAAAGAAAAAGAAACGAAACAAAAAGAAAAGCTTTGATTCGCGATGCAAAATTACCGATCGCAACAAGTTTCCGCGGGAAGCCATCGCCGGCGAGAAACGGAGCGGAAGGCAACATTAAATCAATAACCAATTCATTTTAATAACAAATTTAGATATGTTGTAAATGTGCTGTCACATGAGACGGGGAGTTAATCTAAAATGTGAACGGGACTCAGTTATGCAAATTGATTTAACCGTTCGGAGGGGCTTCCAGTTCTATTTCGAGAGCGGCCATTTGAACCGCCTCTGTGTCAACGGAACAAGAATCCGCGCATTTCTCTCCCTCTTCCTCTCTTTTTTCCTCTCCCCCTGTCCCTCCGTTTTCTCTCTCTTTCCCTCTCTCTCTCATTTTCTACGAAACAATACGCTGATATTAATTGTTGGCCGCCTCCAACGTGGAAATGGGAAATACTACACTTTACGAAATTCTATCCCGGCCCCGCTGCAGCTCGGACGGAAATTCTTGCGATTTTATAGTAACAATGGCACGCGCTGGTACGAGAGTACATTATTGCCGTATTCGTATTTGCCTCCGTTCCTCGTTCAATTTCGAGATATTTTTCAAAAACTTCGCAGGACAAAGTACTCCGCTCGCGACAGGATATGAAACTAGTCATTGTTGTCTCAATACAAAATTGTTGCACAGTCTGCAGCGACGGACAACGAAATAAGCGCACGAAAGGAAATCTATTCTGTCTCTTCCCTCCCACCCCTGTGAAACTGCATTCCTCCGGTTCGATACCAAATATTGCGCTTAATTTCTTTGAATTTTTTATGCGCGGCAAAAAATTTACGTCGGCGTCGTATTTCTTAAACACTGATTCGGAATAATTATGTTCGAATTTTACATTTTAATTTTTGACGCGCTAAATAAATAGAATAAACAAAAAAAAAAAAAGAGGGATTGAAGCGGAGCCCCGTGTTGAAGTTTCCGCGTCTATGCAGCTAAGAAATCAAATTTATTTAGCGTCCGTTGTCCGAGTGAATTAAAGCGCTTTTGCCATGGGCTCTAAAACGTTTCCACTCCAGCGGACTAAGTGAAATCACCATTCACGAAATATCCGAGCGATATGTTCCGCCGGTAGCGAAAATTCGCTCGCAATCGCACGTCGGAAATAACGTTCGCTTTGCCGTTCGCGCGTTTAAATCCAAAAATGCAAAATTTCACGGACCACCGCGCGCAGAAATCACGGTAAATGTCGGCGGATGGAGAAGAACGGCGCTATGTCGCCCCGAAGAATGCAATATCCGTTTAAAGGAAATTTGTTATCAGCGCAACTGCGAACGCATCGTAATTCTTGCAAATCAAGAATCGATACCGGCCAACTATCGAAAGGGGAAAGGGGGATACGACGCGTTGTACACGGTGTCCTAGGCCTGGGCGGTGCCGTTCCTCGATGGGGTTGCGAGAGAGTTAAAAGTAATTATTGGCGCTTTTGATATCGGGAAATTTATTTTAGACCTAAATAACTGAGAAAGGATTCTCGCTATTTCAAAGGGACAGCGGTATCTCGCAATGCACGCGTCCAGACCAAATAGCACGCTATCCTAGCTGCTCTGTTACTTTTTCTTTACAGCTCGGGACCAAATGTGTTAATTTTAAAGCATATTTATTTTTTTTTTTAGTTTACAACAAAGAGGAGTCTTAAAAAAAATTTTAACGTTCGAGAGTCCTCCTGGGTTATCGTAGTCCACTGTTCTACGCAAGTGTTAACGGAACGTTCGTGCGAGATATAAAAAAGGCTAGGTTGAGAAAAGGAATCGATGCAGCATATTATATAAGTTCGCTGAATGAAGTAACTGCTGATATCGTGTATCCGTTCCGCGTACAAAGCAACCGTATTGCGTTTTATGTCAGCGGAAGGATTATCGGGTTACACGAATCGGGAATCAGCGGGAGATATATTACACGCATAATCGGCTGCAACACGCGCGCCGTTGAATTATGCAGCGGCAGACACGGAGCAGGAGAATTTGATTTGATGTTAAAGATTATGTATAAAACGAGAGCGGATCCGACACGTGCGCGCCCGAGAGAAATTACGCAATCGCGCGAGGGGTTTTAATATCATCGCCCTTTTAATAATGTCGCCGTCCACGTTGGAGCTCGCATCGAAGAGTCTCGATGGGTTTTCTCCTTTACGTGCCTTTCTCGTGCAATGAAAATTTTTCTACGTCCTCGCGAAAAAGTTTCCCCGACCACCTCCCATTCCGAGACACCTCGCGAATATAAATAACAAGGAAACCTGCCGCCGAAGCGTGTCAATTCCTCAGAACGCGGAGAAAACGCAATTATACGAAGTTTGCGGGCAAACGCCAGTTACGAACAGATGTTAGCTATCGCTCGAGTTACGTAAAAACAGACACGTTAGTTTCCGCTACTAATCTAATCCCGATAAGAGCGGCGTCGAACGGCTTCTCGCACGGAGAGATTTCATCCCCCCAGTGCGAAGTAACTGCGCGCAAGTCGCTCGAGCGAGTCTAAGCGTAAGCCTATCTTGCGCACGCGGGAGGGCTCCGGTGGTTTAATCGCAAAACGTTTGATTTATCGTTCGCAGGGGCACCAGCGGTATCGACATAGACCTCCGCCGAGTAGACATAGATCAGTGCCCGCTGCCGGCCGGATCGACGCAGCTGAACATATTCGCCGCCAGCGACAAGTGCAAAAACCGCACCACCGAGGTAATGCTAATTTCTCTCTCTCACTCCCGCCGCGTTCTTCTTGAGGATCGATGCCTCCCGCGAGTGTCCTTTCCGGCGTCGGGCGCGACGCGAGCTTAAGCGCCGCGCGGGACCAGGCAAAACCGCTGGGGATATGTTTTTCCGCCCGGCGACCGACTCTATTTGTAAATGCCACTGTCGACCCTGTCGCGCCCGGCTTCCGCCGCGCGAAAAACACCCCGCTCGCCCGCCGTTTTTGTCCGCCCCCTAACAAACCACCCTCGCGCGTTATCGGCGTGTTTTACTTTTCATAGATTAAAACCCGCAAGGAAAGGGGGGGAAAAGAAAAAAAAAACCGCGAGCGGAACGCGTCAGAAGCTCACCCTCTTTCCTTTTTTTTTTGTCTACGTTCGAGTTAAATTTTCTGTTCGCCGGGATTATTGAGTTTTTGCAGTTTAAATTGCCGGATTTTGACGTTCAAATTGTAGTGTAAGTCACGTACCTTCCCTTCCGGTGGATTTCTTGACAAATTTCACGGAACGTTTGCTGCGGCAGAAGCCCCCGAACGGAACCGGCGCTAACTTCCCTTTGTAACGTGATTTTAAATTCTCAATTAAATTTTTTAATTACAATTTTGTTTTTCAACGGCCTTCGTTATGACGGAGAGGCACCGCCCGAAAATTTTTGATAGTTCACCTCCTCCGCGCGCGAAAGTGCAGGTAAATACGTCGGGGAAAAATCCGGGAAAATTACTGGGGGTGGTTCAGAATGGCGTACACATCACTTTCCTGGGAGCGGCGCCTTATGTAAACCCCAAACTTTAAAACCCTCGTGTTTTTCGAAACCCCGCGCGTTTTTCCGATTCGCGGCAACGATAACTCACCGAACTTCGAGAGGGTCGCAATTTCAAGAGAACGTTTTCGAGCACCCTTCTCACCTCCTCGCGCCCTCCTCAAAGGGTGAAACATGTTCGTTGTCATAAAAACGATATAAGAATCATTTTTTACGGTTTTCCCCTCGCACTCTTTACCTTTCATGACGCTATTCCGGTTCCATTTTATCGCCGTTGTTTATTTCTATTTGTTTTCACCGCTTTGGACTAGTTTCCTGCGGCGTGGCCGCAGTTTATCGTGGATCTTCATTTTAATGGAGATTTTCATTATAACAGTGATATTTTTTAATATTACCTCGTTTTTTTTACTTAATAGCGACACATAAATGTATATATCCGCCATGTACTACTTCGCCGGTTTTTTTCTTTTTTTTTTTACGCCACGTACAATTCCTCCTAATGAAATGTTTTTAATTTTGCTGTTTTAAATAAATAGATCCCGCAATTTTTAAAATTAAAGTATTGCAATCCAGACGTTGTTTCTCTATTGATTTCAAGTCCTTAATTGACCTATTTCAAATCAGCCATAAGTAAAAAGCTTCAGGGCTCACATGATTTATTTTAGATTTATTTTAATATAGAAAAATTTTCTCCTGTTTTCTGTCTTTTATTTTTGTGTAATTAATAATTTACACGTTCAAATATTTAAAGTATTCGCGCGTACTTGCCTTGAATATTAATTGTAACTCGTTTTTAATTTTTCTTTTACTTCTTTTCCTCGTTAAAACAACGTTAGGTCAAAACGAATTATAAACATTATTTTAAATTATTAACGCACGAAGGCAGGCTAAATGAATAAACGTTAATTTTACATGGCATATCGTAATGAAATGCGGGATTAATTCATAATCAAGTGGTACGCTCGGATCGTGCCCGGCCGCGAGATCCGCAAATCGAATCGGATCGGCTGTCGCGAAACAATTCCGATGGATTACATGGTAACGAAAGGCTTGAACACGCAGTACCGATTAGATACAATTGATCGTTTTGCCTTCTATTCGCAGTGCATCGCCATTCCCGGGCTCGGCTTCCGCCGCGGTAGTTATCGATGCATTTGCAAACGAGGCTTCTACTACCCGGACACGAAGTCGGACAAGAGGTACTACAACGGCACGGTCATCGAGGAAGAGTACGAGAGATTCATGATGGTAGGTAGATTAAAGCCAAAGCTAATGTGTAAAAACACTCCCCGCCCTTTACCTCGACTCGCCGCCCCGCGAAACGTTTAATGTTGCCTTGTAATATCTTTTTCTCCCACCCGAGAAACCTACTCTGCACCAGAAGCAGCGGAATTATGTTAACAAAATACGCGGGGTATTTCGTCTTCATCAAACTTTTATGAACCCTCCGTCGCAATAACGGCTTCTTTGCCAAATATGAAGTCGATTACGTAGGTCTCGACGTATATTGATGGCGGAATCTCTTGATGAACTTTAATACGACAGGAAAAAAAAGAAAGAAAAAAAATCGGAAACGTATACTACGTCCTCCATTTTGCAAAAGTCTGCAACGATTGATTATTCGATTGAGAAATAATTCACGAACTCGGGTAGAATAATTTTTTTTTTTTTTCCTTTCTTTGTGCGTACCGGTATTAAATTATAAGTGCAACAATTATGCATTTCAAGGGGCAGGGGGAAGGGAAGGGAATCCCGGGGGAAATATATTTGGTTCTGTTCATCCATGTTCCAAAGTAAACAATCAAGGACGTGCCGCGCAACTCCGAGTGCATTTCGATGAATTTTCAATGAATTCAGCTCGCCGTTGTCGCGCGCGTAAACGCAGGCTGAATGGAAAATATCCAGCTGATATCGCCGCGCGCTCCACTTTCGCTCCCGTTCGATTTCTCCGCTCGTTCTCCAACGGCATCAAAAACGGAGGAGGAACGCTCGTCGCGCGACAGCGCAATTAGATCGCCGCCGTCGGCGTAACGCGCATCCCATTATGGCAGACGGCGCGAGTGGAGAACGCCGCTTTTTCCCCGACGCGAGTGGAGAACGCCGTTTTTTCTTTTTTTTTTTTATTCCCAACGTAGTTTTCACGCCTGTTAGGCTGGCCGTCACTTCTGCTCTCGCGGAAGTGAAATGGGTATTGACAGCGAGGTGCGATGGCATCTATTGTCACCGCGCGTTACGTATCTTTTGTGATTTGATGGGCACTTCCATCGCGACGCGGTAAAACTATTTTTCCAGAGTCGCGGCCCCCGCGTTCGGCGCGACCGTTCGCAACCGCGAGCGATTACAATGGACGACGTTTCTTCCGCCGAATATCCTTAATAACCGTGTCCTCGGGATATTAACGACGTGTCACCCTTTTTTCGTCTCCCGGCGGACGCGTGGACGGTGTATTGTCGGCGCGTGAAAGAACGCCAGAAAGAGGAGAAATGATTATTCTTCAGATTTTTTTTTTTTTTTTTTTTTTACGAGAGACGTCTCCTTCCGAACCATCGCGGAGGAAAATTCGATAAAGAGAGCCGCGAAAATTATATCGTTTCTTTTAGTAGTCCTCAATGCGAGATGTTTAATGCATCTCTCCTATTGTGTTTCTTACGAGCGTTTTTTACTGACAAAATTTGATTTTTTTTTTTAAACGTAATTGTCATTTTTTACCGCGACGACCATCGACGGCGTTTTGATCGCAAGGATATATATTGTTTTACGGATAATTTTCGTAAAAATTTTTTTGTTATTTTGCTCTTCATTATTAAATTATACTCTCACGATGTATTTTAACGTCAATTCTGATAAATGCAGCCTAGTGCTTGAGCGTTTACGATGGAATTTACATCTGAAAGCGTACCACGAAGAGGGGAACTTTCAAAAGAAAAATTTGCGCTTGCCTACATCTAGCAAGATGTAATTAATAATTAATTAATTTCACTTTCAAAAATCTTACAATTAATTAATTAATTAATTAAATAAAATGGATTACTTTCAACAACGGTGAAAATAAAAAAAGTTTCTTTTTTAGCCGCGACAGTTTATTTCTAGAAACGGCAGGACTTCGCGGATTTCTTACGGCGAATCCCATCCCTCAGAGAAATAATCTCGCGTTTGTCAACAGGGTGAGAAGAGCCAATATGCTGAGAGCGGCGTGTTTGAATGCCTGCCGTGCGCCGAGGGGTGCGAGTCCTGCGAGGACGGCTCGCCTTGCGTCGTATCCCTGAACTGGCTGATGCGAACTGCGATACTTATCCTGGAGTGCTGTATCATCGCTTGCCTGCCAGCCGTCGCTCTTTTCACATGGAAATACGGGCATGTGAAGGTAGGAGGGCCGCGGGGGCTCTTTACGCCAGAACCCTTTTCGAACTATCGATGGCATCGTTTAGCCGGAAAATAGCGAAAACGTTCTCGCTCCCGTTTCCATAAATGCAACATGCCGCGTAAGCGCGGCGCGTTCTCGCTCCCCTTTAATTACGCTCTATATATTTCGGATAAATATATCTGATGGAGAAGTCTGCGAATTAATATTAGCGCACTTCCCAGCTTTTCCACTAGAAATGGATCTTTATTTTTTCTTTCTTTTTTTTTTTTTTTTCGTAATTTACAGCGAGTACCTGCTGCTGCAGCTTAATTATGCGAACCTTTGAGATTCGAGGCAATAAAAAAATTGTAGCTTACATATTTCTTTAATCTTTCATCTCGCGCTTCTTTAAAGTCTTTTTCAATGTTTCACGATATTACCGATATTTTTGCAGAAGAATATTCCTCGCTCGTTCCGTACGGAGAAGATTCTGCAGGCTCGGGGCTTAATTCTCAAAGCTTAAATAAATCCGTACAATAAATTCGCAAAGACGACACGCGGAATACATTTTCCCGCAGGGCGTTCGTATAAACACGAGTCAATAAATTTCGAAAATCGTGATAGTTAATAGAGAGAACGTGTTCCACAAGCGTATAAATCTCCAGTCCGCATGGAGACAAAAGCCCAACAGGAGCCCAAGTAATGTCCGCAGTAAAATATCTATGTAGATGACATTCCGTCCAAGATCCATTATTTATGCGAGAGTAACGTAAGTCCGCAGTTGGATGGAGTTTAAAACGACATTTTGATTTATTTTGCAAAAATGAGTTAAATTCATAAAATTTTACAACTTTAGTCACACGAGTAAGTAATTTGATTTAAATACCGCTTTAACATGCCATATGTTCTATGCATATACGTGCATTACTATAATATAATTGTTTTTTTTTACGCGAAGTACCCGGTTAACATAAAATTAGTTTTGTTTTTTTTTTTAATAATTTAAATATTAAAAATAATATGAGTTTCCCACCCGAAATTTATTATAAAAAAAAAGATGCGCAGCAGAGGAGATTCAGTTACTAAATAACACTAGTAAATATATTTAAAAAAAGAAAAAGGAAAAAAAATATATATGTATAAAAATTTATGCTTCAGCAGCGTGATATCCTATCGTTTTCCTTGCGCAAGTTCTATTCTTAGACTTCCGACATGTTCAGTCTGACAGACTCGTTCGAAAGGGAGGCTATCTCAGCGCGGCGACAAAAGCTCGGCAGTGGAAAGAGAGTGCCGTTGTCACGCCACGGATTATCTTAACAGTCGATCGGATAAATCGAGGTTAACACGTTAATCCCGTTCAGCTTAGATCGCAGCCTCCGATTGTTCGAAAGGCTCTTATCGCCAACGTAGAGCTACTGGAGGCTATGTAGGATCTCTCTAAACGACGATACCTGACATACGAACGTGTCTCGTAGTCCAATAAATACGTCACGATGACCGTACATTTCGCGACCGTGTCCGACGTAATTTCGCGGCCAGGTCGTTTCTCCGAACGATCCGTTCGAACAAATTTTCTCTCCGCTTGTAACATTACAATCGTCACGTTTATAATAAATTTATCACATTAAATATTAATACAGCCCGCTGTCAGCCGTGCATTCAATTTTGACACGTCGCTAAATAATTATCGACGTTATCTCGCATTATCGCAGCCGCGGATATACGGATGAAGCTTCGTACGAATAAATCGAACAGGTAAATAAACGTGCGGATACGTGATTCTCTCGCGTCGGTTCTATATTCAGATAAATCCGTTTTTCGATCAGGAGCTTATTCCGAACGTTTCCCGCCGGTGCTTTCTTCCGCGGCGAAGTAAAATCAACGCCCGGATATCCGGATTTCGTATTAAAAGATATCGGCGGCGGCCGCGAGAAATGTCGTCGGCCGCGTGGTGTTAATTAGTCCCACCGCACTGTCGACACCTTCGGCAAGGTCTGAGGCCCTTGAGCTCGTGAAACGGTGTCTCGGCCTTTAACAAGGGCAAAGCGCGGCGCTACCATTCGGCCTGTCTGGATATCAAAGAGGCACTTTGGGATCCGACACTAATTAACGCAATAATGCCACGTGGCAAACTCCCCGGTATTTTTGTGACAGTAATGACTCGGGAATTCCGAAAAAGAGAGGACGGACTAATGAAGTACTCGCAAAAAGCAAATCGCAAAAGCGCCTTGTCGACAAACGTCGCGAAAAAATACGTAAAATACATATTTAAAATAAATATACATATATTTATGTATATATTGTATATTTATATATTCCAAAAAGAAATTTCCTTTTTCGTTATATTTTTTACTAAGCTGATTACTTAGTTAGCTTGCACCTGACTGTCGTTTTTTAACTACGCGCATGTGTTCCTTGCATTTTTAACTTTACTGAATACGCAATGGGGCTTCTCGACGCTGAAATATTCACATATTTATCATACGGATTCCCGTCGTGTCTTTAAATCATTCGTACTTTGAGTGGTACCAAGCGACCGGTGTAAGCAGGAATCGTTCCGCGTGCACAAAGCCGGCCGCGACGTCGCGAATGTGAAAAAGCAGGGCGAACAATCTCGGCGAGGGCTCGTTTTAATTGAAAGCACCGGGTAAAAAGAGCTCAAAAAAAAAAAAAAAGAAAAAGTAAAAAGAGGAGACGCGG
The DNA here is from genome assembly GCF_019399895.1 of Cardiocondyla obscurior. Classification (NCBI taxonomy): domain Eukaryota; kingdom Metazoa; phylum Arthropoda; class Insecta; order Hymenoptera; family Formicidae; genus Cardiocondyla; species Cardiocondyla obscurior. Next base: position 3,876,465 of record NC_091879.1, on the reverse strand, counting down.
TGAAGATCCCGCTGCGCGCGCTCGACGATAATTTCGCGGAATTTGCGACGGAGTCGTTCCGCTGAATCTCGCGGAGAAACGGCCAGATTTTCTCTGGTACACTGTCACCGTAATCCCAAAATTGGTGGCGCCGCGCCATCGTCGCTTGTAGAATGGGACCCCCTGCCTCTTGATTTTCCACGGATGAGATCCGAGCTTGAAACATTGCGACACGCCCTGAGAATACCGTGTATTAAAATTGCTCGTGACGTTCCGTAAGCTCCCGTAAAAAAGAAAAAGGAAAAAAAAAAGTGACGCCGCGCGAGATAAGGGAAAGATATCGGTCGGGTCCGGACAGTGCGTCGTGATACATGACTTTTTGGCACTCGCCTTGTAAAAACGTGTGCAAATTTTCTCAACGTAAATGTAAAATAGAAGATAAATTGAAATTAATCGCCGAGCGTTTCAAGTCATCGCCTTTTATCACCGGCCGCTAATTAAGGACGGCAGAATTAATGCGTTCGTTACGTATGGCCGAATTAAAGTCGAGCGTATTTTAATTTAGATGACGCGATATCGGCGGACGGAATAGCCGGCCTTCTTCTTCCCCGTAACGGTCTCATTAATAAATCTGAGCCGGAAGACAAACGAGCGAAGCGCACGAGTTTAGCAAATTCGCGTGAGTGTATTCGGGCATTCGATGTCCCTCTGCAAGCGTCCATATTTGAGTTACGATTTACAAGCTTAATATCGTGCCGTAATCAGTCTTATGAAGTGGCACATGATACATACGTGTGCACGCGTGTGGGAGTGTATGTGTACAGGTGGTGGATAGTACAACCCGGTCGCAATAGTCAGTGGACGTAACGTGGATTAAATCGAAACCAGAATAATGGAACGCCCGTGCGCATTATTATTAGTTCACGCTGGCGCTATTAAACGGCGACGGTATGCTCATATTCGTATTAGAAATGGTTTTATCAAAGACGATCGGAGGATCAAAACGTCTTCCTGACTCGGCAAGCTCGATCCGTGTATCGAATCAATGTATTTTTAGTCAATGTATTATGCGCCTCGTTACTCATCAAATTGAGAGCACTTAACGATTTGCTAATTGAAACGCCATTCTCCGAAATCAATCCCGGGTGAATCCAACCCTTTAACGGACGATCCGAAGTGCGTCGTATTAATTCATGCTGCAAGTTGCTTCCGCGGTATCCTCCTCAAGTTTACACTCAAGTTCATGGAATAATAATGGCCAAGTTTGTACCGTAAATTGTATGAATTTCAATCACACCGTCGTATTCAACATTCGCATTAGTCGACACTCGGAGCGCCGCAGCCGGCAAGTTCGTTCGTGCTCTTTGCATTTAATTTGAAATTCTGAATTCGCAACTTCTAATTACAACCGGATAACCGGTTTGTCGTCAGAACGTGAAGAACGTGGATGTAGATTACTCGCGATTTTACCTGCGCAAGCACAAAAGAACAGCGCCGCGACACTCGGAAATCTTTCGGACGTCGCGTAAACTCTCTAAAGTGGTCGGGAGTGATCGTTTTTCGGTCGGGGTGGTCCGGGGGGCCTGGCTACAGAATGCGTTCGTCTCCCGAAGAAGTTCGCGAACTGCGGATACGTTCTTCCTGGACTTACCGCTTCGGTAATTCGTGCAAATCGCCTTTTGCCAGAAAGGAAACTGCACTTTGCCGCTCGTAGCACTAATAGCCTATGTAACTCTCGGGCGGGGGCTGAAAGCGCGCTCTCATCCCCTTTTTCTCCCCTCCCCCTCCCGCCCCTTCCGCGTTCCCCGCGCCTTTCCTCTCGTCCTGCTTTTTATTTGTCATCCGCGCAAGATGGAACGTGGATGCAAAACGGAACAGGGTAAAACGGAAGCGGCAAATAAGTCCGTCTGTGGAACGCGAATGAAACAGTCGGGACACGCGAACGGGAAATTAGCTTTGTTGCGGGAGACGAACTTTAACTCACTTTATTCGCTATTATTCTCCCTCTCGGCGCCGGCGCTGCGGCGGATTTTGCGGCACTTCCCATCGCGATGCCCGCGACCTTTCCTCTACTTCAAGCACGCTTCTTGAATATCGTATGAAAGCGCAAATGGACGGGACTGGGCGCGGCGCATTTATAACCCGTTATCGGCCCCAAAGAATTTCAGCCGGCGATCGCAATAACACGCCGACAATGAGCGTCGCGCCGCGCCGCGCTCGCGAGCGCTCATTAAATATTATCGCGCTACGAGTTTCATTGTGTTACGAAAAGTATTCCGTCTTCATTAATATCGGGCCCGCCTGTCACCGCGGCGGGACCCGCCGGCTGAATAATTTATGAGCTGTATGAGCAATTGAAAGATTCGAGCTGGCAGATATCGCGGAAACGTCCGCGGCTTCGCGGGATTACTTTAATAGAACCGTAATCTACGGGAGTTAGGCGAGGGTGGTTTACGCGATGCGGTTCACACCTTTCCTTATCAGGCATGCCGTTCTGCTAATGGCCGGTAAGAAAAAAAAAAGAAAGAAAAAAAAAGCACCGCGTACATATTTTAAGACGCCGGTAAACCAACTTACTTTCTTCCGTCGCCGACTGGCACGTTAGCAAGTTAAAAATATTCCAAGAGCGCTGATAGCGTCACGCTAGTTTTTCTCCGGCGCAAAAAAAGATCATGTAAGCTGCATGTAACTGACTTTTTAGCGAATCGCGAACAGATTTTTCGGGCGCTCTCAAAGACCGTGTTTGCTGTGCTATCGTATCGTAATATTTGTCGCGCTAAAAAATGTCGTCTAAAAAAAAAAAAACGCGCATGGCATCTGAGAAATGCGAAATATAAATATTCCCGAAATATATAAATTATTTTACATGCAATCATTTGTGACATTTCGTTCTGAAGTATTTCGAATAAAACTGTTTTAGTATTAGAACAAAAAAAAAAAAAAAAAAAAAAATTAAATTGAGTAAAACATAAATATTTTATTGAAAAGCATAACAGGAGATATGTGACATACTTTCCCCCATTTAAAGTTATTTCGAACGATATTGCAAATATTTTAGGCCGTTTTTTATTTTTCCCTTTTTCACATTTTTCTGGCTTTTAACCAAGCGTGCCGCGGTGTCTAATAAAAGCGATTACGCAAATCGCGCTCTTTGACCGCGATCTCTCTAAACAAACAGTTTTTGTCGAATAAAATAAACGGAATAAGTAGCAGCGAGCATGTGCAGATACTCTATTTGCTTGTGCATAACCAACATGTATATTTAGAATATAAACTTGAGGGGCATAATGCTGCGAGAACAGCTGGCAATATAAATAAAACATTTCAACGGAGTAGCTCTTAAATAACAGATAACGCGAAATACCATTGAGAAATTCCGTGTTCTGCGGTGCTGCCGTTGAAAATAAATGATTAGCTTACGCCCGCAGCGAGCGGGCGTTTTGCCGCGAGCGGCGGAAAGAGCAGAACCGTGTCCATCCTGCTTAAGAACTTATTATTTTCGCAACATTAAACTAATAACAAGTTAAAGTAAATATTAAAAGACGCGTATAAAGGGAAAAAGTAAAAACATTCTCGAAGCTTCGGGTTATGAAAGCGTATCGGGAAAAATCTTGACGGTTCGCAAACTCCGGGCGCTTCGAAAGTGTCTCCGTGTCTGTATAAATAAACGTTATAAACTATCGCGCGGATCGGGAGGGTGGTTTTTGACGCGGGCGCGGCTTTCTGACGGGTTCGCATCGACGCTCGCGACGGCGGGAGAAGCGCGATCTTTCCGCTCGCTGCTCCTGTCGGCGCAGTTGATTTTTATTCACGCGTCGGCGCGCGAATGAACGAGCGTTATGATTTGTTGCAGGTGGTGCGAGCGGCCAGCCCGGTTCTGTTACGCGTGATTGTTCTCGGCGCCTTCTTCATATACTGCACGGTAAGTGGAATCCCTGTCTCGCGCGGTCTCGGCACCACGATTTTCCCGGAGCGTTTCATATTCATGAGGGTGGTAACGTCGGGGTCCGATAACAAAGCCTTGCTCGCGCGCATGCAGAAGCCCGCGCGACTCTCGCTCTATCTTTCTCTCCGCGCGCCGCAGCATCCCGCCGGGTTGTAACCGCATCTGTCGCGGCGACTGCCGCCCCTAACGTATGCACGCGCCCAGTGCGCCAATTATGATAACACATAACTCGCGATATCGCCGTACGCATCGGTCGAGAACGCCGTGCATCCGCCAGCTATTAACGGCCCTTGTGCCCCGCTAATTAAAGCGGACGTGCGAAACGCCGTTGTCCGGACCAGCAGAAAAGCCCCGTTCCCTTCCCTCCCCGCACCGCCGTGGACTCCCGCGAGGAATCGTAATCCATCGGTTTTCTGTCCCGGCCCGTAATTACGACTTCGCTCTCTCTCTCTCTCTCTATCTTTCGCGCGCGCGATCTGATGTAACTTTCGAAATACCCCTGGAGTTATGAAGTAGTCGCTTCAACCGTGTTAAATTGCAGGTCTTTGCAATTAAGCCGCTAATCAGATTTCTCCGCGAGTGCACTCGCGAGAGAACAACTCGGAGCGACGGATCCTTGACGAGCGAAAGAACGAAGCGAGGAAGGAGATGCCCTTCTTATTACGCTTATTACTATGCGGATTGTTATCAGATTAGGCGTGGTTCTCGTTGCAGCGCGGTACTCCCGTTTTCACGTTGACAAGCGCACGGATCACGCGACGGGGTGAAATAATTTCAGACATCGTATTCCAGATACTACGCCGAGTTTTGACCCGTACTGACAACCAACGCGGCGCTTATTCCGCGCACGTTCTTACGTTATATATCGGGCTGATAGCGGAATTTCTATCGCATTTCGCAAACCCGCTTTATCGAATCCGGAACGGATCCCCGTCGAGAAGTCATTTGTATAAACGTAAACCCCAGGGAGCTCTCGCGTATCCACGATCTTCGCTCGTCTTAAGAACGAGCCGACCTAAGACGTATGCTTAAGTCATCGCGCGAAGCGAGATGCTTAATTAATGGCTCGCGAGATATTTAATTTAGCTTTATAATTCCCGTCACCGCCGCAGTTGAAACGGCTGCGTCGTTACTCGAGATTTCTCGGGCGAAAAGTTCAAGCGGTTTGCTGCCGCGGTTACATCTTGCTTGAAAAAATAAAAAAATAAAAAAAGAAAATAAAAAAAATAAAATAAAAACGCAATCGCGTTATTTCGAAAGCAGAAAAATCACGTCTGAATTCGTTTCTGCAGCGTACATTGCAAATGAGGTTTTTCTTTACATCCGTTATTACTCCTCTCTCGAATTCTCTTTTTCTTGGGCGAAAAGATTTCTCAGAGGATACTCCGCAACTTTTGGATTAATATTTTTAAAAGAACTTTAGCCCCGGAAACAATCGATCGATTACTTTCTTAAAATTTCTTATTTTTACCTCGAGATCACTTTGCGATCGTTTTCGCGTTATTAATTGCGCATCGTTGCCGGAATAATTAGTTGTCGATTGTAACGAAGCGGAAACTATTTCGCGCGCACGTATCGCGGGGAAAACTGTTAAACGATGAACTTTAAATTGTAGTCATTAAACGGGAACTACACGGGCGCAGGCATTCGGTGTTTACGAGAGGTGTTTGCAGGGAAGTGGTTATGTGACACTCGCCTATACCGAAGTTGCGCGCAGTACGTTTCTCGGATTGTTGAATTTACTACGAAAGTTTAGCTGAAGCGACAACAAGTACGCTGCCGGGGAGTTCCGCAGTCCCACGTGGCGTTCGAATCAACAAAAATTAAACCTAATGTTGGCGCAGCCGCTTCCGGTAAAGCGGTCGAGAAGCGAAACTCCGGTGATATACAACTCGCTCCTCCGAAATATCTATGAGGTGAAGCCCCTCCGCGACCGTACCTCGTTTTTTTTGTTCTTTTTTTCTTTTAGCACATCCCGACCACGTCGAGATCTCATCAATGGAGATTTGAGAACAAATTTTTTAATATAAAGTACTTTTAAATATTCAAGCTAAATTTTTTATCTGGGTGGCCGCCACCCAGTATGGATTCTGCGCGAGTATCGAGCCGCGAACGCCACGTGTAAGCACCGGCAACGTGATCCTCTCTGTCAGAATGGCGACGTGATTTTTCTCCCGGCGGAGTAATGGCACGGCCGTTGAAGGGGGTTAGTATCAAGATGCGGCAGACATTTCAGGTTTCGGAACGTCGTCGCGATGGGAGAGCGTGTGCCTACGTAATGTTTGCTCTTACGAGGCACCGACTTGCCGGATGGCTTCGCTTAAGCTCGAAGTACCATTCTTAATGGAACGTCATTTACCCCGGTTATAGAGGGATACCGCGGCGCAGATTTCTCCCTAAACTTTGGTGTTACATCTCACTCCTTGGCGGCGAGGGGCCACGAATGTAAATCGCGCGATACAGAACCCGGAAAGTCGGCGTAACCGCTATCGTTAAATTTTGCGGGTGAGGCGCGTGCGTGCCGTCCGTAATTTCACCTAGTTCGTCGATCTCGTAACGTCTTATTAAGACAAAACTGCGTTTCGCAACTTTACAGCATTTCCGAGAACCCGGGCTTAATTCTCGAGCGCGAGGCGAAAAAATTCACGGTAGTTGCTTCGCGAGAAAGAAAATTTATTACATTTTTTAACGTTTTATTTTTCTTTTTTTTTTTTTTTATTGCGTAGATGCGTTTTTAATAAACGCGAGTACGCGCAATAGGAACGTATATTTATGTAAAAACCGTTTTTGCTCACGCCTCTACACTATTATTAATAGATTTGTTTTTCTTGTATTTTAATAAATTTCTCTCTGCTATCTTATTTTCTTTCTCTCTCTCTTTCCCTCCCTCGCGCGAAAATCATCAGTCTCCGGGAATTCTAACGTGTCTATGAATCCGTGTTGGAGTCCGAAGTTTATGCGATGTCAGAGCGTCGTGTTACACAAAAGAAAAATCGCTCGAAAGTGCTCGTTCAGCGAGAATTCTGTTTTCTTTTTTCGCACTGTATTCTTTCCCCCGTGCTTTCTACACCGGATTTTCCAATATTATTCAGATATTATTTTCACGACAACTTTTTTCCATAATACTGATAATACCTAACGGGCTTCTTTTTTCTTTTTTTTTTTTTACAAATACCTAGAAGTAATTTAGTTAAATAAAGGTGCGAAGGGAAGGCGGCTATTTCCCTCGTTTTTATTCGTTATTCACTACCTTCGGGAACGAAAACGGCAAATTAGCTTCGCGAATTCAGTCAGCGGCAAAACAGACATTAAAAAAATTTAAACAACGAAGTAGAAATATCATTAAACGTAATGATGTTTTAATAAATATACGTTCACGTTACGCCTCTCCCGCGCGTTGTGCGCGCGAATACGAAAATGATACGTCATAATGTATCATTTCCGTATCTGATATGTTAAATATAAATTATTTAGATATTAGTTAATGATCAGTTTCATCATTATGTATGTATATCGCGGACGCATATATTTCCACAACGGTACATAAACGACTGTCGCGGCGCGGCCGCGTGATCCAGCGGGCGGCACTCGTTACCGCTTTCAAAGGCGCGTATCTGAAGTGCTTTAAATATTACATTCTAATTACGTAATTACGTGTGACCGGCGGGGCCGCGGATGTAACGAGGCAATTTATCGAAATGACGCGGTGAAAATTTACACGATTGGTGGATGCGGGAGTTGGTGTGTCCCTCGTGCACGAACGTCGGGGCGCGACGCACGATCGTCGGAAATTGCTCACGCAGCATCGCGCCTCGCAGGAACATATATGTTCGCTTGTTGCAGACGATAGTAATGTACCCCCGGCCAAACATCATCACGTGCACCGTGCGCGTATGGCTACGAGAAATTGGCTTTTCTCTCACATACGGGGCACTCATGCTCAAAACGTGGCGGTAAGTGTACCTCTCTATGACATCACATTTCGGTCACTTCGTGACTGTCCCACCCTATTCCCGCCGCGACGACTGCGTAGTAAAAAAAAAAAAAATTGCATGCAAATCGCCAGCTGTAATATACAGCTGCGTACGGTACGCGAATTTACGTAAATTTTTACATTTATGCAAATAACTACGAAAATTCCTACGATTATTATTTAATGTAAATTTGCTGAATTTTTAGAATGTAATTTTTTATTATTATTGTTGTTGCGGTGTGTGCATATGTAACTTTTTTTTTTCCCCCGTTTTTTTTTTCTTTTTTTTTTAACAGTGTCCCACTCTCCATCAAATTTTACTGTCATGTACATTCGATTTGTTATATTCATCTTGACCCATTTATCTCGAGCGCTCTCTCACCGTTTCTTTTTCAATTAGTTTGGAATTTTCCTCTCGCGTTCTGTAATCGCAATTCGTCTTACTTCAATTACACTTTGAGATATATATTTCGATTATTTTGTAATTTCTTTGATATTCTTAATTTAATTAAACTGTCAAAGTGTTAAGTCTTATAAAAATTAATGGGAATTGATATTTTTATTTATTACTCCTTTACCGATATATTTTCCCTCTATATAATTTTACGCTGCAATTTTTACAACGCTCTTTTACACTGTTCGAAAATCTGTCAGAGTTCATGCAACATTTATGAGCAGCTCAATTGTGTCGTTAAAAAAAAAAAAAAAAAAAAAAATTACAATGCTATTGATGTCCGCCAAATATCACGCTCGCAGAATATTAATAGATCTCGATCTACAAAATGCTACCAGGCTCACGCTGTTTAGAGCGTTAAATTTGTAAACTTCCTGATCGAGAACTCGGTCAGTCAATCGGAAAGAGAAATAAACTAAAAGAGAGTTGTTCAAAACGAAAAGAAAAAAAAAGAAAAATAAAAAGATTCAACGAGAGATTTATGCTTGCAGAATATCAGTGATCTTCCGAGTGAAATCGGCGAAGGCCGTGAAAATAACAGACGCGAGCCTGTTGAAGAGGCTCGGCATCATCGTTCTGACGTTCAGCGTGTTCCTGAGCATAAGAACCCTGGTCGCACCCCCCGTCGTGATCGTCGCGCGGACCGCTGACGATCTCAAAGCATATCTCTGCCGAACTGACTGGTGGGACCACAGCTTCACTACTCGTGAGTACCGGCGCGTCGTGCGTAAAAAAAAAGGAGGAATAAAAAAGGAAAAAAAAAGAGAGAGATAAAAAAACCAGATATCGAGTCGCTTTAATCCTTTGCTGCACGCTCGGTACCTTCGATACCGCGGACTCCTGCAAATCGCGAACCGTATCGTAAGCCCCGGTGAAATACGAGCGCGGAGTTATCGTATACACACTCGCGCCCGTGTATATTGAACCTCGCAGAAAGTAGGCGGCATTGGATTAACTTTGCTTTTATGGAATGATCGATCCCCCGCGCGCACGTAAGAATGCGATCGAAAGTTCGCGAGAGTTCCTGATGAATTAAACTCCGGGCTCGCTTTTCACCCTCGGGCGTCTTCCGCGAGCTCTCGCGCCGGGGCTTACCCGTTGAAATATTTAATATAGAAAGTTGCGAGGGGCCGAGGCACGGCGGATAGACGGTAAACAAGTCTACGGGGAAGGTGGAAGGGAAGGATTTCGGTTTTCCAAAAATTTTCACCGTGGAACCCTATTCTCGCGAGGGGGAAAAGGGGGTTGGGGCGAGGGCAAAAATTGCGCGGGGCGCGTCCCGCGGGACGCACCAAAGTAAATGAGGCGCGAAAGTGAGCATCTGTCTCTCAGCGTATCCCCGGTATCTCGCCTATATCCATAAGTTCCTGTATTATACGTGGCAGGTAGCATTAGTTCGTATTACCCGCTCCATCCCGCGCCGCACGTTTACGTGTGCCTCTGTCTACCGTCGTAAAATATTTAGCGAGTCTCTATCGTTGCGCTTCTCTTCCCGTCGGAAAATCGCTCTCGGCGGTGTATCAAATTAATTTACATTAAATTAGAGGCATTTAACGATCGTATCGTTGTACGCGTGCTCGCGCAGTTAATACGGCATTATGAAGGATTAGAGCGTATTAGAGATACAATATACACACGTAACGTGTAATGCGGAAGTTGGCGCGCACGTGAGCCATATTGATTTAGTAATATTGCAGCTGGCCGGGCGCGATTTTAAATCAAGATGGATAGTGCGTGGCACGTAGCGGCTTCGAGTGGGGCAACCTTGCATTATAATTAATTCGCATTCATCTGCCGTCAGAGAGCAACGCAAGGGGCATCACTTTTCCTCATAACGATCCCGCGGAGAAACTGTCCGGCCCCGCGAATCCTGGGCAAACACGCCGCGCCGCAGCCCCGAAGGCTCTTAATTCCTTAAAGCCCGCGGAATTTTACGTTTCAACGGTCCGACCGTTGAATGCATAATGCGACCGTCAAGTGATCTGATTGCGTTGCATCTGACGGTTCCCAAGGTTGCCTCAATCAGGAAACACAAGTAAATCGCGATCCATCGATCTCCCCCCGATTTGCGGAGTCGTAACTGGGACGCAAATTAACCCTCTAGCTCCGGCTTTGCACGCGTACGCGAATCGGGAACGGAAATGGAAAATAATCCCGGCCCGCGAAGTAAACGCGCCCCGAGCTGCGATTCCACGGGCCTTTCGGCGAAAACATTAAGCCCGCTATTGTGACTAATGCGACTTGGGATTTCGCGTGATTTCAGTCGAGGTCATGTTCCTCGTATGGGGCATCCGGTTGTGCATCGTGGTAAGAAAGACCCCGTCGGAGTTTAACGAGAGCCGATTCATTTCGATGGCGATCTACAACGAATTTCTGCTATCAGTCTTCCTCAACGTTTCAATGTAAGTGCGCGCCACGAGGCCTTTTTCTCACCTCTCGTCACTCGCTCGATTCCCTTTTTTTTCTTTTTTTTTTTAAGCTTTTTTTTTCCCCTCCCGAACGTCGCATTCAGAGCGATTCTCTTAGTCGCGAAAAGCCAGGAACAGGATTTTTTTTTCACGATTAAGTCCATAATTAAAATTCCCCGGAATTTTATATTTCAAGAATTTACCCCCGTGGAATGCATAATGCAAGTCAATTTGGAGCGACCCTTATTTTAAATGTAAATACTGTCGGCGGTTTTTCAACATGTTCCGTCTTAACTGCAATTTAATGACAGACTTCCTTGACGAATTTATAATTAACTTTTTTTTTTCCCTCCCCAGCGGCACTCGATATCGCGAGTTACACTTCGATTTCTTTTTTTTTTTTTTTCTCTCTTTCTCGCGAGATTAAACGGCGCGGCGATAAATTCGAAAAAGGTAATGTAAATTTTATTTCCGCCGCGCGGTTGCTCCTTCTTTGTTAAAGCTAGCCGTCTAATTTTGAAAAAAGGGAAGGCGGCGGTTGCGCGAAGTCGCATTTATCATTAAAAACTTAATGCAATCAAGAACGCGGCGCGTCCCCAATTTAAGGATGCAGTTAGAATTTTCGAGATAACGGAGGAGGGGCGGGGAGGAGGAGGGGGGGGAAGATAAAAATAATGGAAGATCTGGGACACCCACACAGTACAGCGGCTCGTTCTTACGTCACGAATAGCGCTTCGTGCGGCTAACAGCTCTGAATAATTTCTTTCCCGTTGCTGCAGGTTGTTCCTGCAATCGCCGGCCAATCCGGATTTATTGTACATCATATTTTTCTGCCATACCCAGCTTACCGTCACATTGCTGCTCTGCCTGATATTCGGCAGTAAAGTAAGACATATTATTTATTACAGGTTTACTAGATGGCAATCATGCTTTACGGTCCGACACGCGCATTGTTACAACGTATCGATTACTGTGCACGCAAACTTTTTATTAATTTTCTTTTCATTCTTTTTTTTTTTTTTTTTTTTAACTTTCTGTGAATTATTCGAACTTTACAGTCGCGCGTTTTGGATGCATGTGGACTTGAATTAGTTCAGCAAATTTAAATTAGTTCGCAGTTTTCACTCGAGAAATTAAAAGAGGCTTCGACTTTTGAAACGTTAAATATTAAAAGTAACTCTCGCAGAGAGTTAATAAAAATATTTTTTTTCTGTTTTTTTTTTTTAACGAATTTCATGTATAAAATAGATGAAAGTTGGATGATGTTTGATCAACCGCAATCAGTCTATAAATGGATCGTTTTCTTCCCTCCCGTGGTTTACAGAGAGAAGCAAAATAGAAGTTTGGTATCGTACGGGGCTGAAATTCAATCGGCACGAATGAGATTAAATCGCGTAATTTCCGTTTCGTTTTCTATTTGCTTCTTTCTCCTCTCCCTTTCTCTCGCTCGCTTTGCAAGATTACCGCAAAGTCCTCGGTACTAGCTTGAATAGAAACCCGGCGCTGTGTAAGTTTGGTTGTTACATACGTTGCATTTAACGAAGGCTTACGTGGTGTTCCGCGACGGTGGGAAGGAGGAGACGATCGGTAAACTTTGCGGCGCGACCGGCAAGTTCCTGGGGAAAAGCAGTCGTCCGCAAGGCACTAGCAACCAGACCAACTCGATATCGCTTCAGCAGGGTAATTTTGCCGAAGAAAGCGACTCTGTCACGGTAAGCACTCCCGGTAAACTGAAACCGTTTCATCCCCCGGTCCTGAAAGCGCGCTTCCACACCGGAAGCTCGTACCTCACCTGAATATAATCCCGGCCTAGATCTAGACTCGCGACGAATTCTGATTGCATTGCCTTAATGTTATCCTAATTTCGAATCATAAAGTTATGAAGTCTCACAACCCGCAAAGTTTTAGAATCCTAATCCTTCAACCTGTAAACTGTTTAAAGCTTAGAGCTTAAAACTTTAGAGCCCGGATACTATTACAGAATCCCGGAAGGATTCGGAATCTTAGAATCGCGAAATAATAAAATTTTGAAATTTTTAAAAAATTCTCGGAAGTTTAGAACAGTCCAAGAATGTCTCTTTTGCTATTTGAAACGCGGCAAAATTTTTGCACCTTAGGCTATTGGTGTAAGGATTAGGATGTCCTCTTTTCAGGACGAATTCCGCCGTTTGCTCAACCAGTTAGAGATCCTCAAGGAGAAGAACATATTATTAGGAAATCAGGAGCTATCCAGCAAGCTGGCAGCTATGTTGGACGCTTCGAATCGAATCGAGGCTCAAGTGTCTACTATTCAGGCCATCTCGACTAGCATCGTTCAGTTGAATGATCTCAATAAATCGACGAAGGAGACTAATCTCGGACAAGCTTGTCAGGACCAGGCTCGCGCAGGTAAGAACTTTAAAAAAAGCTGCCAGCTGAATTTCTCGCGAAAGGATTCAATGGGATTGCGAAACGCGTTATAACCTTTTTCGAGATTAAAGCATTCGGAAATAAAACCTCGTCGATAAAAGTTCTGTATGAACTAAAGGAAAAACATTTTATATATATCTATATATATAATATACATTCAGAGCTCAAAGCTAGTAGTCGGAAATAAAATTGGAGGAATTTTTCCAGTTTAAAAATGGCACGGATTTAGCAATAATCGTGGCTCCGGGGACGGAAGATAAAATTAGAAAAAGTATAAAATTCTGACAAAAGCGGTGTACGCGGCCGGCCATATTTCATTTGTATTTAAAGTTGGAAATTAGGGGACAAGAAACTTGTGCCCGATGCGTTGGAGGTCCGGGGAAAAGGAAAATAAATGGCGTTGCAAAATAAACTGCCCTGTAAACGGGGGTCTGTTAAATAAAATTTACCGTGGGCACTGGGAGTCTAAACGAGAGCTTCATTTATTTATGCTTTTGCCTTTGTATCCGTTTCGAGATAATCTATTAATTTTTCACTGCGTCTCGCGGAGCCCTGAGGGCGGATAACTCTACCTTTTGTTTAGGTAACGGTTCTCAGGGCGAAAATCGATGTCGCGCGTGTATTGAGAAAAACGGTCTCGGGGGAAAGGACACGCGGGATACGTCGAAGGATAATGAGACAACGGAGTCGAGGAAAATTGGAAAAGACATCGCCGTGTCAACATCCTCCAAGCACGGCATTGAGGACGCCGGTAGGGAAATGTGTCACGGGAAGGATGGCAAGGAAGCTGATTTGAAGGACAAATCCAGGAGCAAATCCGGTCACGCTAGAACGCACGCCATAGTTATCAACCTCGACGACAAGAGCAGGTTTTCCGAAGAAGTTACCGTGTAACCTTACCTTTGAGTCTGAAGAATAAACGGTAATTGCAAATAAACTCAGCCCGCCGACGTTTTTAATTAATTCGAGACCGACAACGTTGACGTGAGTGAAAATATTATTTATCGCCTACGTTAAAAAATTACGAATATCAATTAATGGATCCTCGAGAAGATTGACATTTGCCGGCAACAATCGATTTACAGAGTTCCATAAAACGAATGACTAATGAAGAAAAAAAATTTTTTTTTTCCTCCCTCCTCGTCATTAATAATAGCTGATTCTGTCAAAAACAAAAAAAAATTTTCGCTCGCTCGAATTCACAAATTTATACTATGAATAATTTAAACCGACATTTGAAAGAAGTTTTTCGTAATTACTACGGTTGATTGATCTCCCGATAATCGGGAGGAATAATAACTCCAGTGACAAGTTAGGCGTTTTAAACGTCGTAGAACGTCTCGAGGACTGTCGGAGCGATTTGCTGAAACGGCGATTTATCCGCGTGAAAGTTAATTAAGCGGCCGTTTAATCGTCGTGAATAATAATCGATCGCGTGTTAACGAGAGACTCGCGGCACATATCGATTTTTTCATATTTCGGTGTATATCAAGTATTCGTGGAGTAGCAGAAAAAAAAAAAGAAAGGAAGAAAGATTTAAATGGTTAGATTAATCATACGGTTTGGCATTTTTGAGCGGGAGCCGATCATATTCTAGTGCGTCATTAATGAATCGTTCGTTAACCCTTAGGGAGTAATCCGCTCTTTCCAGCGGTAAATCGATCTCAAGCCACGGGCTTTCCAAGATCAAATTGTGCTTCGTCAGCGTGTTCGCGGATTACAAGGTAGCCTGCACCTATAATTATGTATTAAAAGCGTGTTAAAGGGACGAGGCTCATTAACCCTTTCCAGCTCCCCCGATGGCGCGCGGCGTTATTTAAACTGCACGGCCGTTCTAATTAATTTCCTAAGGACGTGTTAAACGTTATGCGATATAAATGTGTAATATATAACATATTGCGTTTTATGTAATTACAGTACGATTACGATTAGTGGGACGAAACGATACGAGATGTGCACTGAACCGTGTCGCATGATGTTACATTATATTGTACCATACGTATTTGTCAACGATATACCGTTGTATTATACTGCAAATCGAGATTGTACTTGGACGAAAAGAAAAAAGAAAAAGAAAAAAAAAACGAACGTAAATGTCAGTGTGAATTTATCTAGGAAAGCAGACCGCTCCGAAAGATTATCTGGGCTCGAAAGGGTTAAGGGAAATAATTTTTTATTCTGTCTGTCTGTCTTCGCTAAACGATCTTGCGTACGATGTGTGAAGACGTCAATAACGATTCGCTCAATAAATCTTACAATAATTTTATTGCAATATAAATGCAAAGCTCGCGAATCTGTGAAAACCGCTTCAGTTGTTACTCATGCATTTTAATATTCTTAGAAACGCTCAAGTCAGTCCATTTTACAATTAGATGAATTGCTAACTTCTTGAATTACGAACTTTTCGCTTCTGAGAACTTTTGAACCTCGAGTTGCCAATTTTTCTTTTTTTCCTTTTTTTTTTTTTAAATCTGCATTAAATGTTATCGTTATTTTTTTACAGACATTTTCTACATATCAAAAGTCTAATCTGTTAAGTTTCTATAAATATTTCATTTCGTTGACGTTCAATAGCATTTTATATGACAGTGATACAAAAGTAATTTCATGTATGTACGTGTGCATTGCTCGCTGTGACATAAAATATTACTTTAATAATTACCGTCGTTGGCCGTATAGCTTACTGTACGTATAGTTTAAGTCAACGCGTTGCATTGTATATAAAAAAAAAAAATGCATAAATATTAAAATTGATGAAGGTGAGATAATTAACGTTTAAATCTGACATGCGATTTTGCACCTTGCAAAATAAACAATCTTATGCTTCAAACGTAACCAGCCGTTAAAGTAAGAATATCCTACAAGTGTTAAGCTCGTGTAATTATTAATGTGAAATCTGCGGAAAACTTATTTGTAGAAAATAATAATAATTAAGGGAAAATATTTATTCCTATGGAAACCGAATTTTGTTTCTTCTTTTCTCTTTCTCTTTTCGTAAAAAAAAAACAAAAAAAAAACATAATTGCGGGAGAATAATTTTTTAAGTCATTCAAAGCTGCTCCAAAATCCAGCTTATTAAGCTAACAGCTCGTTATGAGCCTCCTGGGAATCTCCGGATCAAGCTTTGGGTTAATCGTACCGCAGCTGGTTTTTCTTGTTTCTTTCAATTCTTTTTTTTTTTATATTTTTTTATTTCTTTTTTCAAAAAGACGCTCGCGATTAAATCTATTCTCGACTCGTTAGATTAAGCGTCGGTTACAGAAAGGGGCGAGTTAGCAAAGATTTCCCGTCTCAATCAGACAGTTTCGCGCAAGAGACGCGGATTAACGGATTCAAGACGGATTCCACCCCAGCGTTCGCTTAATGAAACTTGCAGCGGAGGTTTCCCCGATCGGTCCCGATTGATGCGAGCGGCTGCTGCGTCTTCGTACCCTCATACATACTAATACGGCACGTATTCGAGGCACTCGACAATCGAATCTCTCTACCGCTACTTTCCCTTTTGTTCGCCCCGTACCCGAATTCCCCGGCAATTAAACCAAAGGATTCTCGTGCTTCGACGGGTTGATCATTTGCCAACGGGGAGATTAAGAAAAAGGGCTGCGGCGGAAAGAAGTGGCTTCGAAGAGACACGACGAGGAGGAAAGAGTTGAATTCCCGCCCCAAGTCGACGGTGTTTTACGAACTGCATCCGTACAACGGATGTGCCAATCTCGTCCCAATTGCCCACCCCTCCCTCCCCCCCGAACCCCTCTTTGCGGACAAAAAGAAAGGTGTAGGGTACGTGCCCCGGGCGGTATAACGTCGAGATCACGACTGCGACTACGAGGGTTCGCTCGTAGCTTCGTATTGATTTTCATATAAGAATACGCGGACATCGCCGTTGAATTATCGAGTGCCCGGTGCAGAAGAGGAGCCTGTCGAGGCTCGCTAGAAGCGTTGGCCCTACCTCGAGAATAATTCTACCGGAATTAGTCGTTCGATTAACCGTTTGCCCGCGCGCGGAACGGAAACGCCGACGAGCACCGGGGCACCCGCACCGCTGCTACAACGGGCGCGGAAAGACGGATTAGGATGCTCGATTCGAGAATGTCGGTCAGATAGGCGTATAGCGAACTTTCGACGAGCCCGAGACGGCCGTAACGTTTCACGATTCTATAATCGATGGGATACGTCGCGGTATTAATTGTAATAATTTCTACATAGTAATTAGAATTGAGTACTTGACCGACGGTCGACGGTGTGTTGCCGGTTTTAGAGACTCAATCCACAAACTGCGAAAAAAAACATGCAACTCACCAATCTGCATGAGCATCAGCGGAGTTGTCGAATTCTGGCGGTGGCTGTAACATAAAAAGAAAAAAATTAATATACACATGTCAGTAAATTAATATGATTAATAAAAAAAAAGGTAAATTTTTTTTTTTTTTTTTCTAAAAAAGAAAAAATTTATATTTACCTATAAGTTGCTCCGCCGATGCAGGATGCCCCCCGGGCCTGCTCCTCCACTCAGATGGGACGTGACGAGCCATCCTTCCGCGCACAAGTAACTCGCGAACGCGTCCGGGTGAAGTTAAAGTCCCGAAAATTACTTAACAAATTTTTCGACACTCCCGTATTAAAAAGAATCGCAAAAAAAAACGCCCGGTAACTATCGGCAGCCCCGAACGACCGACGAACCGGCTGCAGTTCGTATAATTTCGAATCGACGTGCGGCACTGAGCGATGCGACGCAGCGGAGTTTCTCTTGACCTGAAACAAAAAAATAAAACAATTATTTAGTAGATATAAAATTTAATTAAATGAAAAAATTAAAAAAACGTTATTAAAAATCCAAAGAAAAAATTGATATATACCCATGGGTTGCTCCGCCGGGGCAGGATACCCTTCCTGGGCCTCCTCCTCCTCTCAGGATGTCCGCGGGATGTCGGGCTGGTCCTCCTTGAATGGCGGAATATTATCTGAAATAGAAGAACTGTGGTTAACATGCTGTTCTATTCAAGGTCTTACTCAGCGCGTATTGTTTCAGCTTACCGCGCGCGTGTTTTGGTTGTGGGTGACCGGACGCGAATTCCAGCGCTAGCGGAGCTAGCTCGCACCGTCCCCCCTGCTCCCCGCGCTCCCCGCGCCTACACCCGTAGACTCCCGAACCTACGCAATACGAAACGAGCCAGCTGACCGCTGCTGGCGAGCACCCGTCCCCTACCCCGTGCTCCTCGGTGTCCCACCGCCGACGTAGGATAGATGAGAGACGTGACGACTCATCCTTCCGCGAGGGAGACACTCGCGGGTTCGCGATGGTTCGCGACACTCCCATTGTACCCCTCGATCTCGACGCAAGAAGCAGCCCACGGCGTACAACGAAGTCGAGACGGTCCGCGATACGTAAGGTACGCGACGATAAGCCGCGAGGAAACGCACGGGGATGCCGCGATATTCGTCGCGAGATTCGGTGCTCTGCACGTGTCTGCACGTGCCCGGCGTACCTGTTCAACTGCGCAACTGGTCGCGCAGATCGTTCTAGATCAGGCGATCGATGAAGTGCTGTGATTGGCCGGCGCACTAGGAGTCACCCATCTCTTCACGACGTGGATTTTTGCCGCCTAACCTGAACACGATCACTGGTGGTCGCGGGTGAGGCGCGGTAAGGGGAGGGAAAATGGCGAAAGCCGTCTTACCTGGACGTATTCCATCGGGTCTTCACTCCAGTCTCCCTCGATCCCGACGTAGGAAACTGGCTGCGACGTAAGGCGAGGTTACTTTTGGTCCTGTAGGCTTCCCGTCGGCGGAGTGAACGGTGTCGTGAGTGTGTGCCAAGTGACGACCGAGACGGATCGCGGTTGTCCTCCGTCCTCCGCGCACTAGTGTTCCTCAAAGATCACTCGTTCGTAACCGGGACGAGACGGCCGCGACGACGAAGACGGGCGTAAAAAGAGTGAGAGAGCAATAGATTAATTGAACGCTGTCCTTCTCGCACAGAGTTCTCGCAAGCGCCGAGATCAACGCCGAATTAAATTATTTACGTTCTTTTTATGCATTCAGCGAGCTCGAAGGGTGTTCTTCTAAAAAGAAAATAAAAAGACAGAGCATATTTTCGCGATTCCGAGATCTATCGCACTTTCGAGCTACGAAATTGTTGCCGTTATAAAACTAATGTTTGAGCCAGCCTCAAAAATAATTTAATAATCCGAATATTATTCTGTTTCGTAATAATTTATATTTTCTAAAAAAATCACAGAAAAGCGGCAACGATTAACAGCTAATTTACGCGTAACACCAATTTTTTTTTCTTTAGAATAAAGATATAAAAATTAGAAAGCGGTGGTAATAACAGCGTTTGTGATTTTTAAAAATTCGATAAAATCCCGAAATAAAAGATGAGACTGCGGAGAATACACTTTAATCCTAGATATAAAAAATTCAACGTTTCCATAATTTCCATTTACATTAAACAGAATTAAACAGACAGATATCTATAAAAAAAAAATAAAACGACAAAGAAAAGCCTATAAAATTGACTTTCAATCATAGTCGAAGATTATAAATTATCAAATTTTAATTTTGCTCGTCGTATCATTATTAGTTTTCTCTTCGCTCGGATTCGAAATAAAACAGGAGGAAGGTTCGGATAGATTAGTAACTGCGGATTGGAGATTGAACAATTCCACAAAATTCTCATCAATTCTCGCGCGCAAATAAATGTGGAATGAGAAATAAAAAAAAAAGAAAAAAAGAAAAAAAAAAAAAAAAAAGAGTGATTGCGAGACCCATTTCTTGATGAATTCGCCTAACCTGACAGTCATTTTACAAATTGCCGACGGGTCGGTTCACTGAAACATCTCTGTCCGGTTTGCGATGTCAACAACTATGCGTATCACTCTGGGAGTTTGCGGCCGACCGCGCACGTTCCGCGCCAAGAGTTCCATCGGCACGAATCCCGGTGAGTTCCGGGGCGATTTGATTATCATTCCTCTCCGAAAGCGACGGCGATAAGCTTCGTCGCGGGCGTACACGCGCGCGCGAGCAGGAATTTCCACGGATTTCCCTCCGCCTGGAGGTCTGGGGGAGGAGGAGGGGGGTGGGAGAATCGCGGTCGCATTACGAGCGGATTGCTGATGCTCGATGAGGGAAAAGGGAGACGGGATGGGTGGGCTTTTCATATCCCCGGCTTTGGCCGCGGTCTGATATCGATACGCGCGCGAGCGATCGTCGCCGGCGCGCGAAGCTGCAGCACGCGCGCGGTAATTCCGGCGGATTCGTGAAGCCACGAGATATCGCAATGCAGCGGCCCTTTGAAGTCAAGAAGCGGTCGGAACGGAGCGCGCTCAGCCCTTCCGCCGCGATACCGCGTCTGAATAGGAGACGCAAACACGCGAACTCTGATGAATCCCTTTTCCGAGCGCGCTGCGCCCCGAAGCGGGAAGCGAGGATTTCCCCGAAACCACGACCGATACTCTGAAGCGTAAAGCGCGATGCTTTTCGTATTAAGGAGTTAAGGAACTTTAAAAAAAAGATAAAAAAAAAGAAATCAATACCTTCGGCATATGACAGATGCCGGCGGAAAAGTTCGACTCCGGTTTTGAATTTAAGATACACCGATAAAACGCGCCACAGGTTTCTAACTCGAGAAAAATTTGAATTAGAAATACATATTTTTTCATTTTTATTTGAAAATAAAAATTATTTATTAATAACTTTTTTTTTTCTTTTTTTTTTACGCTTTAGAGTTCAGTCTGTAAATAAATTTTAATGAGCATAAGCAGAAACGTGATTGAAATATTTATGAAAAATTGATTGAAAGGTAATAAAATGTTTTTAGCGACGCTGATTACTCGACGCTAATTACCCACGTAGATAAGTCTATGAACTTCGCAATTTTATCAATAACAGGGTAGCAGATTTGAGTCGGGATATTGGATCGTGTAATAATGTTTATGAGATTTCAGGAATCAAATAAAATTTTTTAACAAAGTGCGAGATAATTGGCGGTGGAAACTAAACAGATCTATTCAGAGTGCAATGTAATTATAGCAGAAATCGAATAATTTACTGTTTCGTAATCGTTTAAATTATGTATATCTTTCAATTACAGCAGAATTACATAATTTTAGAATTATATAATTCTGGACAAATATATATATATATATATATATATATATATATATATTCATATAATATTAATCCGTAATTAAGCAGTCAAATTAATCCACTAATCGGAACTCACAATATTAAAGACTAATGACTAAAACGTGGAAATTTGTGGTTTCGCAAACAATCGTTGCAATAATCACAAACAGCATTGCCACTAAAACTTTATTTATTCAAGTCATTTTCTGTTTTAATTTTAAATCGAATTCTATTTTAACCAAAGATTTATTGCAAATTTAATTAGCTAGACTTTCGAAAAATTCATTACTATCCGAGCGTGACGGGAATATAATTTGCACCGGAGGAAATTAAATTTCGGCCGCATCAGCGGGTTTATTGCCGTTTGTTTTCGTCCTATGAAGTTTTTAAAACATTCTACCGAGCGCCGACCGATCTATCAATGTACTTCCTGTAATGCGAAACCAATATTGTCAAACTCGTCACGCTCGTCGTTGCGATATAACTATATCATCTGTTAATAATCTATCCCGGTTATGACCGAAATTTCTAGGTATTAATTGTCATTCCCAGATAATAATTGATAGACGTCACGATCAGTCCGCGTATTAATTGCGTTACGTGGTGGTCGACGTGACGGCGCGCGGCGTCGACAAGAGATTCAATTTTTTTTTTTTTTTTAATTTTTTAAAATCGAAATCTGATGCGGGAGAAATGCAGTTACGAAACATATAAATGACTTTTCGAATGACGGCGGCGTACCAGCGTTGCTGAAGAAATTCGGAAAATTAAAAAGCCGCGAGAGGCTACAATTTCAGAATCGGACCAGTTTCGACATCGGACACGTTAGAGCACGCTGGAAAAAGCTCGGAAAAATGTTAACAATCTTCCGCGAAATTGGAGATCTGCGCGTTTGCGCGATTCGAGATGCTTTTTTTGAAATTTCCCCACATCCACGTTCTTATCTAAATCCGTATAATCTTAAATCCTTGGATTTGATCTGACGTTCTTTTAAAATTTGCATGCCGGAAAAATTGCCTTATCTATATATTGTTCTGAACACCTTTAAAAATTCGGTGCATCTTTCGACGGTGCATTTGCGATGTAAAGCAACGGTAAGAAACAAATAAGTCTCTCGGCGGAGGCTGCCGCCTTGGCACCTGACGTGAGAATCGCCGAAGACGGATAGCGGGATAATCCGTGCGTTTGTCTTCTTTAGCTATTATATAATGGAAAGGGACTTATTTCCCTTTCACGGTCAGATCGAGGATTTACAGCCGTGAATCTGTAAAGCTGATAGTCGGCCCGATTTCGTTTCGCATTCTAAAAAGCACTCCGTAAGCGATATTTCGACAGGCACTATTGATCGTCTAAAAGCGGCTTGAATTATTCACAAATAGGAGAGCACCTAAAAATCTAATATTCCAAAAATTGAGATAGAAAAATGCTCTCATGAAAATGTAAAGATCTAGAAATAAAAATACCTGAAAAAAGGTTCAGAAAACAGAAAATAGTTAAAAATATGATAAAATATGAGAATTTTCCACGTCGCGGTACACAAATGACAGAGGAAATTAATATTCTCTATATAATTCTCTGTTTTAATTACAATTCGGCGAACATTTTTAAAACAGTTTTATTTCAATAATACAAAGACAAACGTGGAGGGTAATTTTGCATACGTTTTCCTGCATGAAAATAATTAGATATGTGTATCGGTAACGTATATTTCAAACGGTTATCCACATTTATCTCATCGCATGTCTATCACATTGAATAAGAACAAAGAAAAGTAATCGTAAAAGAGTCACAAATAAAGTGGTGGAATTTTTTCTCATCGTGGACGTCATTAACGTTTTCAAACAAATGTATTTTTTTTTTTACAATCCATACGTTATACTTTAATTAATACAATATAGGCCATAGAGCAATTAATTATTGACCCTCAAACAAGCATTGACTCCGTTTCTTTCGTGATATATTGCTTCGCAGTTTGGAACACTTCGACCTATTTTAACAAATGCAATTCACCATATATTACGATTCTTTTACATTTGAATCAAAAAACTTTCGTGTCTTTTTTTCTATACAGTTTTTTTTTTATATAATATTTACACATTAACAGTTTTAGTATAACTCTGAACTTAGAACGAGCATAAAGAAGTGGGAATTGATTATAGTGCACTTTGAAGAATTTATGGAATTGACATCGCATAAACTTTAAAGGGAGAGCTAATTATCACGTGAAATAGCAGAGCGTGCTGTAATCTTTGGCGCATCTCTTTTTCATTCACTTTACGTCTATATTTGTACATCTCTTCTAAAAAGAAATGCGCAAAGACATGCAAAATGAAGGGGAACTTTGAAGCTCTTTTAAGAGTCAATCAATATTTTTTTCATATGTATGTTCTGAACACACGTTAATTTGTAAAAATATCCAAAACTTCTTTTTTTATGTTGACAAAAAATTCACATTGCATCTGGAAGCCACGATTCTTTTTCCTATCTTCTATATCACTAATCGAATGTGTTAAGCTTAGAATTAGAGATGTAGAAGGCTGTGCCGATCTCGCACGAAAACGCAAAGTTTTAAATACGATCCATATAATAAAATTCCATAATTCGTATAATAAAATATAGGGCAAAGTCGCACTTGAAGCTCTTGTTAAAAAATATATATCCATTCAATTCCCATTTTTCCATGCACGGATGACATATTTCTTCGATTAGTTGACCATTTTCAACGTGGGTCAACTTTCACGTGAGAATAAAATTTCTCTTTATATCTGAATTTCGTAATTATTTCCAACAATCACATAAATATCATATATACATATATCAATGTTCATATTATTCTATTTATTTTCATATATTTATATATTTATATATATATGTCAACTATTTGCAAAAACAGATAATTCGTCATGAACATTTAATACCATTGGAACAATTATGACAAATTAATAGTAGGTATTTATCATTCAACCCAGATATGCCTGATACTCTATCTATACGTACCTATTCAGCTCGTTTATATAATTAAATGACACCGCAGCTTTGTTTTAAACATCCATTTTCTCACTCTCTCGCACTTTCCTTCTCTCCTCTCTCTCGATTTTATACTGCGTTTATGACAACTGTAATGTAACTTTAGACACAAATTTATTATATACGTGGAATCATAGAGAAAAGCTTGCTACAACTACAAGGCACACATCTGGGTCAAAATATATATGTATTGCGTAGAGTGATAATACTTGTTTTCCTGCATGTAATGATCTATAATTTCTACAAGTGAAACTCGATAACTGCATCTGAATAAAGAGGTATTACAGTGCATGATGACGTATATTTATAAAATATATAGAATAAATTAATTTTATTACAAAAATTAGTTAATATGCACCAATATACACAAAACACTTAACGAAATAACCATGTATCTTTAGTTCATATTGTTCCCTTTCCGATTTTCACATTTATCATGGAGATCAATAGAGTAATGGACTGACTAAAACTGCTACATGTCAAGAAAAATATACGATCTTTACAAGTATCGTAATCCAGTGGTCATATACATGTACCATTGTTGAGAAAATAGTGCGTGTGATCTTAAATAATTCTAGGAAAAGGCAACGTGTACACATTATACATGGATTTAATAAGGTCTTGCTAGATGGAAGAAAACGGCTTATCTGCTCGATATATTCAGCCCATTACTATGTTCGTGTAACATTTGTTCATAGATTTCTATCGCCATTAAACGGAGCTGATTTGAATTGAAGAACCAATGGACTCTGTTTCATTATGCGCCCTTAAATTAATAGAATTTTCGATATTACTACCATCGGTAACGTCGCTACTTAACGCCAGTCTCTCACTTTCAATCAACGCTACATTCGGATCAATTATAATCGTATTATTTTCTACATTATTTTTCTTTCGAATCGCACATCCGTTAACGTTACCGTCAATCTCCACTGGTTGTTCGTTATTTAACATTGATAAACTTCCTTTAATACCTTCCTTCGACGTCGCTTGAGAGCCGAGCTTTTTCTCTTTTTCGGACGACGCTACGTGAGCATTTTTAGCAACCTTCCCTTCTTTCTCTTTCGGTTTTTTTCCAAGCACGGGAAAGTTCGTAATCTTCGAAGCAGTCTTTTGATCCTTTGATTGTCTCATGGAACCAATACGGTTCGGCTCTGCTGATTCAGGTTCTTCCATGATGGACACGAGGTTACCCTTATTCTCTCCAGTAGTTTCATCTTTTACAACTTGTATTGGTATGTCATCTGAAGGCAAAACAAAATGTTTTCCGTATTATAAAGTAAGAAATTTTTATCGTCAACTTGGAATTGACAATGGAAATTGACAATAAAAGCAATATTAAAAATTAACAAGCACTTTAAAGGCAAATAAAACACATATATAATTATTATCTGAAATTGCATGTGTGCAAAATGTATATTATATATATTTTAACTATATTTGTCTAGAATAAATTAATAAAATTGAATATTTAAATAACATTAATTGCATTATGCATATGCAATAAAGGAAATTTTTTATTTTATTAGAAAAGTTTTATATAATATTTTGTAAAATGTAAATCAATGGCATTAATTTTTATTTTTAATTATTTATATTCATTATATATATATCGTAAGTAAGTAAATTTTAAAAAACTTAGGAACATGTACGATATATAAAAAAAATAGAGAATATACAGAGAAGTACAGAGCAGAAAAAAAAACAAATTGCAAGTAATACTTAAATAAAAACAGTGAGAAATAAATTAACTAAGGAAAGGAACATCGAATATGTTTTCTAGTCGAGCAATATACTTGAAAGTCTTGGTGCGGGAAGATAAATGTGCCGTGTCGACATGCATGTTTTCCAGTCAAGCGCTGGTTTCTGTTTAGATTTTGTTTTATGCGTATGTCTCATTATAGCTGGGAGTGGTATTTCTGAAAGGAATACATCCACGAGTCACATGAATTATTATAAGTTCAACAGCTCATTCCTGCGTGTGTGCGCTAGTGTATACCAAATGAAAATATAATCGCAAATTTGATGAATCATAGCGTGATGAGATTTACGCCATCCTACAGTGTTGTAACTGGAATGATAATACCATGTGTTTGACGATAGTGCGGCAGTGGCACAAAATTGAATTGATCTACTGTTGCCTTCTGTATATACATTTTCCACCGATTCGCAAATGATCTCTCCCAGAGCCTGTTCCTCTAACAAGCTATAGAGATGCGCGTTAGCTGCCAATCTATCGTCGGGGAAAGTAGTGTCGCACATTACGTTACTATCTTTTCTAGCTTTCTGGCTGATATCGTCCTTATTGTCGGTAGTCGTTTTCTTTGACTGTTCTTTGCCCTTTTTGGGAGAGGACTTTATCGGTGAGCTTTGGCTGCTGCTGCACATACTTCCACGTCTAGACCCTTCCAATGAGGAGGAAGACTGCGCCTTCCCTATTCCTGCATCCTTTTTATCGACCGAATTTGGAAGTGCGTGCTTCCAATGCCATGGACGACGTTTGTGGCTGCCAACTACTGCTGGTCGCTGTTGCTTCTCGGTTTGACAATTGCTCAATTCGACCGCAAATAACTTCTCATCCAGATCGTCTAATGACATAGGCGCGCAATCCACATTTGTTTGGACTTTTTATATACAATTCTTTAACTTATTAAATATTTTTTTTTAATTTTATAATACATGAATTCGGTTTAACATACTTTATATATATATATTTTATGATTTGCTACTTAATAAGGAAATCAAACAATACAGATGAAGGGAAACATGAATAATACATTGCACGTGATTTTCCCGAAAATGTGTGCAGTTACTGGTATCAATATTTGCTTGTTTGGGCAACTATTTCATTCATGGAACAAAAAACGTTTTCAATTCAGCAATAATTTCACAAAACTTAGAGGAATTCACATGCAAGCTTGGACCTAAGAATACTCGACACATTCACGTCCATGCATATATATCCGCGTGTGTATTTTTATGATTGTTGTACACTAAAAGACAGATATGACGTTTGCTGCGGCGACTGCGGCTAGCGTACATACATGACCCTATTGTACGTGTGAGACTTAACGCACACCACGTTAGAGTTACGTACGCTAGCCGCCGTCGTAACAGCAAACACCATATCTACTTTTCAGTGTACATATCGGAGTTGTGTAAAAAAATGTAACTAATTCAAACACACAATTATAATTTTATTTATACGTGTTAGTTAGTCACCAAATATAGCTGTTAATATTGTTAGAATTTTAGCACCTTTATTCATCAGAAATATTTTTTAACGTACAAACTTGCGTAAACCATGGTAATTACATTTAATTTTAAGAACAATTTCAAGAAAATTTTGTTAGTGTTACGTAAGAAAAGTTGATAGAAATAGATTTAAATATTTTCTTTGCGTAATAAATTTAGATGTGATTTTAAATGTACTTTCTTAAATTACAATCTTGCGTTATTATTGCTGTGGGTAACTCTCTTTTTTATCACATATCGTCGTAAAAAGATTATTATTTTATAGTAGATATAAATACAGTATAAGAACATACCTGGTAATTTCTTAGTACGGAAGGAAGCATTTGTGATCATAGACTTTGAAACGGTTGGTGTAGCAGTTGCTGGGGATAATGCAACACTAATTCCAATTGGTCCATCGTTCGGCTGACCTGAATAATCAATAAAATAATTGTTAAATTTTCATATTATTCAATATTATTCAATAATAATTACCTGGTGCTCCAGAACTGGCAGAATTACGTATAGCATTGGTGACTAACATAACATTTGGATATGCTTCATAACAAGCTCGGTTATGAATATCTTCTATAGCTTGATTTCCTATGTACCAGCATTCATTATACCTGTAATAAAAATGTTATAAAATCTTTCTACGTAAAAAATACAATTTAGGAAATTAGAAAAAGTTTGACTTTATCGAGAAAATGTATTAAGATTTGCAGTAAAAAATGTAGAAAATGGATAAAAATGCAGTTAAATTCGCAAAATGCATTACATACATGGCAAAATATACAGCGTGCAAAAATTCCAAGAGAAATTGGCTGGATACCGGTATACGTGGCAAAAGCCTCGGAACAAAGCTAGACTCACTGCCATATGACGAACGTTGATGATGTCCTGGTTTCATAAATCCTTGAGTAACAAGTCTGTAACAGAAAATAATAAGTTACATTAGGGCTGCAAATAAAATTATACTTTTGTAATTTAGAATTATAGTTAGACTTACTTTGTTGCAACTTTGCATAATTGTTCCAGAGCAAATTTATTTATATATCCAAGTTGTTGATTGTAAATGAAAAGCAGAGCTGTCATAACTTTCAATCTATTTTGTGCATTCAATGTTTCTACTTGTTGTAAAGGACCCCAGCTCACAAGTTTTGAATTACATTCTTCAAAACGACGTACTGCACTTTCTGTCAATGATGCAGGTGCTAGACTCGCGGGCTATTTCGAAAAATAAATTATAATAAAAAATTACAGAATTAAAATCTTTAATAATAATGTAAAAACAAAGTAACTTAGAAATGTTTATTTTTTATAGCGTTTTTTTATGTATCAACGTACCTCATGATAAATGGATAGCATAGCAAGAGATGGTAATCTAAATGAGATCGCTTTTTGTTGTCCTGATTTATCGACCACCTCTAGATTATATAATCCAATTAATAGAGTCTCAAGAGAACGACAACTCTAAAAATTAGATATTAATAAATACAATTAAAATTTATAATATTTTTTTTAATTATTAAGAACGTGATTCTTTATAAAAATAGTAATAATAATAAATCTAAGCCTCACAATTTTGTAATTCTATTACATTGAGAAATAACACAAAATATTATTTTTTATGTTCTTCATATTACATAATTCGACTTAAATATCAATTATACTACACTATGACAGCGTAAAGCATGATTGGCAAATGATTCAAGTAATAAGTAATTAAAACAATAAGATACTGTTATTTACATTTTCAATAAAAGCACAATTTTACCTTAATATCACCATGTGCAGCAGAATTTAAATAAATATATATTAGAGTTGGAAGAAACTGCAGAGTAAACCTTTGTAACTCTAATTCCCGGGATCGATAAAAGTTGTACAATTGATTACACACTTCATCCATTAACTGCAACAATAAGTTAATATATATTTAAAAAGTTTTAAACTTATTATATAATAAGAGTAACATGCATCCTTTCCAGAAATACTTGAAGTAACATTCTAACATGGTTTGCAATTAATGCCAGTTAATTATAGATTATTAATGACTCATGTCTATGCTAATTTTTTTTTTTTTTATACATGTCATATATATATCAGATGAATCATCCAACACTGATAATGAAGTAACAGTTTGATATACAAAACAATCTTCCTCAGGAAGTAGCAAGTCAAGTAACAGCTGCAATTCCTATAAATACAAAAGCTCTAATTGCGTTATACCTCGCTGTACTTGGTGCGCTCTTCCAAGAGCATGTAGAGCGCCCGCACGATCTCGTTGTCCTCGGCGAGTGTCCTGGCGAACATGTGCAGCTCCGACGGTGCAACATCCTTGCAGTCCGCCAGCCACTCAGTGATCAGGCTTTCCGTCATCTTTAGGGTGTGCTTCTCCTTCGTCAACAAATCTCAAGAGGAGTCTTACCGACGCCACGGAGTCTCGGCTTCGACTGCGACTCGCTGGCCGTCGACGTGACGGGGATCATCACACAGGCTTGGCACGAAGTGGTCGCGCGGCCACGCGCGGCGTATCAAAGAGAAACGGACACTCCAAGCGAGCGACTCCAGGTATATAATTACTGACCGTAAATCTTCACATGCATGTCCCGTCGAGCTCGCGCCACCGACCTCGAGCGCTGTAACTCGAGAAGTCGGACTTGACCGCCAAACACCGCTTAGGTTATCACTAGTCACCGTTGCTGACAACTGTACCTGATTCTTCACCGGGTATCTCACGTTGGGGATTAGTCCATGCGCGGGCGGGCTTGGCAAGTCGTCAAACACCCCGTCTCGATAAGGAGATCCATCGAGAAAGGAGGAAGAGGAACACGCACGTCCCGCACCGATGGATCAGCTGCACCCGTGCGCCGACCAGCTGCACCTGCCCTGCACCTCCCCGCGGCGCGACAACCTGTCACTCGTCACGCGACTTGGAGAACTGCACGTCCGTAAGATTTACATTGCCCACCTTCTCTCAGCCGCAGAGGAATTAAATACACGCTCGGAAAAGCCACGGAGATTACGCAACGTCGTTTTAATCGACCACAACCGAGATCGAATCCTTTTTCGACCAATGGCCACGGCGCACGAGTATCTAGATGCGCGTGGAGCCTTCGAAGACGACGGGACTACGCAGTTGACTTAAAGCCGCCGTTCACAGTCCGATTCCACCACGTATCTCATGGACGGAACGGATGACCGCGAGTGACGTCACACCCTGGTTACAAGATTGACAGGTCGCTCGGCGAGCGTCGTCGGCATTCGGTTTGTTCGCGGCGACGCGACACTCGATCCTTGGGCCTCTGATTGCGCGTCGAAGGTGTTATCGCGACGACGGAGAACGGGAAGAGGTGAAGGGCGCCCGTGTACTACGTGCAACACCACCCTTCCCTTGCGCGCGTTGGTACGCGGTGTCGTGTGTCGCTGACGTTGGAGAAACAATCCGTGATAAGGTGATCGCCGCCGCCGTTTGTCGACGTGCGCGTTCGTGCTCCGATGCTGAAATGAAGCAGAAGCGCGTCATGTATGGCGACGCGCGGAAACTGTGCGAGAGACGAACGCAATCGGCCCCGTACGGGCCCAGCCTCACGTCGGACTAACGATCAATGGCTTTATTCGAGAAGAGATACACGAATAAAGTGTTGTTAGATGATACGGAGCAGCTGACCAGTGTCATCGAAAATGCAAGGACCATCGACGGACATACGGTATGGCCCGGGTATTCTCGCTCCCTTCTTGTCTGTTACGTCTCTTTCCCCTTATCTACATATATGTATACCTCCTCCCTCCCTCTCTCTCTCTCTCTCTCTCTCTCTCTCTTTGATTTATCCTGTAATCATCTCGATCTGTTTATCTCGTTAACTAAACCTGTCATTGTAAAAATTTTCCTTGAGTCTTGTTAAAAGCAATTATATTTTGTCATTGTGATAATTGTAGGTATACATACGTATAAATGCATGTTACTTGACAATGCACATTGCAGTTAGCTGTAGATGTTTTTTAATTCTATTTTTATATGCAGTCTTGCTATTAAATAAGTAAGGAACAATTTAAGAATTGTTGATTTGTATATATAGGAATACGTAATCAAAACACAGAGAGGTCCACTTCCCGAAAAATTCTGGCGAGTGAGCCGACGTTACAATGACTTCGTACAGCTCAACGCAGCTTTATCCATATCTGGCTTTGACCTGCCACTACCACCAAAACGGATTATTGGTAACATGGAGCCAGACTTTATAGCTCAGCGACAAATAGCACTGCAGGTTCATTTTAATATTGAGACGTTCAGTTTCGTGCGCTATTCATGCGAAATGTGAAGCAAAAGATAACGGTTTCCTTTTTTTGCAGAATTATCTAAACATAGTACTAATGAATCCTATACTGGCATCGTCACTTCCCATGAAAAAGTTTTTAGACCCCGAGAATTACACTGCACCGTTACATGGTAAGCTAATTTTTTTGCTGAGGCAATAGTATATTTTTTATACAATGTCCGCGATCAAATAAAGATAATTTTGAGGATAGAGCCTTCGGAGACAAGCATAAAAGTCCATACCATTTTTTATTTTTCGCTTTAATAGATATAACGTTTAACAGATTGAAATAAGCCGTCTAAAATAGACGGTGTTTTCCCACTGCGTGACTTGGATGACGCATGGATTGGGCCAATGGTTTGGCGGCGAGACGAGTGGACTAGCGAAGACGTGTGTGCGAGATAAGAGACGTTCCTGTTCGCTTATCTCGCCTGCACGCCTTCTCCCGTCTCGCCATTAAAGATCGCTCAATCTATGCGTACAAAAGGCACTGATTCTTCGCTTAAAAACGGTAATAAAATACTGAATTTTTAAACGTTTATACCTCGCTTATTATCGCGAAAAATGGAAAATGGTACACGACTTTTTTTTACTTGTCTTCAAAAACCCTCCCTACCTTTAAAATTATTTTTATTTAATCGCGAACACTGTGTAAAGAAAACTTACAGCAAAATGTACAGTGATTTCCACCAATGGTTGACTCTTCAGCAAAATATAAAAGTTATTTTTCTCTCTTTTTTTTTTTATAGAAATTGCACTACAACAAGTGTCATTAGCATTACGAAGTGATGCCAATTTCGAAGTATGCAAGCCCATCCCTGACATGGGATGGCGATTGAGAAAACATTATTATACAGTAAAAAACCGCCAAAATCCGAAACAAGAGCTTTTGTTGGCTTGGGTTGAGTTCGGCCCTGATAAGCACTTGCAAGATAAAGATATACAGGGGGTTTTCAAGACTTTAGGCTCTCTACGACACACTTACATCGAACCGATGGTACACCAGCATGTTACAGATAATGGGGCACTAACGATAAGAAATTTTTATTCGGCGGGTACGTTACGTGATGTCTTATGCATCACCAAGCCTAAGCAGCCATTTATAAAAAAGTATGGAAATCCGAAACAAATAAAAGCATTGACGGTACAAGAAATTGCCACATATGGTTATCAGGTTAATAATTATTACATACAAACATATATTCGTATAAAATAAAATGTTTTGAAATTACGACTTGTAATTAATAATACGATTTGCAGATATTAGAGGCTTTAGGATTTCTTCACGAGAAAGGATTACCTTACGGACATTTACACACCGGTAATGTTCTTTTAACTCCAAGATGCGCTAAATTATTGGACATAGAAAATGGGCTCCTAGGACTGCCAGCGTTCTATCGGCCTTATGTGGTTCAAAGGCGCAAATTACATGCAACGGTAATTGCATAGAGATAATAGTTATTTTATGTATAATTAATAATAGTAATTAAATATAAAATATTAAGATATATCTTTAAAATTTTAAGAGTTTTTTATTATTATTAAATTCGATATATTTTTTTGACAGACTCAAGTTGATGTATACTCATTTGGTCATGTTTTGTATGAAATGGCATTTGGACGACCACTTTTGGAGGCAACGTGCTCCGATTTGCCACATTGCGAAGCAAATTTGAAAAATTTGTTGGAAGTTATCTTATCGCCAGAAGCTTTGAAACAAGATCTACCAACAGTGGTTCGATTACTGGAACATCCATTCTTCGAATCGGCGAGGCGTGCCGCGTTGGCAATTGGCACTGTAGAAAAGCCGTACTTCAAACTGAGCAATCATTTAAAAGAGGCTTTACAAGAAGCTGTAAACAAAGCCGAACAACGATTGCGCGATGAACAGAAAGTCGCCCGACATCAGAAGAGACTTGTTAAGGTACAAGAAATGATGAGCTCGGAAGAAGAGATGAAGAAACGAAAGCATAAATTGGTGGGTACACAAAAGTAGAAATAAACTTAGAACGAAAATTGAATGTTGACCGAGACATAATTTTATCTTGTTATATTTTTCTGTTTACAGAAAAAAGAGCAGAGGCTGGCACAGGAACAACGTTCTTCCTCGCAATTGGGTACGAATGGGACGAAGCAAATAAATGGTAAGAGCCCAGAGCGTTCAGAGAGTCCAACAAGCACTTCCACGGCTACCAGCGTTGGAACGTTAACTCCTCCATCGCTTCGTAAGTCATTATAATACTTTTCATTGTTATTGTCGCTAATGTTAATTGACATTTACGTTGCTACATCTCTTGATTAGCTGGACACAAAAGTTGATGGCGCGTACTGAGGTCATTCCTTTCACGTAGGTCATTCGAGCATTCAGGTCTCTTTAATGTCTTTAAAAAATGTTTATAATTATCTTTATTTTTATTTTTATTTTGCCAGATTTTCCTCATCATTGTTTTACAGGGTTTTTATATAAAATGTATTTTTGTAATTACATGTTCAGTTTATTCGATTTATATTTTTTAGTATATATACAATTTTTTTAGTTGAAATTTTTAGATTAAAATGCATATATTATGCTATAAAAGGTTTACTGTCATTTTAATTTTGTTCACTACAGGTTCTGTGGAAATTACTCAAGTGAATGCAGTTCCTGGCAAAGGTGTTCCACCACCACCACCACCACCCTCGCTGCCACCGTCAAATGAAGCGTCCGGTGGTGCATCGAATAGTGTATCGAAATCGTCAAATGACCGTGCCGCTTTACTCGGAAGTATTTGCAACTTTGACAAGACTAGATTACGAAGAATCACAAATGGACATCGTTAGACATATTAGATATATAGGAAAAAGAAAAAGTCACGCTGATTTTTTTATTTCAGATTTGACATGACTGCTGTGCAATGTCGAACAAAGAACTTCCTCTGCTTGATTAGGACAAGATACACGTACCTGTAGATTATTATGACGGATCCAAAAGTTGTCTGAATGATAGCTGTATCGTGCTTCTTGTGACTAATAGTATTAAATATAATTTCTTTTCGATCGCGACACTTGCATTTTATGAATTTTACAACATATTTCGATATCTTATTTATTGACGCTCGCCATGTGAACAAGATTTTAGCTCAGTGCAATTAATAATGCATAAAATTTGTAATATATACATGATCGATATTAGTCCCGTTTGGCCTATTCTGCATTTTTACGAAATATAATACAACGCTTGCTTCGTCTATTATAGACTTGCCGTCCAGGAACGAGCCTAAACGTACAGAACAACCAATCAAAATATTAATTGCTTTGAAAAAATTTGCCATCTTTACGAATCGTCTCATGTCGCATTCTCTCATATGTGTATACATTAGAAATTACATGAAAAAATATAGTATAACGTAATAATAGGATTGTATAATTGTGCATATTACCTAATTTACAAAAATATGCGTACAGTTTATGCTGGGAGCAATTTGAAACATTTTTATATTTATTTTAATTGACTTTAATGACTACTCGACTGTAAACGAAGAATATACATTCGCGATATGATTATTCAAGTAATTCGATTTTTCTAGTCCAACATATCTCTACAGTTAATAGCATCATAGAAATTTGTAACATATCTTGTTTAACGCGGGCCAAGTTTCGCGATCGATTTTATATTATTATTAATCAGGACTTATTTCTCTTTATATATATAAATATGTATATCAAATTTGTTTAAATATAAAAAGAAAAATGCAGTGATACGCAATGGGGTGATAATACGTATGTATATTAAGTAAATCTTCTCTCGTTATACTCATCTACTGTTCTGTCTATTCAAAGTTTATGATATACATTATATATATATACATAGTTCTCGTTCGTATTCGTATATACAGTGCAATGCGAGGATCGTACGCCGCTTTTGTATCGCTCGTAAGACCGGAATGTCCAGTTTTACAAATTAAAAACGTGCCAAGGGATATGCGGTCTTCGTATTGATAGATATAGGCAGTTGTGTAGGTCCTAGTATAAAGTGTTTCTATATGTCGACATAGTCAAGTATATGTCCCGTATAATCGATTTGTCTCTGTGGATACTGTAACGAAGCCTGTAATATATAATCATACCTTTTAATACATTTATTGTCTTAGGTGCATATGGCAACTGTATAATTATGATTCGTGAAATGATTTCTGACGTAGACGATGAAGATATATATCAGACTATATATTCATCTTTCTACTTTTCAGGATCTATTTATATAAATTTTAGCTTCCAAAAGATTATCTATATACATTCAAAATAAGGAAATAAGCCCTCGTAATTTCACAAAATTATACGTTTAACAAACTCTTCCAAAAGGATTATTACTAAAATATAGTTACATTAATATATTTAGTAATATATTTTTCAGAAAAACGTTGAACTGAAGAAAGATAGAGAGTTAATGTTTATCAGCAACAAAAATTATTCACTTATGATAATAAATTGTGTTACACACAGATAATAAAAAAAAAAGAAAAAAAAATCAACGAACTCCAAGAGTCCTTCGTAATCAACATGATTTTTATTCATTACTTTAGATTACCTTTTTGCAGAATCATTGCCTTACACACATTTGTGAACAAGTAGTGTACATAGCATGCAGAAGTCGTGTAGAAACCTTACATATTCTAGGGAAGGGAACAAAGTTTACGTTTACTGTTAAGAGAAATGTCAAACGATGAAACAAGAACGTTTTATTTCAGACGATAGAGAAAAACGATATTTTAATACTTAATAATATATTCAACAAGTATATGATACATAAAAATTTATCACGTTCGAATAGCCCCAAAAATTTTGATAGCAGTGTGTATAGTATAAAAGTATATGTATTCGACATTGTGTATATACGCACACGCACGGGAGAGTGCATAGATATGCGATTGTCATAATAACAGCTGTTGTAACGACTTAAATATATCGCAATAAATATAAAAAAAAAAAAAAAATAATCGTGTGGCGAATAAATATTAACTCTTTTTTTCTCACAGATATTCAAATAAAATAGTAAAAATAGCTTCCTATCCATACTTTTGAAACAAGTTTGTATGCAAATTTCAAAATTACGTTACAACTTATGAGTATCTTCCACGAAGGCGCACTGTGCATCAGTTAATTACAGTGTTCGGTTATCTTAACTGCAAACGTGAATGCCTATTATGTATTTCCTAATAAAACAAGTATAAATAATTGGCACGGTGCTTGTAATAAGAGCGCGAAGCATGTAATTAATAATCGCCAAGTGGCCGCAATATTCGTTAATGTGACACCTAAGAATTCCAAAAATAAACAAATGGATGAGGTACTGGCACGATTTTTATGTAGTTACGTTGTTAAACCTCAGTTACATTACGTAGCTTGCACTTGTACTATCAAAACTTTTATTGACATCGTAAAATCATTGTTATAATTATTCGTACTATGTACATATATATGAAATATATATACAAAAAATCTTACTTTTACACGCGTCAAGTAAGCCATTTTGTATAGATGCAATGTAGATAATTTATAAATTATTTTACAAAGCGGAATAATAGACGTTATCCAAGAAATGTGTAACTCTCCGAGAAAGAATATGTATCAAAAATTTGTGCACTTTTCATTATAAATCTTAGACTCGCTACAAAAAAGTAATCAATTTTTTTTTGTTCGCAAATACGAGTTAATTTATAACTATTTATAACTTAAAAATTAAATATTTTTAAACAATCTCAATAATATATTAATTAAAGAAATATATGTGATTATATAAAATTGCAAAAGCAAGTGCACAGTTTTTTAGATACATTACGTAGGCGTATCAAATGATTTCTCGGAGAGTTACGCGGATTAAAAAAAAAAAGAAAATCTATGGAAACGTCATAATCCACAAAAATGACTTATACAATTGATGCTTACGTTACGTTATTCAATATTGTCAAAATACTATTACAATATACGGATATGCGCATTGAAAAGGAAACTGATTTCGCAGATTTACGTTTACATACAAATCTCACTGTTGTTGACGCATCAATTTCTTCATATATTTTTTGGCAAATTAAGGCTAGACGGAAGGACGACGGAAAAGTGATCGTCTTCGTCATAACTCAGCGTGAAGCTTTTCGGTAGCTGCTTTCAATCTAAAAATATCAAAATATTTTTTCGGTTTTAATTATTTTTACAAATTTTTTTTTATTTTTACAGGATGAAAATAAATTCAACTTCAACGTTACCTTGAAAGCTCTTTTTGAATGCGATCAGTTATCGCTTTTCGCGCTTCCATCTCACTCGCTTTTGACTCCCGGAGTTCGGCCAGCATTCCGCTAAAGTCTATAGGCTCACCGTAATTCATGGTAACTCTCTTTCCCACTTTAAGCATGTACGGCGGCTCGTTGGGAAGTACTTCATCCATACCAAGATGATAGATAGGAATTACGATGGGCGTGACGGGGGATTCTAATATTAATCTACCCACGCCCCATTTCAACCTAAACAATGTTATCAATTGTACGTTTTTGTTCATTACGTTATTTCCAACGTGGCTTCTGCAACATCTCGCAGCTTATCGCGTTGAAATGTGCACAAGCCACGTTATGAAAGTGTGGAGAATTCAGAAGGAAACTTGAATACGAACCTCATGTCTTCCTTAAGCATATTGACTTTTCCCTCAGGGAAGACGTGCACCCAATCGCCAAGGGCTAGCCTTTCGATGCAAAAGTCCATGGCTTCTTGGTACACGCCGTCACCCCGGACGATGGGTATGCACTTGCCGAGCATGAAAAAGTAGGAATGCCAGACATTCGTGAAACAAATGTCCTGCGCAGCTAGCGACCATCGCAGCTTATGTCGGTTGAAGCAATACCGGAAGTCCAGGGTCGCTAAATGAGAGATTTTTCTTAAATTCGTTCATTCGATCGCATATCGGCGTCGTTCTGAGAAAGAAAAATACGTCTCAAAAGAGGGACAAGGCGCACATGAATATCGAGGCTATGACTTAATTAAAAAAAAGAAGAAAAAAAACAGAAAAAAAAAGTTGCTTTTAATTATCAACACGCAATTAAACGCCGGGGACATAATAAGACTAAGAACAAAGAAACAAGGGTGAGATTGCGCTATCGGGTTATCGACAAACGAATGACGTAAACGCTATTCACGCTTATATTGTAACTCATTGTTAATTAAAACATGTACATATGTATACCGTCATTGTTGTTCGATTATACCAGATCGAGCAAGTCTCTCAGATAATCGTCTCGTTGCCACTTAGAGCCAATTATTAAATCTCGTCCGAGTAATCCAGGAAGAAATTAATTTATCGGTGCCTCGGTGCACGGTTGATAATTTTATCTCGAGAAGTAACACGATTTCTTTTTTTTTTTTTCGGTCGACAATGTGCCAAAGTGGCAATCTAATCATCAGGCCGACAACCGGATGGGCGTCCGAACTCGAGCCCGGCAGTGTTTTGTCCTTACGTCTTATCATGTCGCATCGTAAAGAGTGCCTCGAAGCGTTGTTGTTTTATTAGGCGGCGAATGGACGGACCGTCGGCGCTTTGCACCTCGGACGATTCGTACAATCGCGCCGGGCATTTTATTTCTCTCAATTTTCTCGAGACGATAAATCAGCCGCGCGCGAAACGCGGAGTTCTTAGGGCCTCGCAGGGGGAGGCAGGGGGGAGGGAGGGAGGCACTGATGATACGTTATTATGCGCAATGCCGTGAGGCATTTAATAAACGACGTGGAGGGAGAAAAAAGTCTCTTACCCCATATACCCGGATCGTCGAAGCAACTGTGATGATTCGACACGGTAATGAGCGGAACGTTTTTCGGCCGGAGGTCTAAGGCGCGCACGATAATGTGCTTGTTGTACACCGTCGTTTTGTTCAGCCATTCTTAAATGCAGAAGAGAGAGATTCTTTGTTAGATTAGGCCAGATGTAACGGGACTCGGTCGCCAAGTTAAATAAAGTTGCCAAGAAATTGGAGCAATCGGCCCTTGAGAAATTGCAACTTTTTGTTGGATCGAGCATGCTCCGATTTCAATCGCCTTACGTTGCGGTTATCACGACGCTACCTGTAATTGCCCGTTACGTCTAGAATCATTTCGAATTACGTAAACAGATAGAGAAAAAGAGACAGAGAAAGAAAGAGAGAGAGAGAGGGAGAAAGAAACTTAATGATGCCTAATGGTTCGCTATGATTGAAGCCAACGACGGTTAACACGTTATCCACGAGTAAAAACAACGCGAGGCGTCTGCGGACTTGGAAAAAAAAAAAAAAGGCGCAGCAAAACGATCGGCGGTCAGCGCTGTTATTGAATTACATATTAAATCGCCGTGACTACGTCATCACAAGACCGTGTCGCAAGTACAATCTCAGGAGGCAACCTTTAGAACTGCGGCACGAGCAAGTTTATACGCAAATACATAAATTACCATAATGTTTATCGAATTAATTCCGGCGAGCAATCCGTGAAAATACGATTCGTGCGAAATGCGTTTACATAATTTTCACGCGAATCGCGAAACATTATCGTGCGTAACAAGAAGTCAAGATAAACAGCAGCGTTACGTTAAAAATGAGCTTGTCATGCAAAAAATTTTATCGAAACGTAAAAGGCCAATTTGCGTCGACGTCAAAGGAAGGGAACTGAAGCCGAGACCGACAATTAGCTCTCATTAATCGCTATTCATCAGATATGTAATTTCGTTATTACTTTACATCGCACGAGAAAAACGTTCGGCAACAATCGGAGGTGATTTCCGCGAGGTATCGAGGACGTGGTTTTCAAAATTTTACTCGTTTGTAAAGCGCGGTGCATATAAGGAACGTTGCGCGAGAGACGGGTCCATTCAGCGAGCAGTCACTATAATTAACGACGATGATTGATGACGATACAATGACTTTGACCTCTTCCTCTCTGCTTCTCTCCGGCGGAACGATATCGGCGAATCGTTCACCTTCAGCACTTGGTATCGTAACTCGCGTGACTTGCGTTCGGATGCACTCAGCGTAGTGCACGGGCGCACTCCGCGGTGACCCGCGAACCCGACGTTTCTTTTCCTCCCCGAGACGA
Organism: Cardiocondyla obscurior; assembly: GCF_019399895.1. Taxonomy (NCBI): domain Eukaryota; kingdom Metazoa; phylum Arthropoda; class Insecta; order Hymenoptera; family Formicidae; genus Cardiocondyla; species Cardiocondyla obscurior. The sequence goes on along the minus strand of NC_091879.1, from coordinate 3,835,505 downwards.
CGTCGACGTTCAGCGACCAGCTCGGAAAAAATTCGCGGACCGCGGCAGGCGATGCGTACATATTTTTATTTAACCTTCGTGCACGTCCCGCGCGACCGAGCACGGCCGATGGTCACGGGTACTCGTGGCGCACGAGGAGATTCGCGCACCTACCTGCCGTCGCCTGTCGTCGACCGGGGTCGGCCCGGGTGCTGCCCGTGATCGAGACGCGGCTCCCGTCGCCCGGGAACTCGTGCCGGGCGAATTCCGCGCGCGGGCCGGCGGCGTGCCTCTTACCTATGATGATTTTCGAAAAAATGCCCACCGCCGCGAAGGTTATGCTGCTCGCGATGTTCCACAACCGGGACGGGTTCCGTAGTTTTGGTATGATCCACTTGATGTCGTATACCATCGCGTCGTAGGCCACCACCGTGCCCGGCGAGTGAGGAGAACGGACGGCGGCGCGGCGGTTGTCTGAACGATCGGGAAACGGCTTCCCCGCGCTAGATCGTCCGGTCTTTCGTAACGCGCGGCAGCCATCTTCCTGGCGAGTCCACGAGCCATGTTTCGCTTCCACGAGTCACGTGGCCGCGCGTCCACTCCATCGACGCCACACCTGACTTCGAGGCCGAGTGTTTCCGGCACTGGCGTTGCGGCAGCTTCGTCGCCGGTGGCGCGACGGTTCAAACGTAAAATTTTAGTTCGTGTTCCCTATCTCGCTTACTCTTACCCTCGACGCCGTCGTCGCCGCGCCCGCCAAAACTCTTCGACGAAGATTTTTATTCTGCCCTTCGACACGAATAAGAACAATGAGCCGCCCACGCTCGTAATATAATTAATACAACTGCTTTACTTTATCTCCTATTTCAGATATATCTTTTCCACGATTTAATTATTCCGCGATCGGACGGTCAGATATAACAGAGCCGGGACGCGCCTGCGAGAGACGGTCAGAAAGTGGAAAACGAAGAACGGATAACGTGGTGAACGCGGAATATTAAGCGTGGGAAAAAAAAGACGAAGGACGCACGATAAGAAGGAAGAGAAGGCGGATAGCAGGAGAGCTGCGAACCGAATAAATGAGAAGGACGCCGTTAAAAGGGCCGAGGCAGAAAAGCAGGCTCGCGCGTTAGAAATGTAAGAAAATAGAGTAAATTGCAAAATTTCAGTAAGAATTACGCTGGTACCAGCTGCCGAAATTAAATATCGCATATCGTCGGACTTCGAGGTCCATTACGAGCGGGCTTATCGACGGATCATAAACAGCCATGTCTTTCAGTTGACAGACACGCCACCGGCTGAACGAGACAAAGGGAATCAATTGGGGAGTCGAGAGGAACCGCGGGAGCGAGTTAATTGGCGAGTTCCCGGAACCCGTCCCGCTTGCCGAGCCATCGGTCCTCTTCTGGCGGACAACTCTGATAACTTTCCGCGAAACACGCGCGCGAGTTAACCGCGAGAGTAACAATCGACACGCGAGCCGTTGACTTGCACGTTCGTTTGCGATCGCGAGTGAAAATCTGTGAGCGCATGTAGGGAGCGGCGGAGAGAAGAGGAGAATTCGAGAGTCCCGGAGAAACGAGAGATGAGAGAAAGAAGAAGAGAGAGAGAGAGAGAGAACGAAGTCGGCGGACAATGATGCAAGAACGCGAGCCGAGCGATCGCCGGAACGATGGGTCGAAGAGGTGAGGGGGAGTGGAGAAGACACGGCAAGGAGAACGTTCAGTGGCATCCGCGGTGCGATGGAGTGGGGAGAGGCTCGCAGAAGCGACCGAGCAAAGTGGGAAGTTGGGGCCCATCAGCCAGTTCAGTCCGAGGCTCGCGGCCCGTATCGTGAAAAACAAGAGTGCGCGGGAATACGCCGCGAACGCGTCCCCCCTTCCTCGCTACCGGCGAGATCTCCGTCGTTTATTTTTTCGGTTTCGCGTGCATCGGATCGGTCCGAATCCAGTATCTGCATGACAGTCGGCAAAGTGTGGCCCGGCGACGTTCGTCGGTGCGAATCGCCGCGTGTAATCTCTCTCGGATCGTCGAAGGCTCGGCCGACAGAGTGAAGTCCGCCGACGTGAAGCTGACGTCACGTCACGAGGATAACCAACGACGCGAGGTTTTCGCCGGTGTCGCGCAGCTCGCGGATTCGCGCCAATTCGGCGGTTGGCAACGAGAGATGACTGACGGGTGTACGTCGAGTGCGGGTCGCGTTTCGGACGTTCGACGTGGACTCTCGCGTGTGTGCGGCGATGCCGGGAGGATGCCCGTTGCGTCGTCGTAATCGTTCCCCGGCGTTGCGCAGTGAATTCGCAGGACGACGCGACAAGTGCGGCAGTGGTGGCGATAAGTGCACGCTCGCGTGCCAACACCAGGCGATGCAGGCTCGCAGAAGCGACGGACAAGGAGGCAACCTTTGCTAAAGGTAAGGTACGATCTACGGTCGAACAGCTCGGTGCACCGGCAACGCGGTTCTTGGTGCCGATAAACCGCATCGCGAGAGACAAAAGTGCGCGGTAATACGCCGCGAACGCGTCCCCCCTTTCCCCCTTCCCCCCAACGAACGACGGAGAGCTCGCCGGTAGCGAGGAAGGGGGGAAGGGGGGACGCGTTCGCGGCGTATTCCCGCGCACTTTTGTCTCTCGCGATGCGGTTTATCGGCACCAAGAACAAAAAAGAACTTTTCGGTTTCACGTGCGAATATCCGCGCGAGTTCGTGCGCGCACGTGGACATTAGTTCAGCGTGCGTGCTGTAATCCGGCGCGCGGTCACATTCGTTGTTTTCTTTTTTTTTTTTTTCTTTTCTTTTCTTTTATTTTATTTTATTTTCTTTCTTCTTTCTTTCAACCCAGATCGTTAATTATTAGTATAATAATTCGCCGGCCGTCGGCTAAAGTTCGTCGGCCGTCTGTGAGTTATTTATTTCATTATATTTTTCACAAATTGTGCGACTTATTAATCTGATTAATTTAACGTTGTATCATGTATATTTTATATATTTTTTATTTCTTTAAATATTTTTGCATATTATTTTTTATTTTGAATTCTAACGTACAATTTTATTTTGAATTTTAACGTAAGGACAATTTTATTACATGTCTCACAAATTGTGAAATTTATTATTTTGACTGATTTATTGTTGTGTTATATATTGTATTATATATTGTGTTATATATTGTATATTATATTTTTATAACTATTGACTGTTAATCGAAATAAAAAAATAACTTCAGTGTGTGAAGAGAATAAAAAGCTGCCGCACGTCCCTGTAACCAAAAATCCTACCACAGAAGGAAGGAAGGAAGGAAGGAAAGAAATTAAAGAAGGAAGGAAGGAAGGAAGGAAGGAAGGACGAAACGACAGACATCCCGCTGTGATTCAGACCCAAATATATGTAAAACATACTGTTCGCCGGCCGTCGGCTAAAGTTCGTCGGCCGTCTGTGAGTTATTTATTTTTATTACATTTTTTACAAATTTTGCTTATTAATTAATTTTGTATTTGGGTGGGATGTATTTGCTCGTATTGTTCGTTTAAAAAAAAAAAGACAAAAAACTACTTTTTATAAAATAGTGTCAAGCGACACCGTCTTTATTTAGTATCGAGACGAGAGCCGGAAATGAAACTGACTCGCTTTTTTCAAGCGAGTCTATTTATTTATTAGGCGATGCTTCCCGAATTTTTTAAGTTTATCGGCCTCTTCCTTTGTTCGTCGGAAGAGCCGAGGCACAGGTGTTGTATTTTTCGCGTCTTTATTTACTGTCGGGTAATCGCTGATCGTTCGAGAAACATCCTTAACACGTTATTTAATAATACAGAATTTTGGCCCTACATTAATTCAACGGTCCGATATAATTTTTAAATGAAATAAAATTTGGTTTCGGGTTAGAAATATTTTTTTTTTTTAATTAAATAAACGTATGTCCAATAAAAAATTTTATTTGTCCACCTTTATAAAAAAAATTATTTAAAATTCTTAATTTTAAATTATATTTAATTTTAAATTATAAAATTTTTTATTAGACATACGTGGACAAACAAATGCAACTTAATTTTTAAAAAATTCTTAATTTGGGGGTGCCAGTATCACACACCTAATGCGTCGGGACTAGTTCGAAGACTGCGTGTCTCTTTCTCCTCGGCCTAAACAATAAATGCACCGCGCGCGTCAGGTGCAATTTTCCGCATCGATGAGCCACGCCGATGGCAAAACTTCGCAAAAGCCGATGCGCGTGCCCGCGAGAAACGTCTGCGAGAATCGTAGTTTTCACCTTTCGAGTGTTAGCCGAGATAAGTAAAACGCTCGTGCCGCAAGTGCGCTGTAATTACCGGTCCCGGCTCTCTTTTCCCGCCGGCTGTCACCCCTGCTTTAAGCGAAACGCGAAATAAGGAAAGCGGGCTACGCGGCCGCGCCGAGGAAGAAGCGGAAAGGCACTCGCGCGCGTAATTAGTACCTTTTTGCGTCATTAACGTTCAGGCGAGCGATAGCGCGAACGCAGGCATGTTAATGGACGCGATAGCGAGCGTGTCCGCGAGTGTTCCCCCTCACCTCTCGTACTTTATAATTCGTGAAACGACCAATTAACGTTCTGAGAGAAGAAGTAGGTGGTCCGACTCGCCTCCTCCCCCTCATCTCCCGTAAATGTAATTCTCGAACCTGCGTTTCGAAACGTTCCTCTCCCCTTCCTCCCTCCCTCCCTCCCGCGCAAGGTGCTCGCCGGCCTCCTCCAATTGTTTCACCGAAGTCCCTTTTCGCGGAAGAGCTTTTCGAGAAGATTAACCCTTAACGATTACGTCTGCGCGCGAACGCGAATGAAATTCTTAAGTCACTTTGACGACGAGCTCGGCTTGTCTGTCAAGCGGAACCTGGGTACGTTAATTAAATTTTTCTTTTCTGATTTTTAAATAAATTTTTTCAATTTTTCAATTTCTTTTTAAAAGTCGGGTTCCAGGTTCACACAGGTTGGTCGTTATCGTAGTTATTCCACTTTACGCGAGACAGATGAGCGGTTATCTTCTTTTACGATCTCAGAAGAAACCGAGCGAGGAAAGTTTTCCAGCGCGGAGCTGGCTAGCGATGGTGGTTCCGTTCATTGGGTTTATAGACCTAACAGAGGCGTATGATTAGATTTTATCGGATAGTCGCTACTGCTGCTTTTCTCTCGGCGATGCCTTTGGCATACGAAACGCTCGATTTTTCCTGGCGATCCCGAGCCAGACGGAAACTTTCGCGCTTTCGACGTTTACTCGTTTCCCGGGAGAGTATTTTAATCAACAGAAAATTTCTAACCGAGTCTCCATCGAGTCCCGCGTTCGCAAAAGCGTCCCCGCGATACGAGGCGGATTCGAGCGCCGGTAAACCGCAGATCTCGCTCGATCGCGGCGTTTGTTTTCGACGCGTCCGGCTGACGTCGCGGACCCTCCACCGATCGTTCGATCAGGGCCTTCGACGCGAGAAATCGAAGGAGGCGCAGGGCAGGCGGTTAGGAGAGAAGCCCGGTGCCCGCTTCCCCGCGCGGCTCTCTCGCGGCGAGCTCGAAAGAGGGCAAAACGAGCGTTTCTCGGCGTTCCCGGGTCGTAGGGTCGACTCGTCGGTCTCACGCGAGCCCTGCGTGCAACGAGGCCGGCGATGGGGGCCGTTCCAAGACGAATCGGCTGGCAACCGAGGTAACTTACGGTCAGGGGGATGAGACGGGGGATACGTATGTTGGTCTGTAATTAACATACCGAACCTCCCTTGAACCAGCGCGCCGGGCTCGGTCGACTGGCTCGTTCGTTCGTTCGTTCGCTCGTTCGTTCGTTCGTACGCTTGTTCACGGGGTTGCACGTACCGCGGCTTCGCGAGACGTATCTAGTAGTAGTACCATCCGGGATTCATTATCGCCTTGAAGCCGGCCGGCACCGACAGATTTCATATTCCCGGTCTGCTCGGTCTTTAATACGCGCGGGCGAGAGTTTACCCTCTCTCGCTATTAAACACGAGTGCGGCCACTCGGCTCGAGACGCGTAGCATCTCTTCGCCCTGTCCGAGAGACCGGTCGTGGGCGTTCGATCGGAACTGACGCGAGCCTCGAACGGCCTCGGCGTTTTATTTTTCCTTGACGTAATGAAAGTAACGCAAATACGGCGCCGACAGAAGCGTGCATCGTGTGCCTAGCGCGATATTCATTCGCTAACTGCATTAATTATACGAGACGCGCCAGACAATTCTCCGGCTAGGCGCGATTAGAGTCAAGAGTCAAGTACTGGTTAGGAGGCTCGCTTGTTCGTGACGCGTGTCTTTCTAATTAAGCATCGAACTAACAAGAGAAACACCGGGGCAGTTTTATCTCTCGCCATTGATTTCATGCGCGCGGGATGCGCCCCGCGGCTCCGCTTCGAGTCGTTAACGTCATTAGGCTTTCTGCGGCTCTGAGAACGGCCGCTCGATGAATCCGGCAATCATCGGCCGTGCCGCAGCCGTCTTTCTTCGATTGTCACACGTTACATGTTTGCCGCGCGGTGTCCGAGTGCAGAATCGCGGGGAAAAAATAAATAATAGAAAAAGACGAAATCTCGTAATCCGCGAGAACCCGCGACAGCTCGATGAGCCCGACGAGGAAAGTGGCGTATAATGAACCCCCGTTATTTTCGATTCGATTCGTCACGAAGTAATAGCTGTTAAAACGCCGGGACTCCGTCATCTTCGTCGCGAAGAATCCGCCGTTCTTTAACGTCCGGTGGAGACGACGAGCCATCGACGAGCGGAGGCTCTGCCTCTTCACGATCGCCGCGGCATCCTGTCGTTGTCAATGTCTCGTTCCGATGACGCGGGAAAGTGAAATTACGGCACGCGGAAGTTTCAGAGTACCGCCTGACTTTACATGTCTTAGCCGCGAGTTTTAACTACGAGCTTACTCCCGACGATCCCCAGCACCGCGTTGATGACATTCTAAATTTTAGTGTAAAAGGATGTTACGGCGCATTTTTTAACTCCGCGCTTTTATGGACGCGTCGTTAAGGTTTTATGACTTTATTTCTATCCGCGCCGCGGTATCATCGTTCGATAGGAATGATTTATGCGCCGCGAGATAAAAAAAAGCTACGAATATCACGGGTGTGTGTGTACGCGGAAAACAATTTTTACGCGGCGGAATAAGAAGTACCGTACTTTGTTTTATTTAATAAGCGACTCCGCTCGTGACGCCCATATTTTTCGAGAGAAATATAGTCTCTGATCTCGGGATGCTGGGGCTCCAGGTGCGCGTGGGCTCGCCCGGAGAACACCTGTCGGGTCGAGAACGACGTCGCCGACTCGCGCGAGATGAGAGTCGGGCATAGGCGTTACCGTGGCGCGTCGTGTAAATAATATTAAAGACGAGAGCACTTTGTTAATCGCGATTTGAAGGGGAAGGTCCGGACCACGGTTTTACCTCTAAATACGAGAATCGTGCCGCTGCCACGGTTAAAAATGTCCTTCGGATAAACGCGAGTAGGCCTAATTAGCGGCTCCCGAAGCGGTCACGGTCCACCGTAAAAGGCAGAACACGGCGCGGTGCAGGGGTAGCGCGGCGAGAGGTGATAACCACGAGGAACGAGAAAAAGCGGCCGGATCCGTTGCCATAAAAATCATCTCGGGATAAGTGCGTTTCCGAGCCGGAGCGATATCCTCCGGTCGCCACAATTGGTCCTCCGGCCGACAATATTCGGTTTATGTGTACCCTTTCATTTTTAATTAGTAGGACGGACTGGACGACGAGACGGTAATTTACACGGCTCGTAGGCTAAGTGGCCTCGTGGAATTTCATCGGGAAAACTTCGTACATATCTTTTTTTTTCGTGCGCTTTCACACGCGCAGCTGTCGTCCTCCTCTCTTTCCCTCGTCTCTGCGCATTCATCATCGAGATCCTTTAAATCACTTCGCCGGCCGCATAAACGAACTCCGGCCGGACTCATTAACGAAAAGAGATATTCGACCAGCGCGAAGGCCATTTATACGCGTTCAGTCGTCGGGATAACGAACTTTTAAAAGCGGGAAACTTCGCCCGCTCGAGCGCGATGATGAAGTACAGGCTCGTCTAAATCCTTCGCTTTCGACAGGTTCGGCCTGTCGACGAATTCTTGCTTCTTCGTACGCTGCACGCGAACGTGGAATTTCAACGTCGTTCGGTATTACCCACTGATAGTTTTTGAGGTGTGTGATTCTGGCACCCCCAAATTAAGATTTTTTAAAAGACTTGTCCCGAGGACAGCATCCTGAAAGCAAACGTGAATTTAGGGTGAGCGTGTAATTTTGACACGGTACTTTCTTAATGCCCGGCTGCGCTAAAAGTGTTTTTTAACCCGGCACATTTCAAAGCGTAATTAAATCTCGGGAGCACCTTTCGTGACTTCCAATAACCGTAAATTATGTGATTATCGCAAGGTATTACGATCGAGGGCGCGTAATTTTGTCATCGTCACGAGACGTAGACTCGATCGTCGCGTGACGCAGAGATCTTGTTTAATTATCGTCTGAAGAGTCGTCGCCATCGGAGAAATCAGCCGAACGCGAGAAGACACGCTCGTTCCGCCCGAGCGGCTTGAAATTGGTCTTTTCGCTGTGCCGATCGAGGGAATCTTATATCTCGCGGTGACGGCGAAATTGTACGTGGGGCCTCCCGTGTGACTCCGCGAGTACGCTCGTCCTGCGACCGGAAACGCACATCCGATGCAGTATTACCGCGCGCTCGCGCGGTAATTATCGTCGTTTTGTTACCAAACGAGACTTCCGCGGCTTCATTCGGACCCGTCGAGATCCGTAACGGAACGTTACACGCCGCTGAAAGCGCCTTTTCTTTTCTTCATCCCGACCCTTCTCACTCATTATGTACGCCTTTTTACACCTCGTAATCGCACTTACACGCACAATGCACGGACGCGACTGTGCACGCAAGTGCGTTTAATTGCGCGTATATATCGCACGTCATTATTGTGACACATGTATAAATCGGTCAAATATAAGTACTCGTCGGCGAGTCGTTTGCTAACCTGCATATTACGTTAATTAAGACACCGGGACGCTTCCGGTGTTCGCTAGGAATTCAGCTCGCAATTACTTATAGAATATCGCGAGCCGTATGAACTATGCGTCCGTCGTGCACGACCGCATTGAGTCCCGGCTGTATAAATAAGCGAACTTATTACTCCCGATGCTTCTCTAACAAGCGCGTAAGGTCTCGCGTCGTAAATCCGCGCCGATGTAAGCGAAACCGAAAGTCAACCCGCGATAATCGCCTGCGCGTTCCTCAAACGTAATCACGCCGGTGTTCGCTCGACCGATCGGCGGGGAGGGCAAAAAGGGCCCTGATCGTCGTTGCAAAAGGGCTCGCGGAACGGGTTTGCGGCGTTTAAGGTGTATTAGACAAGCGAACGAATGAAGTCAGAGCCGCGGCAATAAAGACCTTCTCGTTTGCGCTAATGCGACTGGGAAACTGCGGGAGCTTCCTAGGCCGAGTGTCTATATCAGGTGAACTTACGATCTGCGCCACACCCAGCCACCGTGAGTTGACGGAAAACCCACGTGCCCTCGCAGGGACATCAATCGCGCTCGGCCGCGCGCATTACGCGACAAGTCTGCCCGCGAAAATAATTAATTAACGGCACTATCTAATGCAGGGAAACGGGTGGTTACGCCCCGTACGCTCGAATTAATAACCGAGGTCCGTAATTAGCGGGTAAGCGACAGCCACCACGGCCTTCGATCGTCGACGATTAACTGACATCGGCTGTAATTACATCCCCCATGCGAGATTTTATTGCGACGAAAATCGCCGCGGCAACCTCGGGCGCAGCACGCTAACAACTTCGCCTGCCTTCTATCGTAACGCCATTAATACCAACATCCTAACACGATTAATTCTAATCGAGTGAGCGGTTCGTAACTCAGGTGCAAAAAAAGAAAAAAGAAATATATACGCGACGGAGATCGGGCACGATATGCAAAATATTCAGACTTGCGAAACGTTGGCAAGGACTTTTGAGAATTTGAATTTTCGTAGGGATAATTACATACAGAGTAATTACGTTGATTACATCGCGCGTTAAGCCGTTGACCCATCAGTGAGGATAAATGTCATGTTAATTTTACGCGATGCGCAAATATGCACGCGATTCTCGCAAAAGCATGTTGATAGCCGGAGAATGCGTGGAACTGTCCCAGAGAAAGAGAGAGAGAGAGAGACACGCTGGTACAGTCTCATGTTACATGATGTTCTCTATAAAAGCGGACATCCCTAACCGATAATCTCGTACATCCACTTATATATATCACAATTATAGGATTGCTCGATCACAGCGCGGGTCATTATCGCTGACGTTTACGCGACTTTAAGTAACGATTTGTATAGAGAAGCGGAATATATGCGGCGCTCGAGTAACTTGTTGCGGTTGAATTATGATTAGCTGCGGGAACGGTACTGTAACTTAAAGTAATAAACTATTTCTAAACCACAATTGCCTTGCACTTAACCACAAATCGAAAGTCTAATTATTATTCATTAATTTAATTTAATTATTAATTAAATCTCTAAGAGAATATGAAAGATATTTTTCTAATATTATTTGCTTCTTATTTAAAAAATCGAAACTGCAACGTTTAAAATTTTTCAAGTATTTTAGTATACATAAATTCTGTTAGAATTTATTTTTCTACAGGGGTTTTTTTTCTTTTTTTCTTTCTTATTAATTTATATTATAATAACACCGCTAATGTCCCATTTTATATTAACTCTGATGCGCTCTGTATATCACGCCTTTTGATATCTCTTCCATCTCGCTCCACTATCTTTTTACATTCGATTGAAAGGTGTGTGATGCTGGCACCCCCAAATTAAGATTTTTTAAAAAATCTTAATTTGGGGGTGCCAGCATCACACACCTACGTTTGTGTGCACGTGCGAATATCCGCGCGAGTTCGTGCGCACACGTGGACATTGGTTCAGCGTGCGTGCTGTAATCCGGCGCGCGGTCACGTTCGTTGTTTTTTTTTTTCCTTCTTTTTTTCTCTCTTCTTTCGATGTCCTTCGAGATCTGCGAATCTTGGCGCGACACTTGCCGCGTTGAATCTTGTATTACCTGTTGCGATCTTGTACAGATACCTGAACCATCGATGTCCATTCTTTGTCAGCTTAATCCATTACTAATTCGTTCGTTCCTAGTACAGGTGGCATGGAGTCCGCAAAAGTTGCCGCAAGTAATTTAACATTTTTGTTATCGCTATAAGATTTTTCTCTTCCTTTTGCTGAGGTTAGATACTTAATTTTCATCCATTTTGTAGAGAGGAAATTGCTTCTGTAATTTTTAATTCTGTTTTGTATTTTATATTTATACTATTCGCGTTACAAAACGTATTATAATTCCATGGGTCTCTGATCGAAGTAATTTTCAAGCCGGTGACTGTATCGAATTTTGAATTTCTCCGACCGATTGACGTGGCTAAGGCCAGCTGAGATTTATTACATTGTGTGTAATCGCAGTGTTATATCAGAACATCAAATAATGTGACTTAGACGGTAGCATTTATATTCATGTCGCTTGTAAAGCGTTCTCGAAAAGAATCGTGTGACGTGACAGGCTCTCAAAGTTGTCGTACGACGTTTAAAGTAGATGCGTAGGCGTTGGCTTAGTTCAATCGAAGGTGTGTGATCCTGGCACCCCAAATTAAGATTAAAAAAAAAATCAAGTTGCATTCGTTTGTCCACGTATGTCTAATAAAAAATTTTATTTGTTCACCTTTATAAAAAAAATTATTTACAATAATTATTTTTTTTTTTGGTACCAGCACCCCTACGATACAATTTCTTTATTTTCTGAGTGCCATACGTTTGTCCATCGTTTGTCCACGTATGTCTAATAAAAAATTTTATTTGTCCACCTTTATAAAAAAAATTATTTACAATAATTATTTTCTTTTGGTACCAGCACCGCTACGATACAATTTCTTTATTTTTTGAGTGCTATACGTTTGTCCATTGTTTGTCCACGTATGTTTAATAAAAAATGTTATTTGTTCACCTTTATAAAAAAAATTATTTACAATAATTATTTTCTTTTGGTACCAGCACCGCAACGATACAATTTCTTTATTTTTTGAGTGCTATACGTTTGTCCATTGTTTGTCCACGTATGTTTAATAAAAAATGTTATTTGTTCACCTTTATAAAAAAAATTATTTACAATAATTATTTTCTTTTGGTACCAGCACCGCAACGATACAATTTCTTTATTTTTTGAGTGCTATACGTTTGTTTATCGTTTGTCCACGTATGTCCAACTAAAAATTTTATTTGTCTAACTTTTGAAAAGAAGTTATATTTAAGTTAAAAAATTAAAATTATAAACAGGGTGTCTCAAACAATGTGTCGCTTTCAAAGACTATGGGTAGGAAATTGGAATTGAAGACTAAAGTCAAATACAATAAAAAAAAATGTTTAATAGTTTTAAATATTTAAAAATAGAAAAAAATTAATTTATGTACGCGTAAGAGCGACATGAAAGCTGCGTGCGAGTGAGCGCGACAGGCGAATGGCGCCGTCGTCTGTCGCGCTCACTTAGCCCGCGCTTCCTTACGCGTACATAAATTAATTTTTTTCTTTAAAATTATTGAGTTTTTTAAAATTGTATTTGACTCTTCGTCTTCGGTTCTAATTTTCTACCCATAGTTTTTAGAAGCGACACATTGTTCGGGGCACCCTGTATGTGAGGTATATATGGTTTTAATTTTTTAACTTAGATATAACTTTATTTTTAAAGTTAAACAAATAAAATTTTTAGTTGGACATACATGGACAAACGATGGACAAACGTATGGCACTCAGAAAATAAAGAAATTGTATCGTGGAGGTGCTGTTACCAAAAGAAAATAATTATTGTAAATAATTTTTTTTATAAAGGTGGACAAATAAAATTTTTTATTAGACATACGTGGACAAACGATGGACAAACGTATGGCACTCAGAAAATAAAGAAATTGTATCATGGAGGTGCTGGTACCAAAAGAAAATAATTATTGTAAATAATTTTTTTTATAAAGGTAGACAAATAAAACTTTTTATTAGACATACGTGGACAGACGAATGCAACTTGATTTAAAAAAAAAATCTTAATTTGGAGGTGCCAGCATCACACACTTCTAACAGAATCCTATTCTTCTCTCGCGTTTTCCCTTTCTCTCTGTGCCGCGCGGTGCGGCGATAACGCGAGGAAGACAAAAGCCACGCGCGCGAAAAAGGGTGCAGGGGGGGACGGGGGCGTGGAACGGCGGAGATATGATGTACTGCGCTAATAACCGAACCCACCACCGGCTGCGGCGAATCCTAACGATGTTTTAAGCCGTAATTAATTTACTGCCCGACCCCCTTACCTAGCCGCGCCGGCGATCCGGCCCACCAGCCGGCGTGTGACCCTTAAATCCCCCTTGCGAGAGCCCCGCGGACGGTCAATATCGGCGGGCGGGTTGCGATTCTTCCGTCGTGCGACACAAAACGCCGCGTCATCGCGTATGTGCACGCGGTCAACGCAAAGTTCGGCCGGGACGCCCCGGCTGCTGTCCGTACTTTGAAATTCAAAAATTTCTCCCGTCGGTCAATCGGTTTGGTCACGCGGATGGAATATCTGTAATCTCACGACTAATGCGGTATCCCGTATCGATGCGGCCGCGAATCTTTCTCGCGCGATCATCTCCGTCCGCGCGGAATATCTAAACAGCGATCGGTTTGCATACGGTAGGCAGGTAGATAGATAGATAGATATGCGTATTCGCGATGCGAGTAGCGTGTGGGCGTGAGCCGTCGTTAATTTTTTTTATTTCTTTCTTATTTCTTCTCTCTTTATTGCGACCGGTCTTTTCTCACGGCGAGCTACCTTACGTATCGTTACAATCGCGCGCGTCGATTCTGCACGCCGCGGTAGCGATCGACAGTCAAATCGGCGCGGAGAGACGCTCCACCGTCTCTCTCCTCTTCGGACGTGAAATCGTAACGAGATCGACGCCCGGCTGTTAATGGACAGAATTACGTGCGCACCGCGTTTGCGGCTTTCAACCATTGACGCTCGAATGCGCTCTGAAAATGATCGCCGCAGCTCGGACGGCGGCGTCCGACCGCGCGCCGACATTCCTCCGCGTCTTTCTCGCGGTATTCTCGCTGAATTATTCCCGCGTTAAATAAAAGAAATCGCGCTGGAATACTCTTCAGTAATAGATTCGTAATGGGCTATGGTTACGAAGTTATACGCCGGCCGGGTCGGCGAAATTATTTCACAACCGCGGTGAGTTATTTGAATGAAGTGGCTGCTACCAAACGGCGACTTATTTAACGGAATTGCGAAACCGTGAAAAATACGAAGGCCCGCCATTACGTTATTAGGATATTGCTGCGACGTCGCGTCCGTCCTGGCGTAATTACCCGACTGACCCTATTCCTCGATAATGACGCGAGTACCGTTGGAATTAACGACGCCGCGACGCGGGGATAACCGCGGGGAGATAGAGAAAGCTCCGAGTGTCATGACTTCTGAACCGTCATTATCCCGGAGAATACCTGTCAGTCCGTTCGAGGCTACTTTATCGTTTTCTAAAACCCACCGCACGATTTACGCGAACTGCCGGCGAGGTGAAAGCTATAGCCGCGGGAGGAGGCGGACGTCATATTTCCGCGAAATCGACGAGAATGCTTCGAGCTCTAAAAGTCTCGTTGCCAAGAACGAAATGGTCACTCCGCGGTGATTGTGGCCTACATCGAGATTACCTTTCCGGCGAATCGGAACGCCGCCTCTCACTTCGCCAACATTTGGCAGCGAGAGCACTGCCTATTTTTTTTTTTTTTTTCTTATCCCCCTCTCACCCCCTTTCTCTACGTCCCGTTACGACGGACCTTTCTTCCGCCCGCGACGGAACGCGGGACGAGCAGCTACTTGCACAAAGTACCTCGAAAATACGCGGCGGAGGTGGGCAGGCCCTCATTCCCGGGCTCGCTTCCCTTTTTCCTGCCGTTTTGCCCGACAAACATCGCGGTCGTTGTCCCGAGTCCAGGACAGCCGGCGCCCGACGTCTGGCGTCTCGGCGCCCGTTTTCTCGGCCCCGTCTTCGCAATTCGGTCCAGCCGTTCTCTAGCCATCACCTCCTCCTCCCCCGCGCCCCCCCACTCCCCGTGCGCGCGCGTTGCATCCGCGGGAACCGTGCGAGAACGCTCGTGCAATGGAGAGAATGCTGCCGGCGTCGCGACGTCTGGGCAATGAGCACCGACAGATAAAAGATCGAGATACCGCGGAACGAGGAATAAATACAGGCCGCCGGGCGAATAACTTTGCGCGCAAGCAGCAATCATCGAAACGGACAAACGAAGAGAAACATGGGCAAAAACGTAACTTGACCGGAAATGTATTATTTTTATCTTATTTTATTTTACCTTTTTTTCTTTTTTTTTATCGATATTATCGCGATGAGGTTTCCTAATTAAGTGATTATTAAATATCATAAAAACTACTCAGCCGGTGACAAGTTAATAAGGGCAAAAAGCTTTATTGCCCGTAATACGTGCCTTCGCCCGTAAGAAGCGCAGGCCGTTGTTACGACACATAACACAAGTTGCATTTGTTTGTCCACGTATGTCCAATAAAAAATTTTATTTGTCCACCTTTATAAAAAAAATTATTTACAATAATTATTTTTTTTTGGTACCAGCACCTCCACGATACAATTTCTTTATTTTCTGAGTGCCATACGTTTGTCCATCGTTTGTCCATGTAAGTCCAACTAAAAATTTTATTTGTCCACCTTTATAAAAAAAATTATTTACAATAATTATTTTCTTTTGGTACCAGTACCTCTACGATACAATTTCTTTATTTTTTGAGTGCCATACGTTTGTCCATCGTTTGTCCACGTATGTCCAACTAAAAATTTTATTTGTCTAACTTTTGAAAAGAAGTTATATTTAAGTTAAAAAATTAAAACCATAAACAGGGTATCCCAAACAATGTGTCGCTCCCAAAGACTATGGGTAGGAAATTGGAATTGAAGACTAAAGTCAAATACAATAAAAAAAATGTTTAATAGTTTTCGTGAAAAAAATTAATTTATGTACGCGTAAGAGCGACATGAAAGCTGCGTGCGAGTGAGCGCGACAGGCGAATGGCGCCGTCGTCTGTCGCACTCACTTTTTTTCTTTAAAATTATTGAGAGTTTTTTAAAATTGTATTTGACTCTTCGTCTTCGGTTCTAATTTTCTACCCATAGTTTTTAGAAGCGACACACTGTTCGGGTCACCCTGTATGTGAGGTATATATGGTTTTAATTTTTTAACTTAGATATAACTTTTTTTCAAAAGTTGAACAAATAAAATTTTTAGTTGGACATACGTGGACAAACGATGGACAAACGTATGGCACTCAGAAAATAAAGAAATTGTATCGTGGGGATGCTGATACCAAAAAAAAATAATTATTGTAAATAATTTTTTTTATAAAGGTGGACAAATACAATTTTTTATTAGACATACGTGGACAAACGAATGCAACTTGATTTTTAAAAAAATCTTAATTTGGGAGTGCCAGCATCACACACCTCACAAACGTACGCTCTCGGTTCGTCGTTCGAATACGCACGAAGTCAACTTTTCATTCGGATATGCAAACGTAAGAGGCTTAACTTTGACATAATTGACGCTGCGACATACGACTCGCGTCCCGCAAAAATTGCCTGCCTCTGTGATGACAGAGTAGCATCATGAATTATAAGCGTATTCCTTGGTACGGAGCCAATGGAATTTTTTGTCGTCACTTGATTGCGAGGATTAACGAGAAAGATGCACCTGTACTGTTAGGCCGACAAGTAAAGTTCTGAAATTTTATTCTGTGCCCGTAATCGCCCGTATATCACCGACAAAAAACCGGATACAATTGCAATTTGAACTCGATTCGAACAACCGTGGAATCTCTCGCGGCGATAAGAGGCGAGACGCTCACCTGTCGGACCACCGTGAGCCATTGAAATTTAATAGCACCGCCGGAATTGAGCGATAGACGTTCCACGTGCAGATACAGCTGACGCGCGAAGAGCGGCGGCTCTCCGCTACAAATTGCACCCGGGTAATTCAGTTCCTTGACCGCGAAGTCTCGCAAGAAGCCGAGTCCATCCCTGTGGCGCGAGTGAACGACCGCAGCTTCCCGTGTTGGTTCATAAGTCACTTGCGAAGGCCGTTATGCCGCGAATGCGCGAAAAGTGATTTCCTCAAATGTCGGCCGCCGCGGTTCGGCGCGACCGACGAAATTCCGCGATTGATTCGCGCGGAATTTATCAACGGCGGCAAGTCGTCCGACCGCTATCGATTTCATTCATCGGCTTCGACTTCGCCGCGATCGCCCTTGAATCGCATCTCCCGTTTCAAAGATTTTATATTTAATTTATTGTATCACGTGTGTAATTTAATATTAATCTTCCGGAGGTATAATACTGAGAAAGAGGGCGAGATAAACGCGGGGATGTACTCAAGCTTGCTACTTGGCGGCAGAAGTTAATAGTTGCGAACGGCAACAAACCGACGTGTTATAACCGATCACCAGGAAGCCCCTCGTGTTCGCCGCGAGCTTTGTCTTAACGACGAGCTACGTACGCAAAGTTACCGTCGATCGCCGACTCATGCTTACGAACGTTCCTCGTATATCCGCGCCGTACGTCATGATGCGAATCATTGCCACCGTGTGCTCGCGGGGTCCGAACGCGGACGCGAACAAAACGTCGACAGTTTTATCTCGAGTCACGTTGAAAAAGAGGACGAGCTAGTAAACGTCGGGTGTAATTTTATAGTGAAATACGAGCCGAACGGTACCTACTCGTAAAAAACGTGCCATCCGAATACGCAAATCAAAAATGTTAGCGTTGTAATTGGTTGACAGGAATATTCAGAATGTCAAATAGGCCTTTTGTTAACGAACAATATTTCACGTTTATTAAATGATTCGATCGCGACTCTCAATTACATCAGATCGCTTAACGGTTCGGACTTAACGACTGCCCCGCCTTTCCAGAGCTCGCCTTAAATATTCGGCTTACACCCTCTTTCCTTGCCGCCGCGGATAAGGTGCTCCCAAACATTTTTCTTGTTTTTGTCTCCACGGCATCACGCCGCCGAGACATCGATCGTCGGACAATATGCATGATCAGCCGCGCGGCCGCTGTTTAACTTAACTCTAGGTTACAATAACGCTTTCGCGCCTTTCAGCGTAAAAAAAAACTTCTTCGCGTGTCGCGTGTAAAATAAAAAATATTACGGAATAAATATGTTCCCGTCGCCCTTCGTAAAAACACCGCGCCGCTCGCTACGCGGGTCACTCGAAGATTCAATTCGGCACGCATTAATCTTTTCCCGAATGTCCTCTCTATTTGTCGCAAACATTCACAGCGTGGACGCGCGATAAACCGTTGGTCGAAAATTTACTGCACCGCGTCGGTAGCCCGCTCGAGCTAAGGCGCGAAACCCGCCCCGAGAATTCACCTTGCGCTCGCTCGCCGGGGCATGATCTTGCCGGCGACGGACGAATTTCCTCGCTCGTTTTTGTCGGATCCGGTTAAACGCCGGGGAGACCGCTTCAGAAATCGCGTGGTTGAAAGAACCTCGCTACGTGGAACATAACGGTGTTACGCGAAACGTGGCGAGTAATTCGAATCACACCGAAGAGGCAGTCGATCAATTTAAATAAAATCGGATTAAATTAATCTCCTCGTCTTAGCCCTTCGTCGGCTTCATTTTATTCCTTTCCATTGAGAGTTCGAGCACTTAATCAAAATTAGACGAGATTTCTATCACGATTTTCTGCAGACTAGAAACAAAAAAAAAAATTAAAAAAAAAAAGAAAGTTATCTTTGCGAAGGGATTTTGATTATGATTTGATATCTTTTTCCGTTCTTTCGTTCCGAGTTGTGTCTCCGAGGTGCGTTTGATGACATAATTAACGTAAGTCGTGCCGGGCCAATCTACCGAGGGTGATTAAAACTAAAGTCCAAGCCCGCGGGAGAAAAGCGGCGTCGAAGGCTGACGCTTCTACTTATCTGACAGGGGGGAACGAAACCGCTTGAACACGCGCGCACGTGTGCGCGTTCGCATTCGCACACAGGGCACGCACGCAGAAACGACGCCGATCGATTTTGCGCTTCGCTTTATCTCCACGGTCCTCGGTATTGTTCCTGCGGCTTCCTTCGCCCGCGACTTAGCGAAACCGTAGATCCAATAAGACGTTTTTTTTTTCTTTTTTTCCTTTTTTTCTTCTTTCCCCCGCGAAGTTTCGGCCCGCGGCCGCTCAAGTTTCGACGGCGGCCTATCGTCTGAATACCAAGTACCCGCCCGGGGCAGGCGAGACAAGGGGAGATCGGCGAGATCAGCGGGTCCCCAGAGAGACGCGTTAGAAAAGAAAGCGATCGTCCGCGCGCGCGATTTTGACAGCGACGGAAATTTTTATTGATAGTGGACTCCGCCGCACGTTCTCGAGACTCGAACAATAACGTATTCACAAACGCCAGACGCTGGCGGAAATATTTCCGTAGAAAAGTTATCCATAGCACAACAATAAAATATATTCGAATGCACGAGAATCCAAATTCCTAAAAAAAAAATTAAAAAAAAACCAAACTCGAAAATATTAAATCAGAGTAGTTAATTAATTAACTATATAATTACAGTCTTAAGCGCGCCGTGCTGGGATAATGAAGGAAGCTCGATATAAAGTACTGTATCGCGCTTTATCATCGGGCCAACGATAAGATGTTCTGCAAATCGCGGATTCTGGAGTCTCGCGGAACGATCGGGAGGATTAAACGCGGACCGGCGTGAATTAATAGCTCGTTTTGACTTCATCTGAAGTTAAATTAAGATGGATTATCGAAATAATGGCGAGGGCCGAAGGGCCGAACGCGGGCGGTGTGTAACGAAGGGCCCCGTGTGCAAACGAGTTAATACGCATTATTCTCGGTCGTGAGAGAACGCGAAATCCACGAACGCGCGCGAACGGGACATTAGTTTGCCACGCCGGAGGATTACCGGTAGCTGTATCTCGTCCTTAATCCTGATTTAGGGATGCCGAGGCGCGTTTTCTCCAGGCAAGGAGACCCCGCAAGCGTGTCGGTAGACGGCGGCGTACGTCTTAAAATATCGCCGGGGTCGCTCCAGAGATCCGCGAACGCGTTATTTGATTTGCGAGATAATTAAAAAGATTCATAAGTAACCCTCGGGCGTCCGCAGATATGCCGCTATTAACTCGCACGTTTAAGGGTTCATCGAGATGCACTCGAACCGCAGAAATATGTATCTCGGAGTGCGTACGCGTTTCCATTTGAAGCGCGCGTTGATTTGTATGCATATGCAACGCGCGATCGTAGGTATACGAGCGTATTTTGCAACCACGAATACGCGCGGACAGTTTGAGCGGCTGAATTCCGCTTATCCGCGAACATCTACATCTCCAGGAGTGTGGTTATCTTGAATTTATGGATGCGGAATTTTATGGGGGCCTCGCACGCCTTTTACAGCGATGCGTTCATACACATGCATACGTGAAGCGTATGCGTCAAGTATTCCTGCGCGTCGCCGTGTTAATGCGCGGATACAGATTTACGGAATTATGTTCTGCTCGCACGATACGTACACTTCTGCGACAAGGTAGATAGTGAATTACACAGAAAAAAAGTCCGAAGCTAATATTTCGTACACTGTTAGAAAAAACCTGAAATTTCGTTCACTATTAAGATATGAAAGTAAATTAAATTTAAAACATTTGTAATAAAACTGAACTTTAATGTACATTTTAATAAAATTAATTAAAGTATATAAATGTATTAAATATTAATACATTTTTAATGCGCAAATAATGAAAACAATTTTAAATTACAGTACATTAAATACATTTTAATGTACGTGTATATTAAATTTTAGTGTAATAAATATATATAGCGCTTTAGTCGCGCAAACGCCGTTGCTAGGGATAACAACCATGGTTTAAAAAAAATTTTTTTTTAATAAAAAAAGAATTGATCTTGGATTGAAACTTGTACATACATATTTAAATCAACGGTGCCGTTGTTTTACTTGTTTGTGAGGGTAGCATTCTCAGTATGGGACTAACTTTTTTTTTTTTCTTGCATGAAAAAAACGGTTCAAGAGAAGCGTGCACGTTTCAAACGACTTAGATCCAATTTGGCAACCATTTCGCAGTCACGAGGGCGCGCGAAAATGATTTACGCACTTGGCATCCCCGGCGTGTCCCCCGCCGGATAATGCGTCGAAGTGTGTGCCAGCATCACACACTTAAGTTTTTGCCCAGAGAAAATTCGACGCAGCATCGATTTTTTGCATCCCTTTATTTCCGGCATTGTTAGATACGTCACCGTTTGCGACGGTCCCGATCGAGATATCGCTACGGAAACCTCCAAAGTCGCGCGCGGACGCGAGTAATCCGCGAGCCCGAAGCGCGAAAAGATATTCGTTTCTACACGAGCTTTCTTGCCGTTGACCACGCGCACTCGCGGGCCGAATCAACCGAGATGGAAACTCGATCTCGCGTACTGGAGCGTAGCCCGTCGTCGGTAGGAACGCCGCAGCGCGAGCGAGGGAAGACGAGCCGCTACGCTCGGGGAGCACGTCAAGCGAGGACCCAAAGGTCTTCAAGTTTTTGCCCAGCTCGCATGCGAGAGCTGCAACAGGGAGCGACATTCTTCTTCCTTCGGATCGTTCTTCCATTCTCTTCTTCGCTCGGCCGGGCGCATTCGGCGGCGGCCGGCCGCGGCTCGATCTGAAATCTATCGGGCCTCGTCGTGATATAAATCACGCGTCTGCATTTAAATTTGAGTACAATTTCGGTTGAAAACGGCAGCTGGAAAGTCAGGCTTGTTTACGGCTTTTTTTTAACGAGGTGTTGAATAAATATCAGATTCTAACGGCGTTAGGTTTCACCGTACGAGGTCGTCGTACAGGAAGAGTTGTCACCGAGGGGAATTCGCTGTCAGAAAGACTAACGCGTTTACCTGAACTCGTCAGCGGTAATTAATTTCGAACAACAATCTTTTTGCATTAAGCCTAGCCGAAGGGGATCAGATTTCAGCGTCGTGACATCGCTGCGGAAGGTGTCGCGTTCCATTATCGCATGCCGACGCATTCCGGCGTTTTCCGTTACCTTAACGTCGTCGTTAGAGTTTCTCGAGTCCGCGCAGCCGGCATTCTCTGGCTGCCGGCAAGCGGAGGAAGAATTTCGGGCGTAACGGGGAGGGAATCGGCGCGAAGAAGCCGAAGAGGGGGTATACGAGCTGCCTTAACGGTACACGGCTTTCCGGATGCTTTCCTTCAGCGTCACTTTGATCGCACAATGCACCCTTCGCCGTCTGGGCGAGTCGCGTTGGCGTAGTTAATAAAGTATGTTTTAATCAAGCCCCTGACAATGTCCGTGGGTGCGCCTGATAGACGACCGCTACGCGGTCCGAATTTATCGATCTCGGTTTAGGAATCTCGAGAATGTTTCGCCAAGTATCGATAAGCTGTATAAAAATTTTGACATTAGAAGCCGCCCTTTGTTTCGATATTTCCATTTCAGTAGAATCTTATTTGAAATTCAATGTAGCGGTCTTCGAAGCGGAAATTAAGAATTATTCAATCGTACTTTCGTTAAAGGAAAATCGACTGGGTGATAGTCGTTGATTTCTCGAGCGGGGAAAAAAGCGCGGAAGCTTTGTCGGGATGTCTCGCGCGCGGGATATCTGACATGCTTATCTAAATCACGATTAACGCGCTTCTTGCGTGGCGCCCTTTTACGACGGAGCGCGCGTTTTTCTGCCGACCCCGCGAGCTTCAAAGAGGTGGACGCGAAGAAGACGCGGCCGCTTTGTCGCGACTTCCGGCGGCGGCCAGTTAATAAATTTTAATTTGCGCGGCCGCGCATCGCGCCGCAAACGCGAGCCTCGCGAAATGGGGAAAAAGGGCGCGTTTTGCTCACATTCTGGGTGCGCTCGTGGCGTGCCGCGCGCGGCTGTTTCGCCTTCCGCGAATCGTTAATTGTAATTTAATAGGCAGATTTACGGTTTTTGCCGGTCCCGCGTTTTCCTTCCGCACGCGCGGAAGCAGGATGAGCAAACCCGGAGCGTTGGGCAAGCCGCGTACCTCGCCCGGCCGTTTGTCAACCGTTAAACACCGGTCACCCTCGCTCCCTCTCCTCCCATTTTCTCCCCTGCGCACCTCGTGGCCGATAACGCGGCTCTCTTGATTAACGAGACATCCCATATACAGGGTGTTCCACCCCATCTTGACAAAACTCTCCGAGTTAGATAGGTCTCGTGGATACAAGTCAATAAGTTCTATGCCATTTTGTACAATTTTCAACTATTATTAAAAAAATAATTAAAATGTGTAACTTAAAAATGACAAGGAAGCTGCGGGCGTGTGAGCGCGACAGACGAATGGCGCCGTCGTCTGTCGCGCTCACTCACGCGTAGCTTCCTTGTCGCTTTTGCGCTAGACAAATTAATTTTTTTCTCAATAACTATCGTGAATTTTGCAAAACTGCAATGAACTTATTGATTTGTGCCCACGAGACCTATCTAACTCGGAGAGTTTGTCAATATGGGGTGGGACACCCTGTATATCCGGCCCCCAGCTGGAAAGACCGCGGCGTCGTGACAGCGGGCGAAAGGGGAGTCGCATTGTTGCATTCGTGCTTTACTGCATATTGCGGACGCACCGGCGGTTCGCGTACAGCGCGCATTTCCAAGTTCTCGATCGCCGGGACCATCCGCAGGACATATTACATTTCCGACGATGGCTAGTCTCCTCTGGCCATTGATATTTCATCTCCAATACCTGACTACGTGTCAATACACGACGGGAGGGAAAGGGCTGGTCAGATATAATGTTTTTTCTTTTTTTTTTTTTTTTTTATTTATTTAACTTCTAAATTAAATTTTATTAATAATCCCTTTGCGAAATGATTAACTGCGAGGTAACTGACAACGTCGTTCGCATCGATTATTACAAGGTTATTTTCATAAATCTTCTCGGCAAATTTCTTTATATAATATTGTTGCGCAAATTGGCGCATTATTAGTGCACCGGGGTACTCCATTTTCTCCGAATGAATGAAAAGCTTCCATTTACAATCAGTTTAAACGGCCCTAAAGTACAGACGTGCCTTCGCTGCACTTATCTGCGCAAGCTGCGTTTCGAGCCTGCGACGTGCACGCGATCCTCGCAGCTCGCGTGCTACGGCGCTCGTTAAAATAACGAGACTTTCGTGACGAGTTTTGTATCGAGCATCGAAATCCAATGACCGTCGACGTGCGGAAGAACGTCGTAATTTTCGCGCTTAAAATTGACTTTTCCCGAGATCCGTCTCTCCGTGCTCGTCGAAAATAAAAAGTGATTCACCGCGGTGCCGGGAAACATCTTTCCACCTTGCTATCGCCGGGAGTAGGACGGTTTCTTGAATGGCGAGCAGCGGACCGCGTCGTAAATTTCGTCTGCGTTTGCATCCCGCTTTGATCCCGCCCCGCTTACACAATCCGCAGTTGATTTATGTCCGTTTCCACCCCGAATCCCTTCGAAGAGAAAGAGGTACGCGCGAAGCGCGCGGCCGGCGGAACGTTACACGCTAATGCACCGGAGGATCCGAGCGTGTCGCGCGCGTGTAAGGAAAATAAAAAAAAAAAGGGGGGGCCCGGGGAACATGTAACACCGGTTCGTCGCGGCGTGCGGTGGCACGCTTGATTGGACTCCGCGTTTCACCGACCGGCGATCGATCGCGGGACCTTCTCGGCGGGGACTTCGATCGCGGCACAACGAGTACTTTGTCATCGGCGATATCATTGCCGCGGGCAGCCCTTCAATAGCGCTATCGCTCGCCGAGTCGAACGTAACGAGCGACACGGACAGTTCTCGTTAAGACACTCGCGGGCGACTGGTACGCGCGCGAGGCTTCTCAGATCGTTACAGCATTTTTTTCTTTTTTTTGTTTCTTTTTTTGACTCGCGTGATTATCTAATATTCTTTCGCAGAAGAATATAATTATAGTTACGCGTTCGCGAAATCGTGAAAATAATACCTACGGTATTTTTTTTAATAAAGAATAAATTTATTTGAGAAAATTGGAGCGCAGGTCGACGGGACGATTTCAATATCCATCGCGAGTCCCGGGCTCGATCTCTCACCCGAAACAAAAAGATTACCCCTCGATAAAAATCGTGCGCGTGTGTGCCGTACGCGGCCGGCCCTCGCGAGGGGTCTAACCTTCGCCCGTGCATTGAGTAATGCGTCTGGTCCGCTTTAGCTCCGCCGATTGCACCGGCGATGTGCACGCACGTGTCCCGTGTCCCCGCAGACTCATCGCTTTAATGCGGCTACAGACGTACCGATCGGCGATCGATGCTCGTCCGTGGAGCCGAGCGCGCGCGGGCGATAAGCGTGCAGTTTGCAGGTCGGTCCAGCGAATTTTCGATTTACGGTCGCCCCCTCCTCTTCCTCCATTCAGTGGGGGCATTTACGTCTTGCACGCGATCATTTTTGCCGGGCGCCTCGGGATTATTAACGCACCGACGCCAACCGCGGCATACCTAATCGACTGCGCCGGCTGCGGTCTCTCGCTCGCGAGTTGTCAGGCGAGTTAATCACTCCGCGGAGCACTCCGCAGCGCGATCGCGACATTTTTGCGGGTAACGAGCGAGCCGGCGAGCCCCGCATATTCTGGACACGGGAATGTTTAATCCCCAGCACTGTCTGTTGGATGTTTTTCCCTCCTCTCTCTTTTTTTTTTTTCTTTCTTTAAGTTATTATTTTTCCTGGTGAACTACTATGTGCCCGGCGAACGGTTTAATTAATATTACTATTTATATTACTATTTTATATCACTATTTTACGGGGGCCGTGCTAACTTCGCGAATCTAGCACGGCACTTTCCCTTCTAAAGTACTAGAACTCATTGAAAATAATTATTTTTTCAAAGAGTTTTAGATAATTTTAATTAAAATTTATATGTACGTACATTTTCAAATTAATATTTTGTTATTTACAACTTTTAATGGAGGAAGAGAAGGGGGCGGCCGTAAATCGAAAATTCGCTGGATTGACCTGTAAACTGCACGCTTATCGCTCGCGCGCGCTCTGCTCCACGGACGAGCCTCCGTAAAATAGTAATATAAATAGTATGATACGATCACTTCGCGCAGAATACTTTTTATTATTTATAACCTCGGCAATTTTAGTTTTTTGCATATTCCATCTACGTATACGCGCAAATTAAAAAAAGAATACGCGACTATTTGAAAATTCATGTAATTTTACGTCCGTCACGGTTGCCTATAATTTTTTTTCCCCTTTTTTTCGTTCTTTTTCTTTTTTTCCCTACGGGACGCCCGATTATTTCGTTCGTTTCCCATTTATTAGAGCACGGCGCGCGTTGCACGATGCGTTTCATTTCGTAGTGATTAGATTTTTTGGATTGCTCCTAGTCGAGTTATGTGGTTGTCCGCGTCGTTTAGGTCGGCGAACGAATAAGCCCGAAAAATACGGGGCCGTCTCTCTCGTTGCGGACGCCACAATGGGATACGAGGAACACGTATGCGCAGGATATAGGACGCACACGGAACATCACCTTGCCCTGACCGCGAACCGGACTTTCCGCCTCTCTTCGTCCCTCCGCACCTCTCTCTCTCTCCCTCCCTTCCGCCCGCTATTTCTTTTTCTTCTTCGCTTTCTCTCCGCCACGCTCCACTCGCTCCTGCCTCCGCGCTGCTAGGGTAACGCCAACGACGAGGAGAAAATATTCATAATGCTGGATTAAGCGTGAGAGTACCCTCGGGTAGACCTGCGCGACCGACGGGGTGGCTAGCCAAACTAATCAAGGGCCCGCCCCATTTAATTCTCACCCTCGTTCCCTCTTTCTTCCTCGCATCGTCGATCGCGACCGCACGGCCAGGAACCGACCTCTTTGCTCCGTTTCTCCTTATTACCTTCCTCGCGCATCTTCCTTGTCCGCCCTTCGCCCCCGGTGCACCTTTTTTTTTCCCTCCCCTCGTCTTCCTTCGGCGTTCCTACGAAGCTCTGTTTTTTTTTGTTTTTTTTTTAATACTCTTGCAGCGGCCGCGATCGCCGTTGTCCGCTCCTCCTCCTCCTTCTCTTCTATAATCATCATCCCGGTATCGCGTATCGAACAGCTGCGATATAACCGCGTAGCGCTACCCACGATATGGCGAAAGGGCTCCTCATACGAGAGAGGGCTCATTAAATCCCCTCGCGCCCATTATACTCGAGGTCACTCTCGATCCTAGGCGTGTGGGGCATAAATTTTTCCAAGGGCTCATTACCACCCGGCTTGGCGTCATAACGAATGACGCGCGTAAAGCGCACCGCGGCTTGATGTACGCACCGCGCGATAGGAACGCACGGCGCGCATATGTCACCGTATCCGTCGCATTATTCTCTCGAATTGTTCCAGACGCGACGTTAAAACGGAGATAAAGGTGGCTGGTTGCTTAAAAAAAAAAAAAAAAAAAAAAAATTAAATTAAAACAAGAGCGAGCAACATTTCTTTTCAAAATATTCTTTAGAAGAACAAGATCGTATTAATTACTAATATTTTGAGAGATTTCGATACTTTTAACAGAGATAAGAAATCTAAAAAATATATCTTAATTTATATCTTAATTTCGCACGAGAGATTATAATTTTAATTTCACCGCGAGTTTATAGTAATACACTTCCACGGGAATAAAGATCAATTCTCTCAGGGGGTCGGCAAGCAAATAAAAGGAACCTTCTCGTAAATACGTAACGCGCTTGATATAATGTAGCAATGATACGTATGCATCACGGCGGATAATTGAAACGTATTTCACTCGGACAAATTCGTAGATAGCAACCGGATTTTCAAGCCCCCGATCCCCGCAGCTGGAGGCCCCGACTTCTTTATGCACTTTCTTACGAACGTCGGTCGCTTTCGTAGCCCCGGGGCGGCCATTTATGAATTAGCTACTTGCGCGAAAGAAACGGAGAAGTATATCGAGTAATTTAATATCCAATTAATAACCGATCGAAAAAGCGGCGGCCGTAACTTGTGCGCTGAAATGTTGATTAACCGCGAACATGCGCGATATCGCGAGTGAGCCGCTCTCGCTATCGCGTCTCTTTATCGGACGCTGTACCGTCACGCGTTATCGAAATCGGGGCGGACTTCATCGAAGCGCATTCCCGAGCTACCCGCCATATCATTGTAAGCCGGCCTGGCATTCGTGTCGATCTTTATGCGCTCGTGCACTTGTTGTTTTGCGCCTCGTCATAAATTATAACTTCAACGTGGTTAATCATTCGCTAACTCAGTAATCGTGCTGCCTCCATTTTGTTGTTGCTTTTATTATATGCATTACAGTATTTTTAAATAATATTTTGTAAAAAAAAGATAAAGAAAAAGATACTTCAATTATTACTAGAAAGCGCGAGCTTATTGTAATTATTTTGCACTCTGTAATTACCGCCACTCTATCACGCGGCGAAAAGGGACAGGAGAAAAATAGTAACGTCGACGGGGAAATTATTTTATTTCCATCGTTCAGGAATATTAAATGAAGCGTTAAAATTATCCGGTAAAAGATCGATTGGCGACCGGTTCGTAGCACGACCGGACGCTGTGTTGTAAAAATTTCCAGGTTCGTTAGAATTTTAAGGAGGTACTGGTCGCGCGTTCGCGAATCGCAGATACGCTGGGAGAAGCTTTTCGTTAAATACTCGCGTCACTGATGAATAATCTCCCTGAGAGAAGCTGCACGTGAGAACGTCGCAAAATTTAATCCGTCCGGCACGGTTTCTCAATCTGTTCTCGCGGTGACTTCGGCATTTTGCAATTA
This sequence comes from Cardiocondyla obscurior, assembly GCF_019399895.1. Lineage (NCBI taxonomy): Eukaryota > Metazoa > Arthropoda > Insecta > Hymenoptera > Formicidae > Cardiocondyla > Cardiocondyla obscurior. The sequence goes on along the minus strand of NC_091879.1, from coordinate 3,806,655 downwards.
ACGACGTAAAAACAACGTATATGTATTAATTGCCATTTTTTTTTATTGATAATGTACATACGTTACATATGCATGTTAACCAGATCGAAACAAGTTATATTTCATGTCGTAAGCCTTTCGATTTAAAGCGTGCATTTTAATCGAACAAGACCGCCCGTTATCCTCGGCGATGTTACATTTACGAATCAAAAGGCCGAACACGTATCCGCAATACCAGCTCGCTTGTCGAAATCAATTTAAAATACGCAGGGCAAAATATTTGTTTCATAATGCGGCAAAGATTTTTTAACGGGTTGCGCTCGCCGCGCGCGGCCTTGGTTGTTTGTTTTTGTTCGCCGGGTGCTACAAGGTTGTGCGCACAAGGCCACACTGCGTGCTTCATTCGCCAGGTGAGCGCCTCGCAGGTAACGGCGCGTGCCGCACCGCGTGTCGCCGCGTAACCCATCGTGCCGCGATCTTCTCCAACAAACAATTAGTTTACCCGCGCGATCCTCTTACTCGTGACGACTAGGTTTCTCGGTTGTTCCAAACACCTGTGCCGAAATATGAAAGTGCGTCTTGATATTCGTGCGCGCGTGAGAAGTAAAATAAACTCGGAGCGTGTCCGATGGGAAAAGAAAACCCGTAGAGCTGCGCAGTTCACAATTCCGCCTCTTGCAACGAATGCTGTAAGTATTACCTTTCATTCAGGCAATTGATCTTTACGTGTACACGCGAAAAATTAGGAGCGTAGGGAATTTATTTTGTTCGGAAAGAAGTAAACGATATCGTGAGGTATTTTACAAAGATAGGAAGATCGCAGTCAGCTCTAATAACCGGCGAGACAACTAATTTACTTTAGCGGCTCGCTTGTACAGCATCCGGGCGTTAAATAAGAAGCTCCCATCTTCAATCCAGTCGCTCTCGGCTATCGCTATCGCGAATGGAATTTCATTCGTCGGGTTCCACTGAGCGTGCGAATCTTCGTGCGATTCGAGAAAATCATCTCTTCTCGCCGGCGTTCGTCAAGGAGAGAGAAAGGAGTATCCGGGAAAGTAGTAGAAATAGAGGAGAACGGAGCTAGTCGTCGTCGTTTTACGACTAAAAGGGGGGGCCTGCCCTCCCGTCGATCCTTCGGGCGGAATGAATCTCTTGCTGGGTAATTAGGCAGATTACTTTCCGGAGTCGTTCGAGTCCCGGTTTCTTACTCCGCAGCCCGCAGTAGGTGCAGTATATATTTCGCCCGCGCCCCCGGTAGTCGGGGGTTCCGGAGGACAATTAAAGGAAGAAATTCTTCGAGGCTCGTGGGGGCGAGAGAGCGCGTCGGCACGACGTCGCAGGCGAGTTCGGGCGATTCGGGCGCGGCTTAAATTCACCGCAAAGCTAATCGACCAAAAGGCGCGCTCCTGGCGGAAGTAATGTCGCGCTTAAGGGCCTCCTTCGTCCCTCCCCCTCCTTCGGGCTCTCTTCAGAAACGCTGCGGCGATTACCGAAAATATCGTTGCGGCGGGAAAAGGTCTCTTTCTCTCTTCGTCGTCGGTGGAAGGGCCGCGGGATGAAAGAGCGAAGGTGGTGCAACGGAGAGAGGCGCGAAAGGCCACAAAGGTTACCGGCGGAGAGACAGAGAGGTACGGAGAGCACCACGCGAATGTACCGTTTTTATTTACGACCGAAGGAAGATCCAGGCCTCCTTGGACCATGCCGACGGTCGCTTCCCGTTAATTAAATAATATTTCTCGTGAAGCCCGCGGGAAGCACCGGCAAAAGCCTCACGATAAGAGCCGCGGGGGGAAGTCGCGTCTCGACGACGGGGAGAGAGAAAAAGAAAGAGATAGGAAAAAAAAAAAAACATGGCCCCGCTAAGAGCACTTATTGCAGTATTGAGATCGTAACTCAGAGGCCAGACCCGTCATAAACGCGCCTCGTGTGTCCGGCCAGTCTTTTCTTCCCTTCCCTCCTTTTGTCGTTTCCCTTCACCGCCGCCTCTCGATACCACGCGGGAGGATATGTTCAACAGTCGCCCACGGACGGGGACGACAAAAAGTACAAGTACCCGCTCGGAGTCGGAGTCGTATAGAAAAGCTCTGTATGCTTCCTTTCATTCCGTTTTGTACGTACGTACGTACTCAGGATCGGGGAACGGCGTAATTTGCAGCTGTAGGCAGACATTCAATCTCGTAACACCTCCGCTTTCCCACACAAGGCGCGACTGAAAAGTAACAGTTTCATTTTAATTGATTGAGTAAAGTTTCACATTGTTACATCTGTTATTTCTTTTTTTTTTTTTTTCCTTTTACTTTTTGGCCGTCGCGGTTCGACTTTCTAATATTTATTACCGTTATTCACTATTCGAGCAAAATAGAGATTACCTGATTAGTTATTCATAAAAAAAATCGACTCTCGCGGCTCAAGGAGAAATGCGATATGACGAGATGTCAACCGCCTAATTTACTCGATAAACGGATCGTATGTCGCGTCAGCGCTGGTTTCTTTCCCCCGTGCTAAAACTGGTGTTTCCGCTATTAGCGAATGACCGTGGTATGCACACGAACGTGTAATAACGCGAGTCGCGGTAACGATTCGCACACGCGACGCGACGTAGATGGCGATCGCGGCTTGATAATAGCGATTTACGTCCTATAATCCGGCTCGGGCGTTATCGAGCCCTCGCGCTATCAGCCTCAGATCGGGTTTTAGAAACCGCACTTATCTGAAATAATGCGGCGAGTACTCCGTATTTTATCGCGCGATGCAGTAACGGATCGTCCGGTCCATCTATCGCGATTTATTATCGTTTCAACTTTCCCGGAGGCCGTTTCACCTTACGTGAGAGCGTCAATACGCGTCACGCGATTATTGAACTTTTTTTTTCAACGCAGCCGCGATCGGATTTCGATTGCGCCATTGTCCGATCGACGCGAGAGCGAATTAAAATTTCACGTTGCTCTCGACTAAAGAAAATCTTAATTTAAATCTTAATTAAAAATCATTTTTTTTAATATTAACACAATTATACGCAATAAATAACTTTCCTTAAGATTTTTTCGCGCAAGCGATTCTGTATTGCAAAAACACGTACGCTTACGCACACCCGCGTAAACGTAATAAATTTGATAAATAGCCGAAGGGATACGCAATCGGTAATGGGATCTGCAACAACAGCGCCGTTTTTATAAAACGAGAAACTAATTACCGAAAAGATTTTTTCTCGTCAGGCCGATATACCGTCTCCCCCGAGTGGATCTCGCGAAATTTATAACCCACGTCAGATTTATCTGCTCGATAAGCGATATCCGTGCTGCGATTCCGATCCCACAGGTATACGCGCTTTATACGTCCCCGTCGCCCATAACCATTGTTTTTGCCCTGCCGCCGTCAAACCGGCTTCATAGCCGATAGAAGCGAGCCAAATCCGGTTATTTCAGAAGTAATAATTAATTACGCGTCATTACCTTAACCGAGGGGAGGGAACGGCCGAGTCCTCCGCGTTCGAATTGACAACGAGCGAATTAAGATCGGACGTGGGCTTCGCCGAGAGCGGATATAAAACTCGAGATGCCGCGCTCCTCTTTTCCTGACGGCGGGCGCGGAGGAAAGAGGGAACGATCTCCGCGTGGCCGTTAACCCTTTAAGTGTCGGCTGTGAACTCGATCTACTCGTTAGGTTATCGCGAGCCGTTCGGTCGGCGCGGGGAGGAAACTGCGGAATGCGCTGCAGGTAATCGAGAGGAGCGGCAGAACCTGCCGGATATCGCGAGGAAAGGCGAGCGGGCTTCGGACGCTCGTGACTTTTGATAGAGCTTAAATGCAATTCCGTATGCGTGCGCCAGTGTTTCTCGCTTTCTTTTATCTCGATCTCGCCGGGCGTCTCTTTATCTCCCGTTCCCGAAACGACGCGCTCGAAAAACTTCGCGACGGGAAGGAAGACCCGGCCGCGATCTTAAAGCCGGCTCGGCTCGATGCAAATGCTTGCACATTAATTGTCTACGCGCGCGCGCACGCTTGCGCGATCGCAATTAAGGTAATTGCGCTCGTTAGAGACGAGAAGCGAGGCCGGCAAAAAAATATTCGGAAGTTCCGCGGGATAAAAGGGTCGATTCCTTTTCCTTACTGCTCGGCGAGAACGACGTTCTTTCGAGTCACGCTCGTCCACGTAACGATGCGAGTCCCCAGGAATGCCGTCCGCGTTATGCCGATGAAATTGCGTTTTTTCCACGTGTTTACATAGCACTGCGCGGATTTTTTGCGCAAACTGGAAGCGCGTACTACTTCCACCTGAGCTGCACGTGCTTCTCTCTATATTTGTAGCTCGCCGTTGTCTTCGTACACGCGCAGAAATCGGGCGTAATTGAAGGTGTGTGATGCTGGCCCCCCAAAATTAAGATTTAAAAAAAAATCAAGTTGCATTCGTTTGTCCACGTATGTCTAATAAAAAATTTTATTTGTCCACCTTTATAAAAAAAATTATTTACAATAATTATTTTTTTTTGGTACCAGCACCTCTACGATACAATTTCTTTATTTTTGATATACGTTTGTCCATCGTTTGTCCACGTATGTCCAACTAAAAATTTTATTTGTCTAACTTTTGAAAAGAAGTTATATCTAAGTTAAAAAATTAAAATCATAAACAGGGTGTCCCAAACAATGTGTCGCTCCCAAAGACTATGGGTAGGAAATTGGAATTGAAGACTAAAGTCAAATACAATAAAAAAAATGTTTAATAGTTTTCGTGAAAAAAATTAATTTATGTACGCGTAAGAGCGACATGAAAGCTGCGTGCGAGTGAGCGCGACAGGCGAATGGCGCCGTCGTCTGTCGCACTCACTTTTTTTCTTTAAAATTATTGAGAGTTTTTTAAAATTGTATTTGACTCTTCGTCTTCGGTTCTAATTTCCTACCCATAGTTTTTAGAAGCGACACATTGTTCGGGTTACCCTGTATGTGAGGTATATATGGTTCTAATTTTTTAACTTAGATATAACTTCTTTTTAAAAGTTGAACAAATAAAATTTTTAGTTGGACATACGTGGACAAACGATGGACAAACGTATGGCACTCAGAAAATAAAGAAATTGTATCGTGGAGGTGCCGGTACCAAAAATAAATAATTATTGTAAATAATTTTTTTTATAAAGGTGGACAAATAAAATTTTTTATTGGACATACGTGGACAAACGAATGCAACTTGATTTTTTAAAAAATCTTAATTTGGGGGTGCCAGCATCACACACCTTTCTGTTAGCACGTCGTACGTCCGGTAACTCGGCGAATTTCCACGCCCCGATGAATTTCTCCGATCTTTTCGGATCGCGCCTTACATGCTCGCGTAATCTGCGATCTCTCCCGATGAAGTGACAAGTCGCGAGGCGAGAGCGGATGATAAAAATTCGCTTCTCCATCCTGTCTGACTACTTCGCACGTCCCACGCGTTTCGATCGCCTCGAGGGGACGCAAAATTGTAAAATATCGGCGAACGACCCGCGGCAATTGCGGAGATACCCGGCGTGCCGACGGTCTGCGAAGAGTGGGGAAAAATCGCGGGTCGTTCGGCCGTCGGTCGCACCGATTAAGCTCGACGTATAATTGGCGGCTTAACGTCAGCGATATACGCATCCGCGCAATTTTCCGCGCCCACGCGTCCCACGCTTTGAATGTACCCCGAAAGGTCGGCGAGTTTAAGCTACCGCACAATGGAAAAGGGATTATCCCTTTTGCGGCAGCGCTTCAGCCCTTCCCGCCGTCGCGCCGTGAATGATGCACAATAATGCCTCCAATTGACGGTAAATTCAACGGTAAAGAGCATCGAAGATGACCGCCGTCAGTTGCGTGACTGCGATAATCGCACTGGATGAGGAACTCGACCGTTATTACCGGCACATTTTTTTTTTCTTTCTTTCTTTTTCTTTTTTTGCTTTTCGTTAATAAGGTAAGGCGACGTGAATATTATTTTCAACAATTCTCGGCGGACCCCGTGTGTATTCATGGTATTCAGAGGCTGTTAAAAATGAGCGTATCTCATTCCGTTCTGTCTGTTTAATGATCTATAGCTCGTAAAGTTTGCTGCCGAGAACTCATTTCAGCTTTTCCTAAATGTCGGCGGGGAAAAAATGGGAAAGATGATTCATTGCGCGTGCTTACATGATTGATGCCGTTTTTAATTTCTTTGTTAAATAATTCTCACTGTAGTAGGTAACGAGCGAAATAAAAGTTCGCGCTAGCGGGTCGGAAAAGTCTTACTTTTTTACTGCGTAACGTTAATCGTTTGACTTTGACTTTGCGGTCTCTGACCGTCGGAAACTTCATCGGCACTAAACGCTCTGACCTCCAAACGGAAATGTACTTAAGCGGCTGCTTTCTTGCATTTACGAAATTACGGTCGTTAACGTTGTCGCGAACATTAACTGCGTTCCCCGACATCAATTCAAGCCGCACGGTTTTTTTTCTCTTTTTTTTTTCTTCCTTTTCTCCTCAAAACTCAAGTGGCAGGATGAAAGTGGAGCGCAACGGGGCGCCATAACCCGTCGTTGGATGCCGTAACGCTTCGTGCTCCTGTTCTGCCGAAAATAGCGACCCTTAATACATTGTAGAAAAAATTACACGCAAATATAAGAGATATTTTGTAATAATTCCGTGCAAAATTACATGATCTTTTACGATCACACAATTTAATAATAAAATTCTTAAAATTATTACTTAATAATATTAAATAATAATTTTATAATTTTTCTTTTATATTGAAATCATATTTGAAATTATTACTGTTTTTTGTGTGAACTTGTTAAATTTTTAGTGCAGTCTTACATTGTTACATTCGGTAATTTGCACGTAATTTTCTTTACAACGGTGCGTTTCGACCGGGCCGCATTGCATGCACGAAGAGAGCAACGTTCACGAAGCTCTCACAAGCAAAGAAACCGGTCGATTTTGGAGCCCGAACGCGATCACATGCGTCGTGCACTCTCAACGTGATCGAGCCCGGCTTTCACTTAAGTGCTCGCGTTAAGCGGATTATCGTGTGTGCACATCGTTACGAAAAAAACACGCGAACTGTTATCCGCGTGGGAAAAAAAGTAGGCGCATCGGGATTAATCGGTCAGGTTCCTTCCCGCGGTCGTCTAACCTTCTGGCTCTTCATTATCGCGCTCTAATTTACCATAATTGTGGAAAATTGAGCGGCGTCTCGTGCGATAAAAAGACTCGCACGATTTCTCTCGGCAGCCTCAATTCTCGGTAATTCCGCGTACGTGCTCCTTTATAATTTTCTGGTCACCGTGATGCTTTTTATTTCACCGCTTCTTTTATATTATTTACAACAAAGGTAAACCTTACAATTTTTACTGAAACAATTAAATAACCGAGGCCCGCGCGAGTTCTCTCCACCGTTCGATTTCACCGTCACGTACTTACGGTATTCCCGACACTTTATCTTTCCCTAAAATAAAACGATAACGTGATTCGAGGAGGGAGAAGGGGGGCATGACCCACGTACGCGTTATCTCCTTGCATAATCCGATGTCTCCTTCTGCGCCACGGAGCGAGATAAAAATTCAGACGAGATGGAACGCGACGCGCCGGGCGAGAGCGAGAGAAAGAGATAGGGAGAGAACGGGCGTCACGAAGAGACGCGCGAAGGAATCGCCGCGAGATCGGATGCTGCGAGGAGCCGGATGAGGATAAGACGCCGATGGGCTCGCTCTGGTTACTTTGCCGCGTACGAGCGACACGGAGGATCGACAAGTGCACCCTGATAACGATCGATCGCAACGGCCCCGTTTCTTCCGCCTCGCCTCGTCCCCGTGCTGGGGTCCACGATCTTCGCGCGAGAGCGGTATCGAATTTCACGTGTGTACCTAGGAATGCGGGGCCGCGCCGCGCGTAACTCTATACGTCGGTCACGCACGGAGGATTCGCCCGCGTTTGCGGGAGCGTAGCTTCGTATTATGCGCGCGCACCGCGCGGATGATCGAGGACGGATTTGCGGAGGAGCGGATGGATCTGAGTCCATCGTCGGTAACAAGCTTCATATCCGGCCGCTACACGAGTAGACTTCTCGAGCTGTGCCTCGAGAAGAGACGAGGGAAAAAGTCTCGAGCGCGCGCTCGTTCCCCCGACGCGCGATCCAATCTTCTTCATTGGGAAGTTGTGTTATCAACATCTTTTGGAATTAGATTAATAACTAGACGTGGGTTTGCTACGTTAAAAAAAGCTGTATTATAAATTATATTTGTATACGAATTTATTTAAGGTCGGCGTCGAAAAGTAGGTAATACTGTTTTGTTAAAAAATTCCACGAGTCTCGGAAAATTTATATTATTGTAAATTTTGTTTTAATAAAATAATATCGCGTTCTGCGGTGCAATAATAGCGATGCGGAACACCGCAAGATAGTTCGAGGAACGAGTTCGCCCTTGGCTTCGTTGTGCATTTTTATGAGATCGCAGCTCGAACGCTGGATGCGCATCGCGGTCTTACAACGATGAATGTGCGCCGGATAGAGAGCTCGACAATCGCTTCGCCCATACCTATTCTTCTTATACATTCCGCGGGCGTACGTTTGCGAAGAAAGACACGCCGCGATACGCTATGAAAATTATCAATCGATGAAAAAGCCGCGCATCCGGCTGGCAGATGATTTTCTTTGAAATGTAGCTCGTCGCATAAATTAAAAAAAAAATTTAAGAAACTTAATTTAAAAACTTTTTTAATTAAAAAGAAAGAAAATCTGTATTTAATTCTGCCAATAATAATATCTCCTCTCGTCTTTGTTAAATAAAAGACAATACAGAAATCTGTAGGGAGTCATTTAGAAAAAGGGCGTTTAATTTAAAGACTTATCTTATACTTGCGAACGTTACTTTCGGAGATTTGGAAAAAAAGTTTTAAAAGCTCATCCTCCGATCGCGTTTGCTCCTGGTTTCTTTCGAAACTCGGTTTTTTACGTGGGATAATTTTGAGGGTGGCGACCGAGCCGTGACCAGCCGCGAGGGAAAAGTCATCTTGGGAGAAGGATCGTGGTATCGCATGGCTCCATTTCGGTCGCGTCACTTTTCGCGCACCTCACGTTTTCCTTTTCGCCTCGCTTCGGTAGCCACCTCCATGTTTTAAGACACCGAAAGTCGCGCAAGTTCTTTCGGCGCCTCGTTGTCGCGAATATATATTTGCTCATTTTATGTATTTATAAAAAGGGCTTGAAAATTTCTTTTTCTACAGTTTTATATATATATATTTTTTTTTTTTTTAACAACTTGTCTTTATGATAAAATTCTTACGCATTTAATAAAATTACTTTTAAACCTTTATACACGAACGCGGCACTTTTCTCGTTACATAAACATTTTGCTAAATTTGCCCGAAATTAGCAAGAGAAAGTTATCGTGCTTGAAAAATCTTACCGGGTGAATCACCGGAAAAGGCTACTTTTTTACGGTAAATTACCCCGATCCTAGTCATTATGGCAATCCTGGTGCTTCTCTCGGCGCGTTTTGCACGTATTAAAATACGGACTGTGCTTCCTCCAGCGCGGCAAGTGCTCCGATTTACAAAGTGGGAATGGTTTTCCTCTCGGAAGTCGGGGCATTCTTCATCCGCGCGAGAGCATCGATTTCATGCCGAACTGTTTTATAGAGAACACGTGGAACGCGCGCGCCTTCTCCCGGCTTCGGTAGAATGCGGATAAATTCATTCGCACGAGCATTTAGCGCGGAAATTGCGCTTCTTTTTTCCCCGGCAATAAAATTGAAGTGCCCATTAACGTTGCCGATTGCCGTGTCATTTCGCGAAACAGCGCACGCGATACAAACGAACAGCCTCGTCGGGCTAGATGAATGGGACGGTCAAGAGAGGAAAGTCGTTTGTCGGGAGGAGGAACAGGTGCAGGCGGAGGAGGAGGAAGCAGGGGAGGATGGTGCGGGCAGCGTCGATGTGTGTTATTGTGCTGTATTAATTATGAGCGACGCGAGGCGGCGATTAAGCCGGTAGAAACCAGAGGCGACGATTTAGCCGATGTATTCGCGCGCGCGCGTTTGTTAAGATTGAGCGATAACAACATTCCTCCGGCGCGATAATGCATCGCGTTTTATTAATTGCTCTTAAAAGGGCCGCGCGATCGTTTGTACCCGTCACGTTAATTTTGCGGTTAAAAAAAAAAGAAAAAGAAAAAAAAAAGAATAGAAACCGTACCGTCCGCAGATCATCGATCGCAGGTTCTTTTCCGCCCTTCTCGACTACTATTTCGCTTTCTGCGCGGATACACTTTCCCTCCGTTCCACCCTGCACCCTTTCCTTCTCTTTCATATCTCGGCGCACGAATTCCCACCGGTTTTTCTTCGACTCCGACCCGAAGGGCGGGCGAGGGGGATACGCGCGGGCAAAGGGACGGCGGATTCGACTGATTCGAAGCGGAAAGTGAGTTTCTTTCCACGGGAGTCCACGTTCCTCCCTCTGCTACCCTTTTTTTTTTTTCCTTCCGTTTTGGTGCGCCGTGCGAAAGTGCGGTGCCATAGGCGCAGCACGTTTCTTCAACTAAACGTTTTGCACGCAATTCCGCGAGTCCGAAAGATTTTATTTCCTCCGTCGCCACTCGTCTAACACGTGCGTGCATTTTTTCGCTTTTTTAAAAAGATCTAAAATCTTTATTGTCTACTTTTAAAAAATGCTTCTTATATTGAATTATATTTGGGTTTATTTTTTTTTTTTATTTTTAATACCGGCGCGTGGCATTAAAATGGACCCTTTTGCACGCGTTACTTCTCGATTTATCTTTATCCGCGGGTACTTTTGTTTGCCTTGTATACATGTATCTCGAGATATCGGATATGAAGTACGCCTATGAGGCGGAAACGCACGTGTATGTCTCCAGGCGCGCTGGAGGCGGCACTCAGCCTTCGGGATAAGTTCGTTAGGGACTCTACCCGTTGCTGTCTTCTCCTTCAAGACGCTCCCGAAGGACGGAGGGTCTTTCGAAACTTAGCGAGACCTCTCGAACTCCGCGCCTCTCCTCTCTCGGTCGCCCGTTGTCTAATTTCCAGTGCTTCGACGGCCGTTTAATTTTGAAAATTTACGAGGCACTCGCCTCTTCCTCGTCGCGCACGTAAGAGAGTAATGAGGCAGTAATTAACGCGATGCTCTACGTGTCAAGTAGCCGTTAATAGCGAGGCGCTAATTATTATGTTAATCGAGCTAAATCGCCGTTTGTTTTATTCAAATCACGTGAAAGTTAACGTGTAATTCCACTCCGGCGGTAAATTAATAGTTTGAGCACAAATCTTGTACGTAGTTTTTCATAGATTCGTTATCTCGTGAAGAGTAGGCTTCTTCCTTTCGATTTTAATGAGGGGGCACATTTGATCCGAACAAACGGAGCGAATTTATCTCTATTCTCACGTGTATAATTCGTATCTTATCTTGAGATCTGAACTTAAATAACGCAAACCCAAACCGACTGGTGATTAGATGGAATTCGACATCCATTAGCATATTAGTTTTTTTTATTTCAGTGAATAAATTAATCTATAGCTACTTTTCCCTTTTGTTGCAACGACGCAGGAGCGCATTTTTTTTCCCCCCTTTCGCAAAGGGTAAGCCCGACGAATTAATTTAGGTGCGGTTGAACGTTTCAAGAGAAAACGTGGCTTTCGCTCGACACGCGATGGCAGCGATCAGTGCAGTGGGATGAATCGACACTTAGGTTACTTGCATCCCATCTTCTTGCTGATACCGCTCTCGCTCTCCGCTTCTCCCCTTGCCCTTTCTCTCCCTCTTCTCTCGATACAGCCGTCCGCAGGGACGACGACTCGCCAGGTAAAAAACGCGGCTGGTCAAGCGACCAGCTCCGTGCCGGCATCGGCCTGGAACAGCTTCGCTCCCGAGATCGGCTTCGAGAATTCCGATTCCCAGGAACATCGCGTCCGGGAAATGAGCGTTAAATCAATCGCGATACCGTGACCGATGGGCAACAGTTTGGAAATTTACCCGGAAAAAAAAAAAACGTTTAGACTAACGATTTAGATCGGCGGCTACGTTTATTCTTCTTCCGTGCTCTTTCCCAGAGAAAAAAAAATTCTCTTTTTAATAAATTAAAATGTAAAAGTTGAAATTAGCTGCGCGTTTAAAGGTGTGCGTTACATAATTTTCTGCGAGACCTCAGCTGGGGTCAAGAGCACGAGTCGGCGGTAAAAGGCTCAATTAGGAAGCTGTCTTGCACTTTCGCGATTGTCCGCGCGAAAAGTTGGCCAAGGACCGCAGACTCTACCTTCGGCCGCGTATCGATCCGCGGATCGTACGTTCTCGCGGGGCAGAATTACCTCGTCGGGTCAAAAAAACGTCCGGGCAGCTTGCAAATCCGCCGCGGGTCACGATTCGAACGAGCTGCATCCTGCGGGCCGCGTCACAGCCAGCAATCGTCCGCGTCGTTGCGCTCTTAAAAAAAAAAAGAAATAAAGAAAAAAAAATATTAGACTTTGCGTTGACGCAATAAAAGTATCATTTAAGGCACTAAACTTTCGACTCCCGTTATAGACGAGCGCCGGCAAATGATTTTTTTTTTCGTTTTACGATTCGGATTATTCCTTTCGGCACTATCAATCGCATCTCACGAGAATACCTCGTCGAGAAGACGTCGTAAAAGTCTATCATTAAAAATATTCGAAACCGGCCCGAAAAATTGTCTACCGAGGCGGTGTAAAGCGACCTATCACCTCGCAACGGGAATGTCGCTTCCGTATCTAAGGCGGCATCTTTTTATGGATGATCAGCCTCCGTTTCCCGTCATCGCGATTTCAACTCGATATCCGTGGTGGACTTAAAGGGTATTTTATGTTATCAGCACGAAAATAATTTTTAAGACGTCAGCGGGAGCGTCGATTTCAGCCGTTTACGAATGGACGATATTTACGGTAACTTATTAAGATAAGTGGACCGTCAGTTTCTTCTCGTTATCCGAAAATTGAGCAGCGCCGTCGCCGCGAGTTTCTTTTTATACCTACGCGTAACTATTTCCTGATTATATTAATTCGAAATATGTTAAACTTTTTTTACGTGCGTTACTTTCTCTCTCCGAGTGCATTAATTCGTTATAGTCAATTTGTTGAAGCCCTTAAGCGACTCACGATCGCGCCGATCAATCCCCGGGTTTCAATCCGCGGATAGATCGGTCCCTAGACGATTCGACGTCGACCCACGGAGAATGTCGTCCTATATCGTAACCGGCATCTCTCTCCGCGGGTTGTAACCACTTCTTCGCCGCGCGACAGTGTTCGCCCGTTCTTCTCTGCATTCCTCCCGAAGGTGCGCGCGCGGCTTTTCGAATAATTCCAAGCGATAAGGCCGTCGCCGATGAGAGGGTTTATCGTTCAGGGGGTACCCTCCCCTCCCGTGCCGCGCCGCGCCGACAGGGTGCGACAACTAACCCCCGGGTTTTTACCCTCCGTTCCCCCTTCCCTCGTGTCATTTCCTTTTCCTTCGCGATTTCTCTCCACGAGCTCGCCCTGTAACTCAAAGGGACGAGTGGAGGGCCGGGCCTAAGTAAGAAGCTACCTGAAAGAGGAGGATCAGCGGGGGATGAGATTTAAGCCGATGACTCGTAAATCGCGGCGGCCCGTATCCGCTGGCTCCTCGTCGAGTCGATTGCCTCGGACCGATCGATCGTCCGCGTTAGGTTCGGAGGGGCCAAAATGAAAACGAACGCGCACGGGACGATTAAGAAAGGGCGCGGACAATGAGTCCTCGAGTACGTTTATTTACCGCGCGGACACAAACGCGAGCCGCTCTTGCGTTTAAGTACAAAGCTTTGAAGTATTTATCGTATCTAATTCCCTACCGATTACGATTAAGAAATTGACTCTGGAGATATCCCCCTGTCGCTGCGAACGACGTCGCTGACATTGTTCATCCGGCGTGCGTTTCTTTGGCGTAGCCTCGCGGATTCGTTCGCTCATTTTTCCGCGTCGACCGGCCGGGAGTGCGGCGGCGCGCTTCGACAATTTATCGCCAATAATAACGCAGCCGGCAGTCGTTCGCGCTCGTCAAAACTTTCTTACCCGATGGGCATACATATATCACGGCCGGGGCACACGGCTGGGTCCCGCTGTCTCGTCTCGTGCCGTCCCGGGGGCGGCCAAGTTTTCCGTTTAATAAGTCGCTGCAATTTTTCACCCTTCTCCACGAGAGAGGGCCCCCAGCGCGTTCTTGTGCCTGCGAAGGGTCGCCCAGCGTCTCCGCCTCTTCTCGCAAGAGAAAGCAAGAGAGTAGAGCCCTTCTTCTCCACGAAGGACGGGCGCGAAGGGTCGACTTTTCCCGTCAAACTCGCGTTAAACTCGTCCCCGTGTATTATGGCAGTCGCGTTCCGTAACGATTATGACTTTAGCCGCGATAATTCGATAATAACGCCGGGATTCGCATCGATCAGCTGAGAACTTACGGTACTACGCGGGGCGAAGGTTGCACGGCCGTTTATTCACGTCGGATACGAGTAATTGCCGAGATGTGCATGGAGCGAGCGAGTTTAATTCAACTGACAACGACGGACGAGAAAACAAGCCGACTTTCGGCACGACGAAATTCCGGCGGGACGATTCCTTAGCGTTTCCCCGGAAAGTTTACCGGTTATCGCCTCGTTACTTTTTATCTACCTCGAGATGAACATGGAAAAATAAAAAATATTAACCGCTTCGTTCCTCTGCGGGTTAATCCGAAAAATTGCGATCCGAAGGATTCCCAGTTCGACACTCGATTTCTATACAGGGTGTCCCAGCCTATATCGACAAACTCACAGAATTAGATAGGTCTCGTGGATACAAGTCAATAAGTTCTATGCCATTTTGTACAATTTTCAACTATTATTAAAAAAATAATTAAAATGTGTAACTTAAAAATGACAAGGAAGCTGCGGGCGTGTGAGCGCGACAGACGAATGGCGCCGTCGTCTGTCGCGCTCACTCACGCGTAGCTTCCTTGTCGCTTTTGCGCTAGACAAATTAATTTTTTTCTCAAATAAATTAATTTGTGTCCACGAGACCTGTTTAACTCTGAGAGTTTGTCAATATGGGGTAGGACACCCTGTATATCGTAAGGTTCCTCGAGAAGCGAAAGTTTGCCCGTTACAGCGATACTATATGAAAATCGAATGTCACGGTGGAATTTGAAGGAACGATTTCTTTCAGCCGCTTCTTTTACATGCCGAAATAAAATCCCGCAGCCCGCGAATCGATTCTCTAAGGGCGAATTTATCGCGATTGTGATCCAACGTTGTTTTCAAGCTTTCATAAGTTTCGGGGTGATCGCCTTTCGTTTATTCTCCCTATTTCTTTTCTTTTTTTTCTGTTCGCGATAGATACATGTTTCTCGGACCGAAAGAATCCGAAATCATTATTCGTCGGACGCGCGAGCGGCGTTTATTTACGCGCGGTTTTTATCGCGTGTCCCGTAAATGGAATTCCTCGATAAAAATGCAAACGCCGGCAATTATACAAGTCCTTCGATATCGGCGGCGAGAGCGCAAAGGGCCCCGGATCCGCGCGTGCAAATCCTGAGGGCCTCCTCGAAAGAGCATCGTCGCGTCGTCTCGTAAATTCGTGCTCGCAAACTGCGGTAGGTTTATTCCGGGTTCGGCTCAAGCGGCTCTCCTTTCGTCACTGCAATAATCGCAAAAAAAAAAAAAAAGAAAAAAAAAGGAACGCCACACTTTGGAAGAGTCGATTTATCATCGCGGACGAACAACACGAATAAATAACGCCGACCATAATTTCGCATTGAATGAAATATTACCGAGAGTAATAACAGAGAGATGTAACAACTTGCTGTTTACGTCATCGAAACCTCGCAAGCGACGTGGATTTTTCGTGGACCCCGTTGATCCCTATCCGTGTGAGTTACGTAACTCGTCAATTAAAGTGAATCGTATACTCGTAAAAAAATAAGGCTAATAAAAAAAAGTCAGAAGAATTACTCGCGTGTCTAATGACTTCCCGTGTTCGACGTATGGGCTTCGCTTCGGCTGGGGTTGACTTGAGCCAAGGTTGCGAAAAGCGAGAGCAGGAAAATAAAGAAAACAAGCGACTTTCGGCCCCTCGGATGCTCGATGGCGTGACGCATCAGTATTCCGGAATCGCGCCGGCCGTTCGTCTCGCGGGACAGGAATTCAAACCATTTCGATCGAATTTTCCGCTGGCTCACGGAGCGAGAATTTACGATGACTCGCCCTTACGCGAGAACCCCGCCACGTGGGCCTACTCGACCTTCGTCCCTCGCCTTGCGACGACGCTTAATTGCCATCGAAACAATAAGGAGTCGCGAAAACTTCCTGGCCGATGTTCAATTTGGCAAACGGGGACGATCGCGGTTTCACCGAGCTCGTAGGGGAAACTTGGCGCAAAAATTTAATTGCTCGGTAAATTTAACGGGTTATTAACACGCCGGTGTTCTAGACAAATAAAATATTTTTTCAATGACAATAATCGCGTAATTATTAATTAAGATTATGTGAATTTAAAAGGCTGCGTTAGTTTTAATTGAATTTCCGCGATGAAGGTTTCATCCCTGGCACTGCTCTCTCTTTTTCTTTGCCCTTTTCCCTCGTTGCATTAAGTCGAGAGATCATTTTGCAGCCGCCTTCCAACGCCGGCTTTCTCTACGCTCGTCCCTTTGCGTCTCCACCCGTCTCAACGTCTTCTCTCAGACAATCGTACCTTCACGCGCTATTTTCGAATAAAGCACAGTCGGACGAAGAAACGCGACACGTCGTTTTCGAAACGGATCGGGCCGCTCGCTGCTACCCTCGTTTTGCTTGAAAGCGCATCTACGTGCGCGGAATGCAACCACGTTGCGAGCCGTAGAATACACCCCGACGCCGACGGTTCGAGTCTCAACATCGTCAACGCAAGTGACGCGAAACATCGCATCCTACTTTCAATTAAAAAGGAAAAAAAAAAACAAAAGAAAAAAGAATTACTAACTTTAAAACGTGCAAAATTCATCTAAAACATTTAAATCCATAATTATGTATGCGCTACTTTAACAAAATCGTCTGTCATCGATTAATTATCGATCGATAACTTATAAGATTAACTTTTCCGAACGTCAGCCTTTCTCCCAGCTCTCCCTTTTCCATAACACGAACGCAGCCACTTAAACCGAGGAAAATTAGACTGAGGGTACGGGACGTATCTTGAAATTAATTTAATTAGCGGTCGACTTAGCCTCAAACTCGCATCAAACGCTAGTTAATCGCACCTGTCGTTGTTATCGTCGCCGACGTCGTCCGCCAATTCCGCAGCCGTAACAATTACTTATTGCTCTGCTCGTTCAGTTCGAGCTGCAGCAGCAGCAGCAACCTACATCTTCGTCTCTTTTCCCTCGCTTCGTCCGCCCCGCCGTGTTCCTCCGCGCGTAGCCCTTCGTCCTTCCTTACCTCCCTTCGAGGCCCCTTCGGGCTTCGCTCCTTCCTCTCCGCGAGCTGCTCGCCTCGGTGTTCGACACGGGAGTCGGGTGCGCTTAGACCGTGCAGAGAAATCCAATCAATCCGCGATTACGCGCGCGGGGATGAGCAAACGCGGGAATGCGAGGACGGGGCGGGATTCCCACCTCGCGTCGCCTGCACCTCCAGGTGTTCAGGTTCGTGGATTAACGCCTGTTGGAAATTATATTTTATTTGCCCGGCCGCCGATGCCGACCCTTCAATAATCACGTTTTGCCAGCTCATTGCTAGAGAGATGGATCATTACTGTAACTGAGTGTAACACAATTGCGAAACTTTCACGACTTTCAAAATTCAGGCTTCGACGTAGCGACGGTTGTATCCCGCTAGGCGTCTGTCTCAAGTCATGAGAGTAGATATTCCATCGCTTTATATGATTATTCCGCTTTTACGAAATTTCAAGAGAAACTTTATTCATAATATAATCTTTAAATATTCAAACTTTATTTTGCCATCGTTGCGCAATGAATTATCCAATTTAAATTTCGATACGCCGATCATTTCTCACGAATTCTTATCTTTCTCATGAATTTTATCTCTATTTTATTTCAAGTTCCATCGTCTTTGCTATAGATTTACCACAGAAGAAGCGGGAGTAAATAACACGCGCGCTTAGTAATATATCTTAATAACTTACAGTGGCGTTAAAAGAAATTTAATTAAATCGAAAAGCTAATGACAAAAACGTACATCGCTGCGATGCCCGGCTGTAAGAATCTTGTCGAGTCACCGCTGGACATCTTCGTCAAGAGTGGAAGCTTATCTCTTCGGCACGCGCTGCTGCGCCCGGAAAACGCGGCCCTTATCACGCCGGCATGACAGTTAGCAATGTAACCGCTGTCCGCCTTCGCCTTCTGTGGAGTTAGTTCCCTCGCGTGTATCCCAATTTCGGAAAAGGTTTATCATAAAAGGGAGGGAGGAGGGGGGAAACGCCACCCGGAGGCGTCCATTACACGCTAAACCAGATTAAGATACGAGCGACGGATATTAAGGGCTACTCTTCGAGCCCGCGGCGTCGCCCTTTCCTCCCTCTCGCTCTCCCAAGACGAGGGGAGAATTAAGACGCGAACATCGGTCCGTATCAACGTTCTCGTCATCGCGTCCGATGAAAAACCGGCCCCGCGCGAGCGTGTCTCGCACTGAAAAAAAAAAATCTTCGCTTTCGAAGAGAATACTTTTCGGGGCTATAAATTTCCGCGCGCTCTCAGTCTGCGAGAGAAGAAGGGTTTCCGCGACCCTAAATCAAGGTCGCCTTCGCTGCCCGCGTCGTCGCCGGCGTTCCTTTCGGCCCCTCGTCCCGCCGGCCTCGGAACGCTCCTCGAAGGCACGAGCCTCCACGAGCCTCTCCATGAGAGATATGATTTAGTACTTTTGACGGGATTAATAATTTCCAACGGGCGAGGGAGGTAGCAGATGTCGAGACATTTTCGCGCCACCCGCTTGTCGTCGCCTCCTCGTCGCGCCGGGGCTTTCTTCGCCTCTTGCTCCTTACATCTCCCTCCCCGACAAAGGTGAATCTGTCACGGGCCCCATGACGGATTTACCGCCGTCCGCCTGCACCCGCCTCGAAAAGCCGCTCGCCCGCGACGTAACTCATCGCCGAAAGTCACGTATTATTACCGCGTAGGCGGATGTAACGGCTCCCCGCGTGATTACAAAATGTACCCACCTGTTCGCGAGGAGGTCGAGGTGCGACTTTTTACCGAAGCTTATTGAAATGATTTCAGCCCCTCGCCGTGGCCGTCCCACCCACCGGAAAAGTGAATACGTAAAAACCCGTTGTAAAGCGCGTGCAATTTTATTACTCCGGGAAATAATTTTTCTCCTCGATGGAGAGACGGATTTTCTTTCGCTAGCGTTCTGTTATTCGACGGTGGAAGTCCACGGGTTGAGATAGGTTCGGAATGAAAGGCGAGATGAACTTTGTCATAGGCCGCGATACCAATCTTCAAAGGTAACCCGCTCCTACAACGTCGCCCGTCGACGAGAATCTCTCCCGCGCAGACAAGCTGCGAGTATTCGTTTTCTTTTATCTCTCCTGACACGAATATATTCATCGTCCGACTGGTATTTTTGTATGCCGCGCTGCTATCTTTGTCCACTCAGCTATGTCTTCATCGTGAATTTAAACATCTCTTTTTGTAGAAGACGCCCGGAACGTCGCGCGAGCTTTTGATAACTGAAGGAGCGAAAGAAAAAAAAAAAGAAAAAAACTATTTCGACTCGTTATTTATTACAGAGGAATTTAAAGATTTCTATTTATCCAAAATAAAAAAATTGCTATAAAAAAAATATAGGCAACTTATCTTTCGGAGTTAGATTAATATCATAGAAGGTAGAAGCCAAAGCCCTCGCAAACTGAGAGCGCGCGGAAATTTATAGCCCCGAAAAGTATTCTCTTCGAAAGCGGAGATTTTTTTTTTTTTCAGTGCGAGACACGCTCGCGCGGGGCCGGCTTTTAAGAAACGCCTGCTCGGGGGCAATTAATACGTTCGCTCTCTGCCGGCGATTATGACTCCGTCGCTACGTCGGACGCGCGTTACGTTAGAAACTCTCGCGAGGTCCCCGGGCGACTCGGGGCTGGTCAAATGTATAAAGTACGGCCGCTAATTGCACCGCAAACGCGCAAGAGGGCCCCGATACGAATTCCCCGGACGCAATCTTTGTGACAGAATAATCTCGCGAGCCTGATCTGTTACGTAAAAAGAAGAAAAAGAAAAGAAAGAAAGAAAAAAGAAAAAAAATTTAGTTAGCTTACATTTTGTTGCGTTTTTTTTTTTTTTTTTTATCGTGTGGAAATCCTTTTACGGATACCCCCGGTTTGGGAACTCCGGGGGTTATGTGGGACTCAGGTCTTATGCAAGCGTGCTGCCTAATACCCACTAAAACCACACGGGTGGCCTCGCGCAGGCAATGATTTGAGGGCGGCACGGGAACTACGGATGTATTGCAAACTCCGCACCGCCCGCGCATCGCCGCGGCCCTCGTTTGACTGAGGGGGGCCTCTGCCTGGCCAGGGTGTCCCCTTTTTTGACGGAAGGGAGCCCCGGCACCGCGTGCGCGATACCTGGCAGTTCCAAGTCTGTCTCGAAATAAGTAGGAACGGAGTTAATTGCATTCGCGCGTATCAGGAACGATTATACGGGCGATCGAGCTTATTAGGGAAGGTGGAAGACGCGGGCAGCCGGCGGGTAAGACCGGCTTATGGCGGGCAATTCGTTAATCCTTTATTGCAATGCGCAGCATCGCGTCGTGTGCAAATAACACGGCTCCGCTCCATCTCGTCTTGTTCTACGCATATTTTATGCTAATTTTTTTAAATAATATACAGGGTGTCCCACCTCATATTTGCAAACTCTCAGAGTTAGATAGGTCTCGTGGATACAAGTCAATAAGTTCTATGCCATTTTATACAATTTTTAACCATTATTAAGAAAATAATTAAAATGTGTAACTTAAAAATGACAAGGAAGCTGCGGGCGTGTGAGCGCGACAGACGAATGGCGCCGTCGTCTGTCGCGCTCATTCACGCGTAGCTTCCTTGTCGCTTTTGCGCTAGACAAATTAATTTTTTTTTCAATAACTATCGTGAATTTTGCAAAACGGCAAAGAACTCATTGATTTGTGTCCACGAGACCTATCTAACTCTTTTTCTTTCTCTTACGAGGAAACAGTTTGCGCGTCCTCTCAGCCGTTCGCGATTCCATGTCGATGTTTACCTCGCGCAATAATTTGCGGTAACTGCCGCGAGTATCGTTACAAAGTGAAATAAAGTCCGCGGAGACGTCGCGAGTGACGGAAATTAAAGATGAACGAGATAGTCGTTTATGGAGATACGCCGTGTGTAATTTATTTTTAATTAAGTTTTGGACTTTATTTTACTTTAATCAGAAATTATTAAATCTCAGTTTTTTTTTTGTTGTTTTTTTGCGTTACGTTAAATGCTCCCTAATGAGCGCGATCGTGCGCCATCACGTCGCGATATCGAGTTTACGTCGCGGTATCGGTGCCATCAAAGTCCCTCGAATAATAATTCCGACGTGCTTAGCATAATATCTCGATGACAAAGTGGACTGGTGATAAATGATCACTTCTCGTAGGATGGATCCCGCGTCTCTTTAGCGGCTTGCGAAATCCTCTCGCGGTTTCATTCGGCGCGAACGCGCCTCCGGGACCCTCGGCACCGAGGATCGATCTCGAGAGTTCATTCATCTCTCGAATTCTCTCGAGATTCTCCAAGGTTCATTACACGGAGCCGGTGCTTCTCGGTCCAGCGGCGGCGGGTGCTGAAAACCTGACGTTGTTTGCGAAGTCAAAGTTGCCCGAAAGTGCGGACGCGGCATTTAAGGATGGCATCCCAGGCCCCGCGTTCCGCCGCGCATCGGAGACGGAGTAAGAAAGAGCGAGAGGGACGGAGGGAGAAAGTTAATGCCGGGTTACCAGCGGCGGTAGGATTCTTCGTTAAACACTCGCGGAGGGCTTTAACGCGCGAAACACCTCTATATACTCCCTTTCCCTTCCTGCCTCCACCCCGCCCGTCCCTCGTGCCTGAAGGCTATTTATATCGAGCCCGATTGCCACGAGGGTGCCCGGGCCGTCGTATGCAAACAAGGCGCTTGTTTCTAAATTGGGCTGCAAGTTCGGGGCCCGTCGTTAATTAATATATCTCGTGATACTGCCGAATTAAGCGCGCGAAACGTGCGCCTTCGGAGCGGGCGTCGCGCGGCGAGGGTGCGAGCGGGCTTCCGGCAGCCCGCTCTCGTTTGAACGACCGCCCTGGGAGTCGTACCAATCATAAACAGACCGTCAGCGGGACGACGGCCACGAAATGCCGTAGATTTTCGTCGGGCGGACGTGACCGAATTGCGGCGAGACGCGTTAACAAAATATGAAACCTCCGTACATCGTGCGACGTACTCGAAAAGCGATTTTGTTAAATTACTGACTCGACGAATTCGATCAATTTGCATTAATTAGTTAATATTAATTGCGTTCAACTGAGAAGTTATGTTTTTCTTAATAAAAAAGACGCGAGGCGTTCTTAGGGAGGTTCCAAAAAAATATAATTTGGAATAAAAAAAACTTGTGGGAATAATCGACGGGGATGAGAATAGTTTTGGTGCCTAACAAAATACATGATTATATTGCTTGTTGAATCGTAACGATTCAAGACATGGGTCGACCATAGGTTGGCCTCAATTTATGAAACCACGGACATCTCTGCTACGAGCGTGACTGGCGTACAGATAGTCCGACTTTAGAAAGGCTTGTTGCGATCACCCGTAGGAATGTAACGTAAGAAAACACAGGTTATCAAATTTAAATATTTTACACTCAATTCGAACTACACATAAGAGAGGATACACGGAGCGCGGTTCTGACGGTGTCTCCTAGATTCCAGGTCACTTGCATGGAGTCGCTTGGGGCTAGTTCATTGTGCTCTCTTCTTTTGTCCGTTCTAATTACTTCGCTGTCGGTTAAAATTCCTTTGCAATCTATAGGTGCGAATCGGGAAACCAAATTATTCGTTTGAATATACAGCGAGAAGAAGACGGACAGATAAAGAGATTATTTATTATACGCGGAAAGTTGCGTACGGCTTTTTGTTTCTCAGATTTTGTTTAACAGCGATTTTTGTGGACGTAGCTCGTGCCCGATAATGCGACACGGTTATGCGGAAAAAAAATTAATATGATAATACGATTTCCGATTATAATCGACGAAAATTTATGGCATGTAAATTGCACTTTTTTTTATTCTTTTTTTTTTGCACGTCGCGCGCGTGTAATGAAATTTGGAGAGGGCGGCGGGGACTTAACTAGATTCATCCGCGCGCGTGGTGTTTAAATTTACTCCGGCATTTATTACGTGCATTAACATGGACGACGACTGACGCGAGGTGGTAATAAAGAGAACTGTGGGACGGAAACTTGTGTTATGGCGGGGCAAGAGTCCGCGGCTAATAGCGGTATCTAATTACCGCGGCGTTGATGTCGATTAATTCAAGCGGGACGTGCTCGACGGTATCGTTAAACCTTTCTTGCCGCGGGCGTCTTTCCTGGGTAAACAATTCCTAAACGAGAACTCGTTCAACGGCTTATAAAACTTTGCCGTTTAATTCATCATCGCCAACACCGTTCAATCGTAAATTCGCGAAGAAGACACCCGCGATCGTCGCCAAAATCTAGACGAGCGTATCACGATTACGGTGCCACTTTGCGCGCGCTAGACGCAAGTTTCTTAAAGCAGCTTGCCCGCGCGGTGTCGAATCACGGTTTTCCTCCCCCCCTTCTCGTACGATTTACCATAAGAATGGTCCCCATTATCCCGTAGATCCGCGCCGGGAGATATTCCGAGTTGAGAATGGCCGAAGCCGGGCTAAGGGGCTGGTGACAGATGCTCTGTATGCAAATTCCCGCGAGCACCACCCGTGAAAACCCCATAACACGCCATCCTCCGGCCGATTCCACTCACCCCCGTCTCGCCGCGCCCTCCCCCGTCTCGCCCACCTGCACCCTCTCTTTTACCGCTTCTTCACCGTCGCCGTTTTCCCCGACGAAGTCAAGGCGCTCTCGCTCGTCGCGATAAAGACTTTTCGCCTCTCCCCGGGTGTCTTTTCTTCTGCCGCCGCCGCTTTTCGCTCCTGCTCGTCGAAAGATTCGAGAACAAAGAAAGGGAGAAGCGTATCGTGCGGGAAACGGAAAAGGCGTTAATTGAAAGACGTTGGGGGCGGAGGTCTCGTCTGCCTACGTGGCCAATTTCCTCGATCTCATCATCGGGAAAGGCGGAGGTTCCTTCCTCTCTTTGTCGATTAACTGACCGTCGATATATTTCGCGAGTATCGCGGTATCGAACGTTAACAGCTTACCTTCCTTTTGACGAAGCCGTAAAGTCGCAAAATGCGAAAATAAAACTTTTGGCTGTACGAAAATCGAGTTAATAATCGAAATACAATACCGCGTATATATAGGAAGTAAATATATATAGTAAATATATATTTTAAATATATATATTAAATATACAGGGTGTCCCACCTCATTGAAATTCACCGCGAATCTCGCTTTCCATCTCTATCGCCGTCAGTCGAGAGCATAGCCGCGCGCTTTGATTCGCGGTGCCATCCCTCGCTCTTCTCATCGCCCACCTCGCGCAGAGAGCCTCTAGCCACCTATCCCAACTCTCCCCCTCCCCCCCGTTACCCTCCCGTTCCCTTTGGCACCGTTCTGTTTTACTCTCGAGTCACATCCGCCTTCGCGTTCGCCACGACGCCCTTTAATTTAGGGACTGGGTCCCGTCATCCCTCCGTGGTTCTATCTCGTCCGTCTGTTCTCTCTCGCGATCGATTCGCGCGCACGTGTCTCCGCGTCCTCCTCTCGGTGTCCCTCTCACCCTTTCGCCGGGAAAGCGCGATTGTTGCGCGTGTTTTTGCATTTCACGAAACATCGGTGTTTGCGAAGAGCCCACACGCCGAGGTTTCAATCACTCTCGCACTTGTTATCGCCGCGTCCCGCCCCCTCCATCTTTATCCCGTTCGCCTGTCTCGGACATGATCGATTTACACGTGGGTCCACCTTCCTTTCTCTTCCCGCGCCTTTGTCTCGGGGGCATCACGGACCGACGCGAGTGATCGATCACTAATGAATAAATGCCTACTAATTGGTATACGAGAAGTTCTTAGACCCACCGGATAATATATTTTAATAATAAATTTGTCGAGCTATTTAAGTATCTTATTCTATCGGTATAATTGAATCGACAAGTACACTTCAGATGTACTCTCACCGTCAGGAATGGCCTTCGTAGTGCTGCGACGGCGCGCCGGACGGCGCAGATCCTTGGCGAACAGCCGATGAGAATGCCCGGCACTTTGGTGCGTTCAATTTGAGGGGTTAAAAATGCGTGTCGTTAAGAAGACGCGTGATTACGGGACTCCCGACGACGCGGAGAAATGATGACCGTCGCCACTTGGCTCCTTAATGAGGACGCGCGCGGTCCGAGCCCACGGGGTGCACATAATCTTCAATACGCAGACAAATCCGCGCTGATGAATCGCGCACATTCACACCCTCGGCCCCCTTAACCCTTTCCCCCTTTTCTCCACTTTGCTTGCTTCCTTCCTTCCTTCCTTCCTTCCTTCGCTGCGTGCCGTCGATAGAAACGCGTTCTCACGTTAACGCGACGCGTGAGACTGCTTTCAGCCTCCGTCGAACGAAATTGCTTTCCCGCTGAGAAAAGATGTTCCTATCATCCGTCGAAATTGGATTATTAATGAAAATCAATACGCTTTTGTGACGCTTTTGCTAGCGCCTTTTTTTTTTTTTTTTTGTTTTTTTGTTTTTTTGATAGGCAAATCGCGACTCAATCGGTCAGTAATTTTGCGACAGAAGTTTCTCACTGCGATCGGAAAGAGAAACGTATGACGGTTTCTTCGTATGTTTTCTCTCTGTGAATTTATTGCCGAGACACGCTCTCAGGTTTGAACGATCGCGCGGCCTTGAACACAAACACGCACCTGCGATATCAAACACCTGCGAAGGTTGAATTATTTTACGTTCCGCGCGTAACAATAGGCTTACATGTAATAGCAGTAGACCGCCGTGAATCTTGCGTTTTATGCTGTCGTATATGCGAGCGTATGGGATAGTTAAGATTGTTCAAATCTTACATTTATTTCGCGTTTCACGTTTACGACTTATATAAATTGTTAATATAATAAAATTATTAATAATTATTGTTAGGA
Source organism: Cardiocondyla obscurior (assembly GCF_019399895.1). Classification (NCBI taxonomy): domain Eukaryota; kingdom Metazoa; phylum Arthropoda; class Insecta; order Hymenoptera; family Formicidae; genus Cardiocondyla; species Cardiocondyla obscurior. The sequence continues at coordinate 3,780,464 of NC_091879.1, read as the reverse complement.
ATATCGCAGCCGTATTTCTTAGGAATAGATTCAATTCGAGAAACGGTCGGGAAGACCGGCTCTCGAACAGGTTTACGTATAAAGGCGAACGTCGGTGAACGGCATCTCGTATCCCCAAGAACGGCAACGCGTTGCGGACGATCGTACGCACAGTTGCTGTGCTCGCAGGGGCAACTTAGGTCGCAGTTGCTGCGGACGACCCCCTTTCGACGGAAGCATACGTTCTCTCCATCAGGGCAAATAGAATTTGCGGTCGTTCTCATACCCGCGCGTTCAATCCCGCCTGCGAAATCGTTGCCGCGCGCTTTCTCTCGAGGAGAATCGTCGGGGTGGATTCCGGGGTAGAGAAACGGAAAAGGGAAACGCGACGGAATCTCTCGGAAGAGAAGTGGACCGAGCAAGAGCGCCGAAGGGGGAGAGGAAAGGCTTGCGGCAGGTGCCACCCTCGCTTTTACGAGCGGTCACCAAAGGGCAGTATACCGGATGTCGTTTACATAGGAATCGCTCATCGGGGAGGAACTCTCCGCCAGATAAACTCTAGATTTGCGCGAACGGACCGCGCGGAAATTTATGCAAAGCTCGACGATCCGTCGCGTTTCGTCTTGCGGCCCTTGGTTCCCCTCCCTACCCCTCCCCTTCAATTCGTAGCCCCCGGTGAGTCGCTGATGGAATGATTGGCTTTTCCACGACACTTTCGTTCACCCACGCGTCGTCCACCAATTGGATTTTAACAGATAGCCGCTACGAGATTTGATACGCGAAGCACCGTCGTATCGTTAGGCGCTCGATAAATAAAGCTAGCAACGAGGGATCGATGATGAATTCGGACGCGGTCAGAAATGATGCCGAAATATCCTTTTCGTTCTCTATTTTGTTGCCGAAATTTTTCGAAGAACGGTAGGAATTTTATTTGATCGTTTTTCTCATTTGAACCGTCGTCTCAAGAAGACGGTCTTCGTCATTGCTGGAACAAGGGATGATACGACAGGGCGAGCTCATCAGGCGAGCGTGTATCCGCGGCGAATACTAATGCGGCAGGGAGTTTCTAGGGGAGATCCCGCAAACGCCCGTACTGATATCCATAAGCCAAACTACCCTCTTAGCTTTTGTACAACGTCCAATAGTCGTTCTTTGGTAACGTCTGTCCTGAATAATCGAAAAACGGTTCAATTCGCTTCATTTGCTAGCAAAACGTGCGGGATTAATGAAAAAGGCCAGTCTTTATTAGAAGATATACCGTTTTATTAATTAAAAATCTCATTACTCAACACTTTACAAAAATTACTTAATACACAATTTTCAGTTCTACAAAATAATATAAATTGCATTTTATTATTTTGCGTTATTAATTATGTTTTTTTTTTTTTAATTAATTAATTATAAATTTTTATTTTATCTATTGACGCCGTTCGGCGCGGCGTGTTGCTTTAGGCTTACGCCAAAACGTTCTTTAAATTGCGATCGGAGTTCGGCCGAACATTGTTCTCGCTCGATCGCGGCGTTATCTCGCGACGAATTCCGCCGCGCGATGAAATCGATCGAAGTCCGCGTCTCTGCGATTTATCATTCTTCGAGGACCCACTCCGTTATTCCGAAATAACGGATGCGCGACGATCCGTCTCAGGATTACGTCGTTACCCCACGACGCGTTCGTTTTCCATTTGACATTGATGTATGCGCCCAAGCTAATCTGGAAAAGCGCGCCGTCTGTCGTGCCGCGAGTTCGACGCTTCACGACTGGACCGTAGTGCCTTTGTCAAGTGCAATACGCATATGTAACCGGATCCGTCGCGTCAGGCAGAAGTTTATGAGGCAAACACGGCGTGCTCCACGAATATATCTCGAACATATGTCGCGAAGATTAAAATATTAATGCCATTTCGTTAACTACTTTATTAAATTACTTATTAAATATAAATACATATTTTTTTTAATATTGCGACACAATATAAGCCAGTTTCTATATGCGTCTCTTGAAAACCTCGCAAACAGATCGGTAAAAGTCACGTTTTTTTCTTCTCAACATCTCGATATCAATAAGAGAAAAAAAAATACAACATTCCCGATAATCCATATTCCAGATAGCATCTCGTATCTTGCGGCTTGTATCTCCGCGCGAATGATGGATGACGTTCATTTAAATATCCGCGTTATGCTTACGGAATGACTTTCCTCGCGAACGAAAAAAGCGTGTTGGAATTATCGGCGTAATGTGTTTTTGGAGTTGCTTTTCCATTTCGCGAGATGGTTTTTTTTTTTCTTCTTCTTCTTCTTCTTTCTTCATGTTTACCGCAGTCAATGGTTACACGAGTAGAGGTAGTGACGACAGGTGCGGGCGGAGAGGGCTCGCGGGGGTAAGGGGGAATGGCGCGTAGAGGCGAAAGGGCGGCAGCGTGGAGTGCGGCCACGTGCTTCGCAGTCGAGCGGCCGCGAGCGGCGCCGAGCGCGGCCGAGCATCGGGATTTTGTGCGCGGAGTCGCGGACCCACCGTCGGAATGCCTTGCGCTTAGTCGTGGGCGCGTGCCGTCGCGTCGTGTACCAGCTAGGCGCATCCTCGCTCGGTTCACCGAGCATAGGTTCACCTGCCATCCCGCGAAACGAAATAAAGTGATTTGATCCATGCGCAAGCACCGTCCGATCCGCGACTTTCGAAAACGTGGCGTTCAGCTTTTTGCACCGCGAAGTTTTCCTCTCGGATAATGTGAACCTCGCGCGACCTGGTCGACGAAAGTGAACGACAGCAAGGCGGTGATTTGGCGAAGTTGCATGGAGTGAAAAGGTAAATTAATTTTAAGTTTCAACTACGCGCTTAGGAACCCTTTCGATAAAGTTGCAACGCGCGTGAATTAATTGCACATATTACAGTAGATTTTTTTCTCTTTTTCTTTTTTAACTTTAATGAATTTTATTTTTTTGTTGCTGAGGCATGACTAGGTAATTTAAACTATTCCTTTTTTTTTTTTACAATTTTATTTTTAATATTTGATAGAAATTTGTTTTCGCGCCTGACTTGTCGGTTATCTTTAATCCAGGCGCATGAATTATTCAAAGACGATCCGCGCGATACACGCCGCGCGGATATTGAAAGGGTTACGAAATCCGTTACTTGCGCCGCGGTGGAGAGACCGACTCGCTTAGGTCGTTCGCCGAGAAGGGAAAGCGAAGCAACTCGGAGGGAAAATCCATCGGGAGTCTTTCGAGAAGCGCCAATTAGCAGTTGGCGCTTTCGCGTTATGTCCCTTCGGACGTAACTGGAGTGCATCTGCTCGAAGAAACGCGCTCGCGATTACGCCCTTTTGAGCGCATCGCGCGTTTTAATTAGGCGCCCGCGTTCCACCCGGCTTTCTCCGCGGAGATAGCAACGCACTTTCGCCACCGCGGCGAAGATCCTCGGGAACCGATCGACATTTTTGTCCCGCCAATTAATTTACTTGTCGGCGAACAATAGCCGAGCTTTAATTACATCCGCAAACACGTAGTCGATGCAATAGTTTCGTACTAGCGAATTGAATGAGTCATGGGACGTTTTAATTACTGCGCTGCAACGTTCAGAAAATAACGGGAGGAAAAAGTAAATTAATCCTTGCACTATTTTATTATTTTACATAATACTTTAATATCCATTTTTTATTAATATTTCTCGTAGTAAAAGCTTTCTCAAAAGACTGAGATTTTATTCCGAAAAATGTAGAAAGTCCACTTCGAAAATGATACCGTTGAAACCGGTATCAAGTTCTTAAGTCACGATAAAAATGATCGCGAACGATAAAAGCCGAGTTTGATGCGTGCCGAGAAACGGTGAGATCCAGATTAACAGTGTCGTAGAGGGAACGATACGACGGTTCGGAAGGCGCACGATAAGAACTTTTACCGGAGGAAAAAAAAAAAAAAAAATTGCCGTTCCACCGGTAGCGGCCGCCTCGAGTTTCGACTATTTGTCCCCGAAAGACAAGATCCTAATGGGAAAGTAATCCCTTTCGGGTAAGCGGCGGGTAGAGATAAAGGCGTCCGGTCCAGAGAGGAGATTCGAGGAGATCCCCGAATCGCATGTCCGCCGCGAGTCTGGACAGAGCCTTCTCCAGATGAGGTCGCCGATAAGGTTCCCTCTTTCCGGCAGCCCGGGCTGGAATTTGTCTTCCATAGACGAGCGACGTGTCTCGGTCCCCGTGAGCCGCGGTTATCGTGAAAGCTGCCGGAGCAGCGACAAAACATTCGTCGCCACGACGAGAACGTTATAGATCGTCGGACGTCGTCCTATCTTTCTTCGAGTCCGAATTGCCACGGAATTAATCGGGGAAAAGGGAGAGAGGGCTTCAGATTCATTTAGCTTGTTTTAAATTTTATTACTCCTGATTATTCTGCTTATCGTGCCGCTTTTAATGGCCGCGCGAAATTGTCCGGCCTCGTAACGCGGCGGTCGCGGAATTCCGTATTCCGCGTTTATCCAGCGATAGGGGAGAAACGAAAGGGTTACCGCGAGACGAGATAATGAGCGCCCTAACTTTTAAGCCATCTCGTTCGCTGGAAATTAGTGGCAGATTATATTGATAGAACCGGCGGTCGCGAGGCCCGGCCGATGCGAACTTTCCCGGCGGTGGTCGGTGTTGCGAGAGGCCAGTCGCGGTTGACGACTTCGTAACCTGGAGATTCGTCAACGTCAGACCCCATTAGCTCGAGCCCTTCGTCTGCTGTCGTGCCGCTAATTCCCTCAACGGCGAATACACTTCGTCAAGCGAGATACGCGACGCCGCGCGTCGCCTCGGATCACCTCTCGGCTTTATTAGGATCCCTTGATGATCTAGAGATTCTCGAAAGTTATTTTTCAAATAAAAATTAAAGCAGCGGTTGCGTTTAACTGGGTATGTAAATTTTTATCTGAGACGAATTTTTGCTCCGTTTGACAAACATTCCAGTTCAGTTTGAGTCTTTTAAATACTTCCTGCAAGATGCATTTAGAAATTAAATAATGGTAGCAAATAAAACCAGAAAACGCCGAATAAAAATATATTTCGATTTCGTGACTTAAATAGATTTTTTTTTCTATTTCTTTTATTAAAATTATAGGAGAATTTATAAGTTCTCTATTGTTTTAGAGATTTAATGCAATTGTCCGCGCCCCGAATAAAACTGACACGCTCGATATAGGTTTTCGTTGAAAGCGCACGGGTCGATCGCTCTACTCGCGCGGGATATCGATGGAAACCGAAAATAGTCCCCTCCCAAGAAATCAAGGCGGAGAGCTCCCAATTTTCTATTTGTTCTGATATGTATTTTCAGAAGAAATAAAATCGTCCCGTTGTCGTTTTCGGAAGCGAACAACATCTTCACATTATTAATGTCATCGCGCGGAAGGTAAATACGAAAAGGCTGAGAGTTAGCTTCGTGTTTTTCGACTTCGTTTCGTAGTATAAAATTTTTTTTTTTTTTTTTTTTAAGTACGAGAGACGTGACGGGATTTCTTTGGTAAGCGTTAATGCACCGCCACTATATATAGTGCGTATCTGTTTCGCAGAGGTCAATAAACACCGCCCGACCTCCCTCACTCGAGCTTCGACTCACGGTTTATGTCTCGACGCGACGCGTGCCAGCAGCCATCGCTCCCGCAAGATAAAGGATTATTTAGCGCCTTCGCGCACGGGAGGAAGCGGCTTTAACTCCTTTATTACCGCGCGCGATACCGCGGACACTTGTGATATCGTATCGAGCTGGCTGCAACTCGAGCCGCGAAACCGAGCGCCGTCGCCGTTTCGATCCATTTACGCAAAGTCCTTTCTTTACGCTTCTAAAACGGTTGCGACTTCACGGAAATTTACAGCCGGACGTTGGTTACGTCGCGCTATAAGCTTCGGATAAGTTACTTCGGGAGACGATTTCTATTTTGACGTCTTTACTGCTGGCTTTTATTTACGCGGATAGTGTGCAGAACGAGGAAGTCTATATACATATAAAAATTGTGTTGGATTTAAAAACGGGATACTAAAAATGTAAAGATTAAATGTTTACAAAATATAAAAACAAATAAAAAAAAAAGAAAGAAAGGAAAAGTTACAAAATTCAAATTACATTTTATACATTAAATAACATTAAACATTTAACATTAAATTAACATTTAACATTTTATATTAAAGAGAAAAAATTATATTATACATGAAAAAAATATTGCGGCAGCGCGACGTGTGGTCGGCCTTTGCCACACGCGGATCCGCTGCGCGGAAATTTCTTCGAGGCGGTGAGCGCGGATTTGCGGCGCGTATCGCAGAACGGAAGCCTCAAAAATATCCGACGTCGGGACGGACGGCGTTCGAAAATAGAAGCGCGCCACCGCGATATGCGACGAGGGCCTCTTTCCGGTGCAAAACACCTTGCTTTAAAAAAAAATATCATCCGCTGTGATAGAATTCTGTATTTCGGGGTGTATTACCGAATAAAAAAATTACACGACGTACGGTGGACTGAGGCGACGCTTTAGGCAACTATCCGGTCGACTGTAATTTCCGGACGGCGCCGTTTGAGTTTGGCAAATACTTAAATTCGCGGATACGAACCCGTGACGCGTTTGAGTTTCACGCGATATCAAGAGACCCCATTTCGTGTGTCGCTTTGAGAGCGCGAGGGTTGCGGCAAATAACGAAATCATAAGATCCGAACCCGGTCCCCTTCGCCTCGAACAAGGCTTCTGTCACCGGGCGAGAGTTTCTCTTGATTCGTCGATTTTTCTCGACGACACCGGGCCCCGACAACAAATATTCGACGTGATTTTTCTTCCAGCCCCTTTGCCCTTTTGCTCGACCCCTCGTCAGACCTTCTCCTCGGACCTTGCCCCTCGGCCGGTGGGTTTTCTCATCTCGTTACATCATTTTCCGCGAGTCCGACCCCCCCCCCTGTCTTGTTTCCACAATCCGGCGGAATGTTTACTCCCTCGTTATTACTTATTACATTTCATTCGATCCTCGTCACTTTTTGCCGTATATCGATTTTCAAGCGGTTATTTCTCTTCTAGCTTCGCTTTTTATTTTGCGACGGGATCCCTTGGTTCTTTTTACTGAAATTTTCCGGCACGAGGTACAATGTGTAGCGTTTGATTTATTTATTTTAACGCGTCCACGCTGTCTCCTCTCCTCCTCCTCCGTGCTTTCGCTTTCACATCTAGTTTTCCGGAGTTCTCGCGGTAATCACGTTCAGACGGAATAGCCATCGATCTGTCTAGCCCTCCTCTTCCTTTCTCTCACCCGTCGCAGCTGCTAATTCCGGAAAATGCAACCAGGAGAGGTTCACCCACAGCACCATTTACAAATCGACGTTCCCGCCGCGCTTTTTCACGCTTATCGCATTGTTCTACGTCGTCCGTTTTTCCCCCCCGCGATTCATTGCGCGCGGACATTCCGCTGACACTTCTGATGTTTGACGAAAAAAAAAAAGGGTAACGATTGACATACCACACGTCACAATGAACCTCCTACAATTACACTCGGGATTTTTCTTATCCGTACCGGTATTATTTTCTGGTAGCTTTAATGATAACGTTATCGTCTAAGAATTACCATTTAAATGGTAAAAAGAAAATAGAGTATATCTAAAGTTATCGCGGTTTCTTCCTTATACCGCGATGTTAAAATATTTTACGAGCTCCATAAAAAGAAAAATAATAATGATAATAATAAAAAAATAAATAAATATAAAAAAATACTCTTCGAAAATGTAAATTATTACTCGTAGTTTCGACGTTCTCCCGTCGTTCTCGAAAAGCAATCTCGGCGGGATCGAACGCGCGATACCAGCCTTACTCGCGACCGCCTATTCTTCCGAAGGATCGTTCGCGAGCGACGTGTAACGCATCTCGATTCGCGTTCCGCACACATCCGACGGCCGCGCGACACATGGGGCTCTCCTCCGGCTCTCGAAGAAAATTTGATGTACTAACCGTTCCAAGGGCTGGAATATATATGTCGCGCATATGGCGCGCGCGATAAAAACACGTCGCACGCGATGATGTCGCCCAGCACGTCTGTGAGAGAGGCCGGGGTAAAAAAACACGAGGGCGATGCGAGAGATGGCCCGTGTAAGCGGCGATGGAAAGAGAGAAAGGGTGCGACTCGAGGTTGCGCCCGATGCCGCGGCACCAATTGCGATACCGCGTGTTTCAACACTTCGGGGGTGTACCGGGGTGCCCGGGTATTACGCATATGTTAATGGGAAATTAAAGAAGATGAGATTTACGTCGGGCGCCGGTGTCGAATAAGGGCGGCGTGAATAAATTGAACGCGACACTCCAAAGTAATAATTTAATAAAGAAATAATTTAATAATTAATTAAATTTTCAACTTATTTAAATTAATTTATTTGCGAGCTGTGCTTTTCGCAATTTGCTTGGATCAAAGTGAATCGACAGGGACCGCGTTGTGCGTTAATTAAGAATCTAGTTCACCGATGTATCCAATTTGCGAGGAATTTTTAGAAGGTTTAAGAAACCGTTTGCGGCCACCCTTGGAGGGATGACACCCTTCGTTCGCATCGTTTAACGTGCGGCGCGGTCGGATCGTGTGGCACGGGCTTCTAGTTCTTATTAGTCATAGTCGCGGCAGGGAGGACGAGCTGCGGCCGTAACACAGGCAACGGCAGGCCGGGGGAGACCCCTTCGGACATGGCGTCGAGTACGTATACACGCGCGCGAGCGGTCTCGAGCTTACAGGGGGGCTCGTAACGAGGGGCGCGCCCCTTACGACTGCACCCCCGATATCGGCCGTCGCTAGTATTTCGCCCGACGCTTACCCGTTCGCCTCGGCAGCCGCGCGTCTCGAACTCGAAGCGCAAAAAGTTGAGAAAATCAAGCGCGAAGCCGATCCGCGCGGGTTTTTCGGCTGTACTCGACGAGAATCGTGCGTATCGCGGCGTTTCCACGCGCGAACGGTTCGCGTTTATCGGTAAATTTGCACATCGACTAATCCCTTCGCACCCACCCCATTTCCGCACCGGCCTCCGATCCCCATTTCGGCGACCCTCGCGCTCGCAAATTCACGCGTCGCGTAAATCCGCGCGCCCGCGAGCGGAATCCGGCGCGCGTCTTAATTCACGAGCATCGGGAATCGTATTTGCGAATTCACGTGCTAAATTTTCGCTCGCCAATTCATCGGGCATCCGTGCCTTGGCGATCCGCGCGGCCGCGGGCGCAATAAATCTCGCGATCGACACGTTCCGCTCCTCCACAAACGCGCCGATAAATTTACGCGTCTGCGATTTGCGCGGCCATAAATCGGCGCATTTGCGATTCCCGCGGCCACAAATCCCACGCCCGTCATAGCCGATCGCGTGTTCCTACCAGCGACAACGTGTGGACGATGTGCAAGTGCGTTCCGACGCTTCTATATCGCACGGCGACAATAATGCCGGCTTCCGTGGAAGTGTCGCCGTGACGCGGGGGCGGGGACCGGAGGGTGGACGCCGCCGCGAGGGTGGAAGCCCCTGGATCATGGCGCGCGTCGCCCTCGCGTTGCTGGTTTCTCTGAGGCTTCGATCGGCCGCCGGATATCGGAAGGGAAAAGATGCGCCGTTTTTCGCAAGGAAGGCCTTACTACACCATCGGCGAGCAGCTGCGATGGCGGATGACGAACGTGCAACACTCCCGCATCGGATTTGCGAACGTAAGGTAAAAAACCTCTTACGAAGTTAGTGGCGTAGCTCGCGACTTCTTCCGTCTCTTTATAGTTCGCTTCAGGGCGAGCGGCTTCGAGCTTTGTCTCCTCTTCGCTCTGGCGACGAAATCTATGAATATCGCCGCTGTATACTTTGGGCTTTCCCGTGATGCGACTTTTTTATGCCTTCTCGAGCTTATACTAGAGCGCCCATTATCCCGAGGGTGTTGATTCATCCCGACGATCAATACCGAAACCCATTAAAAGTCGGACCCTCGCACGCGTGAAATTTTTTAGAAAACACGTGTGCATCGTGAATAAAACGGAGATAAATTATATTTGACAATTATACGTTTATATTGAAATTGTAACTACAAAATTGTTTTGCACGCTTTTTGTTTAATTATTTTTTTTTTAATTATTATTTGATAAATTTTTTAATTCACGATTTTACGTAGTTAGGATCCGAAATACCAGAGGTACTTATCTCTTTCTTGAATTTATTTATACAATAGGCGAGCGACTCTTGGCTCGCATTTGCTTCGAAACTTCAGGCGGTATTATTGCCAGACGCATGCGATACGCCGATCGTAAATCGCGAACCACGTGAGAATTCTAAAGCGCCTGGTACTATCTCTCAGCTACTCGAAATCCCATAAGATGACGTCGGTATCGTCCTTCTCTCGTGCCACGCTTTTCGCCGGCATCGGTTTCGATTACCGTGCCCTCGTCAGGTATTCGAGACGTGAATTTCGTCGGTATAGTCAGAGGGGTCGTGATTGAATCTACGCGAAGGTGGCGGACTGGCCCACGGTCCAGCGAAGGAAACACCCCCGGCATTTATATCCTACGGGATTCAGACCTTCCCGCCTCCTCCGTTGCGTAAGTCACGGCAGGAATAGTTTTATTATAGCGAACGCGTTGACCATAACGCGCGGATACGAGCCCTACGGCGCCCAACCCCTCGTCCACCCTCCTTGTCCTCCCGCGCGTGTCTTCGCCTCGCACGACGTTCTTTCAGAACCCTACGCACGTTTCTCGTATAATTTCGACGGGTATTTCAACTGGCTGGGACGTGATCATTTACGAAATGTCCATCTGGGAGAAACGAATAAGAGATCTATAAAAGTAAAGGATAAATAAATTGGAGGAGGCGAGGATAGTTTGAATAATTGAGTGCAGAGTTATTAATTTTTTTGTATCGGTTTATTTAACGCGATAGAATTATCATTGCGAGAGCAGTGACTGAATAGAAGTCACGTAGCGCGGATACAAAAGTAAGTCAGCCCGACACTGCCAAGACCCGCCGGCTCTGTTTCTTTCCCCAGCTTGCGTCTGTTTCTTCCCGTCGTATTATTTATCTGCGCCATGCACCATACGGCGAAATCGGTGAATGTATAGGCTACAATAAGCATCAGATTACGAGTGGCGAGACGGGCTTCTCCCTTGCAGGTGGATTATTTAATGGACGCCGAAATGGGTTATATACTTACGTGCCGGATAATAAATATACATTATTGAATTATTACTATGCGAAAGAAAAGAGGTCTCTATTTTTTTTGGCAACTCTTTTATTTCATGAATAAAAATACAAGAAAATTGACAGAAAGTTCTGATAAAGAAGGAAAAAAAAAAAAAAAATTAGCTGCAACTTTTATTAAAATAACGTGGCGTTTTCTATTCAAGTTAGGTTGAAACGTTCTGTAGATAGACAGATCACTCCTTCGTGTAGGCAACCACCGTACATGCAGCCGTCGAGGTGGCTTGCTGCAGGCGTCGACTACAAATCGAAAACACTTCTACCGTATATGCTTCTGAGTCTCGTGAGATTTGTCTCATTTTCTCCTCCCGTCTTTATATTGTATTGTCCCACGTGTCGATCGCTATTTGTTATATTTTTTTAACATACAAACACTTTTGTATGTATAAAAATTTAAATAATCTTTTTTTTTTTATGTCATTATGTTTTTCTTCAAATATTATAAAATAAAAAGAGTGCTCGAAGAGTACGACGAAATTATAAGCTCTCTCACTCCGAGAGTTTGCCGAAACTTCCCTTCGCGAAGTGACGCGTCGGTCACATCGCTGTAATATAGTACACTATACTTCTGGCAAGTGGAGTGCCCGGTCCTTCCCGAGTCGTAAGCAGCCGTCGAGTTTGAAATACGTTTCGCCTTCGGGGATCGTTCGGTGCCCTCCCCCGACCTTCCGGTCCGCTATCCATATTGAATATGGAATCCCATAAGTCGGGCGATAATGCAATATGCCGACGTCAGGTCTCGGGGTTACACGGCGTAAGCCCGCGCGAGAACTCACTCTCTATTAAATCCGACTTTACCGTCGTTCCTTCGATCCGCGCCCATCGAGATTCGCCATAAATCCGACCTACGTTGACTTCACCCCGCTCATCTTTTTTATTGACGCCTATCTAATAACGCTGGCTGGTTACAGGCTCGTACATAAGGACGCTGATGTTATTTCGGCTGTAACAAAAAGAAATTATTTCTTTGAGAATAAGCGTAATGATAAAAGAGTAAAAATTAAGACGTTGTTTTACGTAAATTTTCAGAAACAAAAAAAAAAAAAGAAAAGATATTAAATTTTTTTTTTATATAGATCTTGAATTAAAATTAAATTAAATTTATATAGTATTACACAAATTGCATTTCTTTATGTTTATTATGAACATCGGTTTATCTAGTAATAATGTCATTCATTTTGTTTCCCATTAATTTATCCGCGCCAGCCTCCTTAAGTACATCCGGTGCTTTAAGCGGCGCGACTTAATTGAATATCTCGATATAGCATACCGATAAGTACGGCACATTTACGGCCCGCTCCGCATAAAATGTTCATTAACTTTATTCCGCGGCCTCTTTTTAATTCGCGCTTAACGCGGCGGTCTTGCTAACAACATCAGTGAATGAAGTGCCTCGCTCTCGACGATTTCCCTTCCTCGGTTGTTAATGCGTTCCACCACTTCCATTCGATGTCGCACCATTCAATCCGGCGTAAATAACGACGCTCTTCTCTGTCTCTCCCTCGCTCCTCTTCCTCGCGCTTCCGATCGATCGGCTGCGAAACGTAGCGCTCGTAATGCCACGCCGGTCGTATTTTACGCGTGCCGTAAGCAGCCGCCCTTCGGTGCCCCGAGGGGTGCCCTTCAGCGCCGAGATGTCCGAAGAGAAGCCGGGAGTGCGAGTGGAACGAACGAGCGTCCCGTTATCGAATGAGCGAAGGGTGGCTCGTAAGAAATCACCGTCGTTCAACGTTGGCCGGCACTTCCGCGAGTTCTCCGTGTTTGCAGATCGGGAGGAAAAAACCGAAGGGACAGTCAATTCATATCGGAATGTACGCGTAAACCTTTGACGCCCTTTTCTCCCTAAACTGACGAATATCGTCCCGATATCACGCGAAGCGATGTTCCAATTAGACGGGAACGTCTCGCGGGCAAACGAAGCGCGTAGGCGTAGGAAAACAGATCAACGACACTTTATTAGTTGATAGCAAGGGTCCCACGCTAGCTATTTCGTTGCCTCTCCCGCGCCCCTTTTTTCGTTCGGTTCTGCACCCCGTTAGTTTCGTAGGCCGAGAAATTCGGCCGTAATTGCTATTTGCACATTAAACAGCCGCGCGGTCGTTCGGGAGAATTCCGTGGATTAATGACGCCGCGATAAACGAGACCGGGGTGATCTGTCACCGTGAAAACGTGTACTCGGAGTGACTAATCCCGCCTGCTATTTATCTCGCAAAAACGTCGCGCCGAAGAAGCTCCGTCCTGGAAAAATCTGGACGCTCTTAAAAACGCTTGTGAAACGGTATCGGGCGGCCATTAAGTTTTATTACACCTCGCAGCTCTCTCCTTCGCGGGGAAACATTCTATTAATACGAGGATCGCTGTCCCCCGAGCGACAGCGGGCGACAACGACGAGTTATGTAATCGCGCTCTCGCGTAAAAGTAAGCAACGTAATGATACGGCGGCGTGTCTCGCGGCCACGAGAGCCCTTCATCTCGACCGAGCGCAGATTGAATCTCCGACAGATGCGTAAAACGCGTGGTGCACGCGAATAAAGATATTGGTAATAACAGCATGTGGACTCGCGCCCTTGCGACGTCCGGAGCCTAGCCCTTTTCGTGCCAATTTTATTATACTCTATATTCCATTTAATGAGACACGAGGCCGGCGTTGATCGTATTTAATGAGAGGACTTCCTATTAAAACGGTAGGCCTCCGAGTGTCCGCGTGATAAACTCGCGCAGCCGTCGCGCGCTCCCTCCAGAAGACCAAGCCCGCCAGGCGGCAGATTTCATCTCGCGATCCGCGGAATCGTCCCTTGCCAATGAGCAAAATGAAGACATTAGTAATAACTGCCGCACGCTCGACGCGAGCTTCTCTAATTCCCTGTTAATCTTTATCTTCGGCTGGACTCGCACGGCGGTCGCGATAACCGAAAGTCCCTTCGCGCGCATCGCGTTGCGCCCGAGGCTGCAGCCTGATTTAAGGGCTCGCCGCCGCCGCCGTCTCCGTACCCTACGAGCGCGTTACGCAGCTTCGCCCGCAGGGGTGGAAAAGCGCCCCAACGCGGGCGTATGCCACCGGTAGATAGTCGGTCGCGATAAGCTAAATGCTCGAGCCCCTATATTACGGCCTTCGCGACCGGGCCCTCGAGCTGTAAACCGAACCGCGTCGCTCCTCTCTCTTTCTCTTTCTCTCTCCGGGCTCTCTTTGTCTCCCGGCATAGTCGCGGCGAGACAGATCGTTCGAAGAGCCGACGCGTAATACCGCCACTACGCTTTATACGCGCTACTTTCGCGAGATTGCCTTTCCACGATCCCAGGCGGCTAAATGCCACTTGCCGCGAAAACGTGTGCGTTCAGCTGCGCCTGTATTCGACGGCAAACGTCGCTTGTATGACGTACAACGCGGGAGCAATTAACGCTGAAAATAATTGAAATTTCCTACGATTTATCTCATAATATTTAATTCATCGGGATAATTCGTAAACGCGAGAGATCCCGGGGTCCGTCGTGAAGTATACAGGTAGCGCGTAGGACGGCTGTAGTTTATCATAAATTCGTGCACGATCGGTATTGTCTTGCCATCGAAAGCGGTACGTAAAATGCACGTTAAAGGGTTTAAACCTTCGTCTATTACCGAGGGCAATATTCGAGTTTAACGAGATACGAGCGGCTTGATTTTCCACCGGCGAGGAAGGACACGGGGTGAGGCGAGAGCGAGAGAGCTTACCGTGATTCGAACGAAAGCTCTTGAATTTATGACGCTGCGACATATATCCCACGTAAAGCGGGAAAAGCCCGGCCACGGCCTTGGCTCAATTTCCGCCTCGGCTGCGCCCTAAATTTCAGATAACGCCACAACTTGTCCCCCGCGTATCCTGTTTGCGGGGACGCGTTTACCGAAGCCGTCGTCCTCCCTAAGGGGAAAAAAAAAAATCTTTCTTCGGGTTTAGGGGTGCCCAAATTTAATTGCTTAACCGAATCAGCGTCCCTCCCCGTCGCCTTATTTTCGCGCTTGCGTCTCCCCGTCGAAGACCATTCGCGCGATAAGATTCAAAGCGCTTTAGACGAGCGGCGGACCACCTTTTCAAAAGAAAATTCTATTTAGGGAGCTAAACAGCCTTTGGGGACGGCCGTGGCGGTTTAATGAGCAGGAATTAGATATCGCGTACGTTCGAAAATCCTCGTCTCGAAGGCGGTGAGTTGATCGAGCTCGATTAATTACGTTACGCAGAAAATTAATTAACCGGGATTTCTACGGCGCGCAGCGCGAAGCGACTTGTAGAAATGCGGCGGACAACAAGAGCAACGAAGATGGGAAGATTTCGGTAATTTGTTCGCTATGCCAGGCCGCGAATACCTCGGTGCCCTTTTCGCTTTCGCAGATCGTCCCCTTTCGGCGCGAATCCCACCGGGGACCGGGAGAGGACCGGCAATCCGGCGCGCTGAAGCCGACAGAGAAACGCACGAGAAAATATCACGCTTAATGAATCGCTCCCGTACACTGGTCTCATCTCGCGCAGTAATGGAATTTCAAAACACGCGAAACGCGCGTCTCCCTGTCGGCGCCGCCTCTCCGCCGGGGTCGCCTGTCACCTTCCGCCACGACTATCTTGCTGTCCCGCGGCTTGGAATTAATGTCGAACTGCATTTTTCATTCCCCTTCTGTGATTATGGCCGGTTTATGCAGACGTCGCGCTTCACGCGGAAAAGGGCATTCGAGCAGGCTTCGCCTCTCGGGTCCGGCGCGTCGACGAACATACCACGCGATAATCGTAAGCATTAACATTTCGGTAAGCTCCGCTATTTAAGTTGAAAAGTTTAATAATTTAATAAATTAACTTTGGAATAAATTGTGTTTTATTTTAAGAGCATGTCGTGACTTTATTACGGCATCTGAGAACGAGCATAATATGTTACGACGATGTTTCTCATTAATATTACTTAGCTTGATATTCTCATTAATATGCGATATTATTTAGTAACAATGCGCGACATAATGTGCAGTGATTATAATACTCATCATTAACACGTTAATAAATATTACTCTGAACCGCTCATCTTCTCGGCTCGCTAAGGGGGGCCCGGCAAAAACCCCGCGACAATTTTATGTCTTATAAACGCCGGACAATATTTCAAGCGGTGTCTCATCAGACATGATCGAGGATGCGCGTGACGAGGGGGATTTCACCCGCCCTCTCGCCCTTCTCGCCTGTTCGATACATACTAATCAAAGTCGCGCGTAGGATTAACTTAATAGCGATTTAATCGGAAAGCGGAAACGGTCGTTTATCTCTCGCCGGTCCGATCGAGCGTGTATCTATCTTATCGATAAACAGTTTCTCAATCGGGCCCCACGTTGCCCGGCTAGTTACGGTCGTTGTCGGCTACCTGCAGTTATTATCACGTACAAAACGCCCGCGTGAATCCGTCTGCGATCGCGCGCAGGTTGTTTCTGATCCAGCGCGCGTAATAGAGGCCAGGTAGGCGGGTCGGCGGGCAGCACGAAAAGTAGGGCCCTGCGGCTTCTTCGACGAGCGTTTTTCTCTAAATTACAGCCGCCCTCTTCCCTCCGCGCTCCGTATCTTTCCCCCTCGTGTCCTTCTTTCCCGCGGGGTACGGCGAGCTCCGGAGTCGGGGGCCCCGGCCGCCATCGCTGCTGCCTGAATTGCCGGGCGCGACGCGATCTCCCTTCCTGCGCGCGTGAATAAGAGTTACGCACGCCGGCGCCGAGGCGGACCACGGCGCGGAATTCCGGAGCCGAAGGACGCTCCGACGCTCGTCCACGGTGGATTCCGCCGCCGTGATGGCCGAGCGCGTCCACATCCGGTTAATAGCGCGAAGGAATTAACGGGCAAATTGTATTTTTGATTTAATACGCGCAGCAGCCTCTTAGTCTTTCACCGGCCTTCTGAATCCTCCCGTCTTTCCTTACCTCTGTCTCGATTTGACTCGAGGTTTCCCGGGGAGACGAGAAGCTTAATGCATGCCTCCGGAGAGTATATTATTCTCTAAATTATAGCCGCGACCGACTCGTTCTCTCGGCTGCGATCCTCTCCCGTCCTTTCCTCTTCTTTCGTACTTTCCCCGCGGGGCCCAAAGGAGAAGCCGACTCAGGCAACCGGCTCGTCGCTACTACCTGAATCTCGCGCGAGTTCTCTCCCATGATCGGCGGCGGTGATCCTCTCCAGATACGAGCGATCGCGGCCATTATCGTTGGCGCCGTTGTTTGCGCCCGGAAAATCTAACGCCGCAGCACCGCGCGTTTGTCACTCCGACGATTAAAATCTACCCAGCGGACACTTAAGCCGCCGTTTCAGAAAATTAACAAGCGAGATTAATTTTATTTTACACCTGTCCGCGAGTCCAGTTATATATGCCGTTTTTACTCCTGTTCAATTAGAAGAAGCCACGACGTGACAGAGGCCCGGTCGCGTGAAGCGAAGGAAATGGAGTTGTCTAGAAAATTAAAACGGCATTAAAAGTAGAGAACTCTCGGCCGTTAAACGTGCTCTCTGCCGGTGAAAAAATATATCCGCGTATAATTACGTGCAATTAAATACAAAACGCTTCGATTTATCGTTTATGGATCAATTTGCACTTCGCGGTAAGTCAGGCGAAAAGTCCGTCGACCCAATAACCCTCCTAAATCATTATTATGCTCGTCGGTATCTAGCGGTGTGCCGGCAGCGGTGCGCATAATTCCTTCCGACGTCTCGCAGACTCCGCGAACGGGTCCCAGCGAGGATCCCAGAACCGAGAGGGAGCGCGATATTGCGAACGGTACCCGCGGAGGCCGGTGGGTTTATTTTCGCGAGCCGCGCCGCAGTTTTTCCACGGCCAAGGCAACGCAGCGTTTATCGCCGATGGACCGTGCACGCGAGAGAACGAACCTCGGGACCGTCCGTCGCGAGACGGACCCGACGTTTATTGGACGAGATAGGTAAACCGGATCGCGCGAGCGGTGCCGCTGGCGATCTTTCAGGAATGAAAATAGAGGAGGTGCACCCCGAACGCCGCGGGGCAGACTCGGACGCGAAATTTCCGTCCGTCTCCGTGCAAAGAGGAAACACCGTGGCGTCTTCCCGTTCATGTTTTTCCACCCTCGCGGATCCTCCTTCGATCTCGCGTTCGCCACGCCGCATCTGAATCGAGCATCTCGGATCGCGCGGACCCGTTCACCAATTCGACGCGTTTTTTTTTTTCCTTTTCTTTTCGTACACGATGGGAGGAGGTGAGAGGGGCAAAGTATAGGCAGATTAACGCAATGCGATTAAGAAGTAATAATTTTACCGTTAATAACGGCGATTAATTCGCTCGCGTATCGAGTCGCGAGTGCCGGTTACGGAAACGTGCAGCGCGTGTGCGGTTCTTTCTTTCTTTCTTGCTCCCTTCGCGATCAGCGTCGCGTAAGCGCGCATTAAAGCGCAGACCGCGGAAGGTCGGCGGAGTCGAACGGGTAAATGTATATACGAACGGACGAAGCGAGAAGAGCTGCGTACTCGCGTCCATCGTTTCGCGCACCGCGCGGATGAACTCACGTACGTTTGGCCGAGCCGATGGAGATGGATTCCAACCTGCAATCTGCATAATTCCACCGCCGCAGGATTGCCTGATGCCTTCGCGCTCGCGTGAGCGCGATTCGCGGAACCTCCTCCGTTCACCGGCAAACGAACGAGTTCCGTCCGCCGACTGACCGGCCGAGATTAGAATTCCGCCTGGGACACGGTCCCCGTCGGGCGAAAACCGCGGCCTCGATCAGCGCGAGGCACGATCTTCGCCTCCGGGAGGCCGACTGTGTTAAATAAGGGAAGAACGTCGATATTTGTGCGGCAAACGTGCCGCGTCGGAACGCGACGGTTTCGTTACCGCGAAGCACGACTCGAGTCGGCCGCAACAAACGTCGAACGTCGGTTTGATGACTGCGGCTTACGAAATTCATGCTCGTGGTCCGCCTCGCGGCGGACTCGCGGGGTCAATAAAAGTCAAGGAACGTAATTTAATTTCCAAATCTAATTGAATTAAATCGGAGGAGGCCCCCGTCATCGGCCGGCTCGATTTATGAGCATTCGGAGATACGTAAAAACATAATGACCCTGATACCGGACAAAGAGGCCCCCTCGCTTCCTCCGCGCCGGAGTCCACTTAGCACGTCGTTTCACATTCCCGCAACGACACGATTTCTCCGCGGCCGCCTTGCGGCGATCTAATCGTGAAAAGAATTTAACAACTCGTTAATGGTCATCTTTCCCGGCTTGATCCTCGCGGATCAATAAATTTTTACGACCGAAGGCGAGAAGCGTTGTCTAAGCGGCTCCCGCCTTTTCATCCCTTTTTTTTATTTTTATTTTTTTCTTCTCTTTTTCTTTTACTCTTTTTTTTTTTCTTTATTCCTCTTTTCTCTTTCGAGATATTTATCCACGGTGAAGCCGGTACAAGCCGCAGCGGCATTTTTCTCGCGGGATCGATTTCCTGCGCGGTTTAATCGCGCGCCCGCCGCCCTTCGACCCGACAGGCAAATGCGATATCCGGTAACTGCGTTTCGTCCGGCGTCGTGTAAGGCTACATTGTGGCGATCGGTGCTTGCCTCTTGCGGCTGCCGCGCGGATCGAAATCGCTATTACTTCTCTCGCGGAGAGAAGCCGGGCGTAATCGCCGTGTGCGCTATGGTACCTTCGCCGGACACCGCAACCGCGGCTGTGGCCAATGTCGCACGACGAAATTGCCGGCTGTTTTACCGTACCGCGCCGTGCCCGCGCCGGTGTGCGGACCACAGGGTTCTCAAGCTGCGTTATTTTTGCGCAAATCCGCGGACGTGTAAACCGCGATTGCTTTCCGGTGCGTCTGCATCTTAATCGACTTGCATTTTGCGAGATGTAAATGGACCGTCGCGAGTCCCAAGAAGAAAAAAAAAAAATCCAAGAAAACGCTTGAGGATTTAATTCGACGGATGACGGTCGAAGGCGTGAGGATTTCGAGGCGGAAAGGACCTGTCCCGGTTTCGCGGAACGCCGTTGTTGCGTTATTTATGTTTGAGTGCCCCTGCATCTAGGTGCATCCTGCACGCGAGCGGCTCGACCCGTACGATCGTTCGCGCCGCTTACAGCGCGTTCATCAACGTCGACGATCAAATGGATTTTCGCTTATGCAGACTGATGTATCGCTTATACTTAGCGTCATCGTCTCGAACGACTATATCCGTTTGGGCATTACGTCGAATTGCACTCTTTGGAAACTCCCGATTTGCGGCACGCGCAAATTGCCGGCTCGACCTTACTAAAAAAAAATTTCTTTTATCTCTTGATATAATAAAAATATAATAAAAATAATTATTTAAAATTAAAAAAAAAAAAATACGTAAAATATCATATGTATTATATTTTTAAATATAATATAATATAATTTTTCCACGGAGGTTTCGCTAAAACCGCGGATACGCGACCTGCAATTTTTATTTCCTCGCGCTGAGAATTCAGCTCGAATCAAGCCGCCGCTTCTGAACAAGTGGGTATGAATACGCCACGTTGCGAGCCGTCCACCCATCACCTGTTTCGTTACCGCGCAGGTGTTCCGTGAAAGTTACTCTACTAGAGTCATTCTACATTGTGCGTACTAGGACAGCCGCGCAGCGTTACTCTTACGGTTTCTGTTTGAATATTAAATACACGCGAAATTTTACTTCGCTCTTAAGTAAGTAAAGTGAGTATAGATAATGTCCATCGTCCTATATACTTCGTTACTGTCATTAATAAAATTACACATCAATAATTATAATATTCTCGGCTTACTGGCTTTCCTCTCGTCGCGTTCAATCTTTTCCTCGCGATTTTCCTACCTTCGAAGATAGGTTTCAAAGACATTTCGGTTTCCGGAAACGAGCGGGCACCTGCTGACCGACCTTCCCGTGTTAGCGCTACTCCGCAACGGTAACGACGGCCCTTCCTCGGGCCCTTCGAGGAGGGCGACGGTGCAGGTGCGCCGCGGAACGAAGGGCACCCATCGCGTCGCGCGTGCGCTCCGCTCGTCTTCTTTCTTTCCTGCGCCTCGTCGCGGCAAGAATCTACGGTGGCGAACAGTACGACGACGTCGCTACCTCGCTCCCCCGTTTCCCACGGCGGCTCATTACGGCTTCCCGACCCGCCGGGGCATTCCCGAACGGTGCGCCAAGTGGCATTCCCTGCACCACGCTCGACTTCGTTCCCCGTTAAGAACCACGGGCTAACACGTACCGTGGAACGGGACCACGGTGAAGGGAGAGCCTTCGTTTCAATATTTGTGCTAGAGGTGGGGGTGGGGAGAGGAGGGAACGGAATACCGATTCCTACGCACGATTCCCGTGTACCGCCCCGAGTTCCGCGGGACGCCGAAGGTGCCGGCCAGGAATTGGTTTCGCCTTATACGCTGATACGCCGTGGAGTCTGTCCGCCGGAAAAGGTGGCGTCCAGACGCGCCGAGCAATTTGCATCTGATTTCTTTTTAGCGGATAGTCACTTAACTCGTGACTAATTGGTTAAATTATTTAACACACCGAGCACCGTGGCAGATGGTGGAGGGAAGCCTGTTCTGCGGCGAGGTACAACCTCCGCTACTTCTGCCACGATGTCGTCCTAAGAGAGACGAGCCGCGTTTTCTCCGCGTTGTACTCGGAAACGAAAGCGTTTCGCCCGCTATTTCCGACGCGGTTAAGCGTCGCTCGGCTGAATACGAAAAAAATCACGAGTAATCACGGCTACACCTGCCCGCGCCGCCGATCCTTGAACTGCCGATGAGTCCCGTCTCGGAGAAGATAGAAGACTAATTGCTTGCAAGTAGCTCGCGCTAAGTGCAGCTGATAACTCGGCTAGACTCTCGGCTCCGGTTTTTATCTTCAGATAAGTTCGCGAATGCCGCGAGAGGCACGAGATAAATTAGTAATTTGTAAGATCCACTTCGATACGACTTGTCGTTTAAAGTGCAATTCAAGTTTATAACCCAGGCTCATTCTAGTTAAAAAAATAAAAAAAAAAAAAAAAAAGCC
This sequence comes from Cardiocondyla obscurior, assembly GCF_019399895.1. NCBI lineage: Eukaryota > Metazoa > Arthropoda > Insecta > Hymenoptera > Formicidae > Cardiocondyla > Cardiocondyla obscurior. Next base: position 3,758,299 of record NC_091879.1, on the reverse strand, counting down.
TTCGAGTGTTTACATACGCGAGGCACGCGAGATTTTTCTCAACTTCTCAGGGAAAGAACGAATTTCAGCTTCGACGGGACGACGAAATATTTTATTTAAATCAGCGTTCAAATTAGGATCGATAAATAAAATTAAAAAAAAAAAAGAAAAACATACTAATTCTAGTTAATCGATTTAGATACAGGGGCCCGAAGTGGCATTTTGAAGGGTCTTTCGTTTGGATCTCGCTGTACCTTTCGAAGGGTTATCAACGGCTAGAGATAGAGCCTGAAAAGTTGGACCACCCAAGACGAAAAAGCTATTTCTTGTCCACGTCCGGTGTATCATTAGCTCCTACTTACACAGACCTCACCGATTTCAACAGCGTCCCGTGTTCATCCTTCACGTTTGTAAGATAAGTCTATTTCCGTATTAACATGTTAATTAAGCGATGTATAATACATGAACGGGGTATCGTATTCGGTGATTTTAACGTGTGTTCTATCGAACGGTATTGTCCGCGATGTTAATCGCGCGCGGTAGTCGTGACGGATTATCGGCGGTACAGTTTCAATCTGCGCTCCATAATAGAGGCGTTTATTACGCGCGGCTGAAAAACGCGGCGGTTCTCGTTTTGTTGCGTAATTGGGTCAATTCGCGAGGGGTGCAGCGCGGCCGATTCATCCATACGTGCGCGACACGCCTTCTCCCGTCCAAGTAGATCGGGTTACTTTGAACAAATCCAGTCATTTAAAGCAGACCGCGAGATTTTCCCGGAGCTGCGAGAGCACGTCCTCGCGGGGAGTTGACCGCAAAAACTGTCACACGCGAGGGTTTCGCTCCACGCACGGCGGCGGTCGCGCAAAAACCGCCTTGCAGAATCCCGCAAAATACGAATATTCGCGGAATGTTTTGTTCTTCCGTCCCTCTTCTTCCCCTCTGGCCGGAAATTCCTGCGGCCGCTTACTTGTCGTTTGTCCATCGCGTCGACCAATACAGACAAGATTCTCGCGCTGTGAAGAAAAATTTACGAAGCTAGAAATTTTAAAAATAAATTAATTTAATCGTACGTAAACTTTTAGGCGGCTATAAAATGTAATCTGATCAATCGATGTAATTAAAGATACCGAGGCCTCAACTTGCCGGCCTTCTAAGTTCGCTAATGCGACTTCGGCGTTCTCGTAGGCCGTAACTTCCTTCCCAACGTGTCCTGTCGATACAGTCCCGCGGTTATCTTCCAGTTTACATTTTATAAGGCCCTCACAGCTTGTTACACGGTGGAAGCTCGTGGCGAGGCGGCGTGCCGGCCTACCCGAGAATTAATTTATATCGCAAATGGGGGAATATTAGCGCTGCTCTTTCGGCGCGGAGATTAGAATTCTCCCGGTTAACGGCGGATCGCTCCGCGGCGATCGTCGTTAACGTAAATTATCCGTAGTCGTAGCGTTCCGTAGGATCGGGCGACGATACGCCGGCGGGACCCCACGGAATCTCATATCGTATAATTGGGAATTCACCGTCGGCCGTCGAAAAGAAATCCCTCGCCTCGAGAGGACACGTTACGACCGTAACGATATTGCGGAGTGTTTATTGGGCCTACCCGGGTGTAAGTTATCTTCCACGCCACGAATAAATGGATAATCGCCGCGACGGAGTCCTTCTGATTAATGACGCTTTCCCTTCGTTTCTTTCAACGCGACGATCCTCCGAGACCGCGGCCTTTCCTGAATCTCGCCCGAAAAATCTGTCAGCCCGAGAGCGTGTTGATTCTTCTCTCGCGCCCGAAACGGCGGGGTCGAAGATTGCGCGAGGGGAAAGAAAGAAAAAAAAAAGAAAAGAAAAGGAAAAAAAAAAGTTCGAATGCGGTAGCGTTAGACGCGATCATAAATCTCGCACGCCACGGATCCGCGCCGTACTATTCCGAAGAATGCGGCATAATGAGAATTGTTGCGGAGGAGTCCGCTCGCGTGGCCGACAGGTGTCCGCCGTGGAAACTGTCCTACCTGCCAGCGCGGCGGCCTCCGCCGCTGCTTTGATCTTGGAGAACAGATAATAATTGTATTTATGGAATGTCCTTCCGCTAATTAGTGCCATTGGTGGTCATATAATTTGGCACAGCGGGGACAGTCATCGGGCGGCTAGTTTAATTGGTGCGATCGCCGGCTAATTAAGACACTTGTATAATTTACTATTTGCGCGCTCTGTCATTTGAAGAAAACTGAGGGCTCTCGTTACACGTAATGCCGCGAGTAATTTACGAAGAAAATACTCAAATGCCGCATTAAGTCGAATAGCACGGCGAAAAGCGCGAGCGCGGCGGTCAGATTTCCTGCTAACAGAACGAGGCAGGACGGAGCGGAGTAGAGCAGAGCGAAGCGTCCTCGGCTCGCTCGCTCGGGGGCCCGTCGCGGGGCACGCATACGCGGAACCGGGCTCCGCGCGCGTTCCGACGGTGAAGCCTACGGGCGAGAGGCGTCGGGCCTCGACACGCCGCGCGTATTAGAAACGAATATAAATATATCGAGAGGAGCGAGAGACAGAGAGAGAAAGGAGCGACTTCACCGAAGAAGGGGGCTCGCGCGCGTATTGGTAAAGCCGGAGAGTTACACGCACCGACGCGGTTCTCGCACGCTCGCTCGCTCGCCCGCTCGCCCGTTCCTCCTTCCTCGCGCGGGGCCGGCACTCGCTAGCGGGCCCTCGGCCTGGATCCCCCTCTCGCCCCGTATCCCGCAGACACGGAGGCCCGCTGAGTCCCAGAGTATGCTCAGTGTCCGCTCGGCCTCAGCACGCCCCGTGCCGGTAGAACGAAGGACGAGGACGCCGCCTCTCGAAGGTTTTATGCGCGTCGCATCGCGCGTTCCCTTATGTTGTTCTTCGCGATCGTCGTCAGGTTTCCTCGCGCGAGTGCCACGATCCGAGAGTCACGCGGGGGCGGCTCGCGGGGACCGCGAGAAGTTGCCCCGAAGGAAAAGAAGTCAAAGTGCCGTTTCGCCAATCGTTCCGCGCGAAACCGTCGGCGGAACCGTCGTCCGCGCGCGGGTTCGCGCCGCGATTGCATCTCGGAGAGGGACGCGAGTGTGTCCGAGATCGCGTATCTCGGGGCCCCTGGCCCTGGACCGACCGATCGCCTTTGTACCGCGCGATAGGTGTCGCGTATTAAAACGTTAATCCGCGCTGTACTACCGGTTGCGCGTACATATTGGCCCTCATCCCTGCGACCCGTTTCTGCCCACCCTCTTTCTACCGCGCCGTCTTTCTCCTCCTTTATCCTTCGCGATCCTTCCAGGCCGCGCTCCTCACCTCCTACGGCGGTCGCTTTCGCCGGAGCGATCCTGTCGATCCTCTTTCCTTGTTCTCTCGGCCGATCATCCCCGTGCCCCGCGTTTTCTCCCGCACTACCGCCCGCTCTTCGTCGCCCTCGTTGCCTCGAGGACCGAAGGCTTTCGCTCGCGTTTCGCGACTCGATCGGGAGATGGTCAACGGCGATGAGCTCGATTCTGTCGACGGCGAGACGTTTGCGAGACGACGACGACCGCCGTGCGGCGCGATTGAACCCTCCGTCCTCCGCTTCTTCCGGCGCGAGACACCTCCATTCTGCGCATCTCCATTCCGACATCGGACTATCTCCGCGCCGAGGAACACCTTCATCTCGCGGCGTTTCGCGTGTTTTCTCATTTCCTCCCCACGTCCGTTTCGAGGCGAAACGAGGCGCGCTGCTCCCGCGAACGCGGGCGTCGCTGACGTCTCGAGATAATGGAGCGAGCTGCGGCGGAAGCGAACGTCCTCGCGGCGGCTGACAAGAGCGCATCCGGTGGAAGAACGAAAGGGAACACCACGGGCGGGGAAGCCTAAAGTGTCGGGTGTCGCGTCGTCTCGATGACCGATTGTCCATCGATCAGCTAGATCGAGAGTCGGAGGAGATCTTATTAGCTTTCCCGAGGAGAGTCTCCGAATGCGAGAGCAAATATACCCGACGGCGAACGATTTTTCGAAGAACCGCCGCTTCCAGGAAAGCCGGAAGGTCGGGCTACGGACGCAATCAAGAGCGTATACCACGGGAGAGGCATTTAATACCCCGCAGAAGGACTTCTACGTGGGAGCAAAAACGCCAGAGTGTTTCGAGTGCCCCGAAGCGTCGCCTTATTAGCTTTTGCGCGACGGACGAGCGGCGGCGGTCGCGAAAAGGGACATAATATCTCTGACGGCGGTGAGGAAGAAGAAGAGACCCGCCGGCGCTCTCTAGATTAGAAGGTCTCGGCCACGGCGATTATTACCGTCGGGACCGGGGTTACGCCGCGCACGGAGGAGGAGACCGCCGGTGGTGATCGATCCTAACGACCACCGTCCACCATCGGTCGTCGGTTCCGGATGCGGTTGCCGTAAGAAGCATGTCGAGCCTCGCGCGGAGGAGACGCACGGCGGTGCTCGGCTCGAAGCGCTGGTGGCAGGGCGGATGTTGGGCCACCAGGAGTCACCAAGAGGCGTATCTGCGGAAGCTCTACGGTAGAAAGAACAATCAGGATGCGCGGAGCGGCGGCCAGAATGACGAGGACGCCTCGGCGCGACCCGCCGGCATCGACGCGCCCTGGGCGACGCCCGGCGTTTACGATTTACCGACCATCACCGACGCCGAGCACCATTACTTGGACGCATTCCTGCGGAGTCATCGCGAGAGCGCGGCGAACGGTGACCACGACGTCGACGACGTCGTCGCCGCGATGGTCGGCTGCTCCGCGCTGGCGGCGTCGCGCGCCAGCCCGACGGAAAAGTGCGTCGAGTTCCTGAAGAGCGCCCGTCACGACGACGGTACCAGTTTCGGCCGCCGTGCCGTGGGAGACGCGGAATGCGGCCGCGTACCTGACTGCGGCTCAGTGCATTCGAGTTACGACACGGCCGCCGGCTGTTCGGAGTAAGTGCCGCACGGTCGTCGAGGAGAGTCTTCTTCTTTTTCTTTTTTTTCGGGACATAAAATTTACAGTTCAAGGAGATCAATAAAGAAGTCGCAGAAAAATATGGGGAGGGATTTATTTTAAAATCTGAGTGAAAAGTCCGCGGACGTGGATATAAAAATTTCAGAAGGAACGTCTGAACTTTTTAATACGCGTCAGTTAAAAAATGGGAGCTTTCAACAAAAATTATACACTTTACAAACATGAAAAAAAAAAAGAAAAAAAAGAATCTTATTCCGTATTTTATTTTTTAAACACACAAGGTTTAATTCGAGGGTCAAACCAATTTTCCAGATTTTACTATTATAAATTAGAAATGTGCGAGGAAACGTAAAGTTATAGTCGACTAATTGCACACAATATATTATACACGCATGAGTTACGTTATTAGATTCCAGCGGTATCGTCCGACATATTCATAGAAATTAGATTTAATGAGCCGGGAATTTAACGAGGGGTCCGGGATGTAAAAATCAAACGCCGTGTGACTGAGCGCATCATCAGGCCCGCTTTTACTACCTCGTCTGCTTTCGCGTAAGCTTATCTAGACCGCGATTTCCCGTTTAACATTCTCAGACGCTTCTCCGCGGTTGAAAAACGCATATTTGCACGGTGGAATGTGTATTAATCAGGAATCCCTATTCGACCGCTGCACGGGGACATCATCGCGAGATCGTTTCGATAGTTCTGCGCTCGCCGATGCGGAACATGTGGAACGGCGCGTGCGATTTCTATGCACGCTCGCGGAGAATCTTAGATTGAAACGTGTATCGATTTATTCAAGCGAGGAACCAGGAATCGCCGTCAGGCGATTAGGTGATAATTTACCATTCGTTCCATTTTGTCGTGCATCGTTCCACTTCTCTCGTTGCTACGTTCCCGATTTTTCTTCCCGCACGCGGAAGGATCAGCTCAGCCTCGGACATATTTTAGGAATTACATCTACATCGTAGAATTCTGGTAGAATTTTGGTAGAATTTCCGAGCCACCTAGCCCAGGTAGATTTTGCGAAATTTAGGCCTGTAATTAGGCAGGATTCCAGACTCTAATAAGAAGATCCTAAATTGCAGGTCTGCGTAATTTAATTCAAGGAAACACGAGGCACAATTGCGCTCCTCAAGGATCACTCTCGTGAGAATCTCTCTGTATCTATCTCGAGATCTCGACGTATACTTTGTAGATTTATATTTTTACGTACACTTTCCTCTCTTTTTCCCATTTAGACAATGTGGCGTTAAAAAAATTTACAATCGAGCTCAACTTAACAAGGCAGGTGCGATAACAATAAAAAAACAGGTAGCGTCAGGTATATTTGCCGTAACAATGTCAGAGTGGCTGTTTAAAAATTAAATGGCTCGTTCTAATCTCGATCGCGTACGAGATCTGGCAAAGTATTACGAATAAATGTTTAAATATCGACGAGATAATCGTTACTAACATTTGGTTTTTTTTTACAGGAAAGTGTGCCGAAGCTGCAGGTGCCCGCGGGAGGAGCACCAGAGGGCTTCGACGGAGGCGGGCGGTTCCTCGGGACTCGGTTTGGGCCCGGGTCCGCCGATGGCGATGGCCATGGCCTTTCCGGGCGGCGTCGGGGGCGCCTCTCACCAGGAACCCTTCAAAAGCCCGGTGCAAGCCGCGCCGGCCGGCCTAGCGCTGCAGGAGGCTCTGATGCAGCATCATCAGAGGCACTCGCAGAGCGACGACGACAGTGGCTGCGCGCTCGAAGAGTACACGTGGGTGCCGCCCGGACTCAGGCCCGACCAGGTACCAGCATAGATTTATTTCGACTTGATATAGTAGACTTTCTCCGTGCTTTGATATTTAGACATCCTGTCGTGGAAAAATTTAAAACGAAGTATATTAAAATAAGAAAAAAATATATATTTTTTATTTGCATATCAATTTTTAAAAAAGAAATCTTTTAACGTGAACTATTAAACCTTAAATATATACATTTCATAAAAGATCGGAAGTTAAAATAATGCGGCTGAGCAAATCGGTAAACGGGGCGTGAAAGTTTTTTGCAGGCTTTCATGCTTTAAGTAGTAATAGAGATCAATTAATGCGCCGTTGCGGTGAGAGAGAAAAGAGGTGGAGAAGAAGGCCTTTCCGCCGTCACGTATGCGTGTAATGCGAGGGTGTCCCTGGTGATTCGTCTCGCCGGGGACCAGTGACCGCGACCGCGGGCCCCCAGATAGCCGGGACGATTACCATCATGAACGACGACGGCGCAGTGAGTCATCAGGCCGCGCGCCGGTGAAAGCTCCTCGCCAGGTATAACGATGATAAAGCGCGATCGAGGGGTTCGCCCGAAAAAGGGCACGACAGAAGAGAATGCAGAAGAATGTATTAACAAAACGTGCGGTTGTACATTTCGACCTTCCATTTCGAGAAATTTTATTCTTTAAAAAGAAAAGAAAAAAATATGTTAACCCAGAATATTTCGAATCCTGCTGGATAACGTGATAAAAAAAAAAGCTCGAGCGAGCTTCTTCAATTTTTTACGGAGCGGCTTTGTGATTATCGGTATCCTGACTAATCTACCTCGTTCCTCTTTTTTTTTTTTTTCCGAAACACGTCCTCGCACGTAGAAACGTGCCGCGTCGCGGGATATCGGGAACGGAATCGTTTTACTTAATTAAACGCGCGATAGCGTGAGCGGTCGAATAACGCCACGCAGATTTCCGGCCGAGTCGAAAGGGGACTAACTAACGCATTCGTCGGCCATTAATTGGCGTAAAGCGCGGCACGGCGCAGTGGAATAGAGTCCTTCTTTCTCCCGACTGGCGACGGGTGCCGGCTTTTGCGCGCCGCGGCGCGAACACCGTCGTTTATCTCGCGACTCCTCTCTACCTTCTACGTTTCCTCGCCTCCTCGCCCCCGTACCCCGCTTTTATTTCCCGCTTTCGCTTCTCGTCCCGGCGGCGTCCGTCCGCGCGTTTTCTTTACTCATTTTAAGTGTCATTACGTCTAACGCGCATTATATATTATGACTCGGCGTTCTCCGCGATGGGGACGGTAATCCCGTGCAACAAGCTTTTCGCGCTCTTAAGCCCACCCCTACCTCCCCGCCGGTTGACGCCGTCACTTCGCGTTTTCGCGCAAGCATCTCGAGTGTATCTGAAAGCACAACAATTCGTGCGGCAATTCGCGCGGCAATTCACGGGGATTTTGCATCCGTAATGAGCGACGGCGAGCCGGTATCCGCGATCCCCCCGTGAATCAGAGGAGACCGATATCCTCTTCGGAAATCGGTGACTCCAGCAGGTTTTCGTTTCAGCAGTATAAACGCACGTCGGTGTTTTCCTTCGCCTCCTCGACGTGTTGACAGTGACCCGTCCCGATACTTATCTAAATTCGCGGCGGTCGACAAGGGCTTCAACGACCATCCGTTAATGTCAGCTGCAGTTGACACTAAATTCCTTTCCCCTCGTTTATCTATACGTATCACGTAGCCGGCGATCTGCGACGGGGACGAGAGTCGCCGGGACTGCGTTGGTTGGAGTCTGGCGTTCGTCCACCGAGTTTCAATCGCCGGGTAATAACCGACGTGAAACCAAGACTCTCGATAATAATTTTTTTTTTAACGACCGTTCTTCCCCCGCTGAATCTCGAAGAGTTTTTCGGATCGCTTCGCGAGCACGTTTGCGCTCCGTTAAAGAAAATAACACGCCTCGGGCACGGCCGAATCCCACGCTCGACGTAAAGTAACCGTAGGTCGGTCGCCGCGTGCAATTTTCGCGATAGGCGCGCATTATCGTCCGCACGTGGCCCGCCCCAGAGTGTTCGCGGTATACGGGACTCCGTCCTCCGCGTTCTCGGGGACCCAGGCTCCAGTTCTCAAGACGCGGTCCGCGCTGTTCGCAGGTGCATCTGTACTTCAGCGCTTTACCGGAGGACAAGATCCCGTACGCGGGTAGCGCCGGCGAGCGGGAGCGGGTTAAGCAGCTGCTGCAACAGCTACCGCCGCACGACAACGAGGCGCGTTACTGCAGCGGCCTGACCGAGGAGGAGAAGCGCGAGCTACGCGTGTTCGCGGCTCAGCGGAAGCGCGAGGCCCTCGGCCGCGGACACGCGAGCCAGCTCGAGCGGCCGCACGGCGCCGGATGCCGCGAGTGCGGCCGCGCTATCGCGGCCGGCGAGATGGCCGTCGCTGCAAGCCGCGCTGGACCAGCCGCTCTCTGGCACCCCGCCTGCTTCGTCTGCTGCGTATGCCGGCAGCTGCTCGTCGACCTGATCTACTTCTGGCGGGACGGCAGGCTCTACTGCGGCCGCCACCACGCCGAGACCCTGAAGCCGCGGTGCTGTGCCTGCGACGAGATCATTCTCGCCGACGAGTGCACGGAAGCCGAAGGTAGAGCGTGGCACATGCGTCACTTCGCCTGCCTCGAGTGCGACCGACAGGTAAGATTGACAAACGATCTTTCTCATCTCGCGATCATTGAGCTTCTCGGGGTTTCAAGCTGGAGAAATACTTCTCGCGAATTGAAGAATTAATAGCAAGACTAATTAAAAAAAAAAGAAAAAGAAAAAATAAAAGCTGACACTTTAAGGTTTTGACAATTACAATTTTTAGAACCACGTGGCTGCTATGTAATATCTGCTAATTATTAAATTTGTTACGGGCAAATAAAGACATCCGCGTGCCTCGGTTCCGCACGCGGGGGCACGTAATGTATGTAACGGCCCGCGCGATATAACTTCTCTTCCCTGTGGGGACTGGTCCGCGGACACTGCATCGAGACTCGAGACGGGATCGGGTTTATAAATATATAAATGTGGAATATCGGATTTTTCGTAAGGCGATATTCCGAGCCGCGGCGAATCGCTTCGATCTAACGGTACCCGGCGCAGCGTCGGAAACTGCGCGCCGCCGAGTTAATGATTACGTCGCTATCGAATTTACAGCTGCGCGGCAATTCATAATTCCGCGCCAGCTGACTCTATCTTCAAACACGTCTTCCGACTTAGATAGAGCCGAGATGCGGCACAGAAGCAGCGCGCCTTCCGTCCTGCCAGGCGTTCGGAACTTTAGGTGTGAACTTGTAACAATGTGAAAAGAAACCACGTGTAAATTACCGACAGTAATAAACGTAGAGCCACCCTGTAAAACTTTCTCAAGCATTACGCAAATGGTAGTTGCAGAAATTTTATTGTTTAATATGTGAATATAAAAAAAAAAATTAATCCTGGCAACTTACAGCTAACTTTTTCTTTTTTTTCTTTTTTCTTTTCTTTTTTGCAACGAGGCGCATTTATCACGCGGCCTGGCAAGCTGGGAAAACTTTGAAGGGAACGCGGCCGAGGGGGATCCCTATTTAAATTCACTCGACGCAATTTACTAAGTGATGATATAAGAGTTATTCTCTCCGGTTGAGCGCGGGATAACGCGGTATCTATATCGCGTACGTACGCGAGAAGCGAGAACTCGAGAAGAAGCCAGCGCTTTTATCTGATCGCCGCCGTATGTAGAGTACATGCTCCAGTGAATAACCGGTCACCGGCGCGGTGCCATTATCACCGAAGCCGTGCTTACTTCCCCGCGTCTAGATAAGACAACTATGTTCTCCTACGGTTGAGGAATGCGCTACCGTCTTTCGGTACAACGTACTTCACGACTATGTCCACCCTCCTTGTCAAATTCCACTCATTTCATAAAATGTACAACCCGTGAAAGCTACAAGTCTTTCACAATTAGAAAATAAGATACGATATTTATTTATATTAAAAAAATATATATATATATTTAATACTCCAATTGCGTGTATTGCTTTAAATGATAGTCTTCTCTGTCAAATTAAAAAAAAAAAAAGAATATAGCAAGCGGGTTTTTCTTTCTCTCTTTTTTTTCTTTAAATAAAATTATGCAATGAGTTTGCAGATTCAAGCTCGCGGCACCGTTCGCCTCTCGTAACAGATTTATTCGCGCTCGACCCGATTCCGCATACGGCGCATCGTAATCACGTAATGCTGGATGCCTTTTTCCGTTCGCAGCTCGGCGGGCAGCGGTACGTGATGCGGGAGGGTCGGCCGTACTGCCTCAGGTGCTTCGACGCGTCCTTCGCCGAGTACTGTGACAGTTGCGGAGAGCCGATTGGCGTCGACCAGGGCCAAATGTCGCACGAGGGTCAACACTGGCACGCGACCGAGGCCTGCTTCTGCTGCGCCACTTGCCGCACGTCTCTTCTGGGCCGGCCGTTCTTGCCGCGACGTGGTGCCATTTACTGCAGCATAGCGTGCAGCAAAGGGGAGCCGCCGACGACACCGAGTGACTCCTCCGCCGGTCCGCCGCCGCCCCCGCCGTCTTTCCTCAGGTACTCATTCTCCTCGCATACCTCCTCGGCCCGGCGGGTCACCGGGGGCTTGCCTTCATTGTCCCCCGCCGCCAACTCCGCGAGCTACGCGCGCGAATCCGCAAAAATTATAGCCGCCGGCAACATCCCCGCGATTACGCGCGAGGGTCTGCACAATTCCCGGTGCTCGCGAGCTGCACGGGAAATTATTACGGCCGCGATAAATTATACTAATGCGGCCAGTTTCATCGTCCAACTTGGTCTAACTTGTTTCGCCTCGACGGAACTTGCTTCGGGTAAATCGTTGAAACTGCAGAGATTAAAGTTGGCCGACGTGAACGGCGAAGTAGTCGGCCTTAACGCTCCGCTTGAGCGACGTAGAACCGAAATCGTGATGAGAAGCAAATCACCGGTGCCGAAGCCGTACGCTGATTTTTGATTTACGTGTAAAATATTTTAATTTTATTTTACGGGTGATAGGGCATAATTTAGTACTTTGTACGGATCGTGGTTTTGAGAATAAATGCATATTTTATGAGCGATATTCGGGCGTGAATTATCCTAAGCGAAATCGGTACTCGGCTACTCGGGGCCACATGCTTAAGGACATGTTAATGCGTCATCTATGGAGCGGCGCCTTTTCGTGGTTGAATTTAAATTCGGCTTATACGTAACGACCTCGTTTCGGAGGCGTGCACAGGGAGGACCGAATGTCGCATTTAAATTTTATTACGCGTCTAATTGTCGCGGATTTCTAACGTGCCGCGAGTGTGAATATAATTTAAATTCGGAATGAGAAATAATTAAAAACATCGCGATCGTCCGGCGAAACGGGGATGAATTTTTTAAGTAATTTTTATCTCCGGCGAAAAACGCCGGTTATAATTTAATGAAATGCGAGAGAGCATTAATAGACTGTTAAAAGAGGCTGCGTTAATTAAATACCCTCATATTGGGTCAGGAGAATTTAATATTACGCTTTTAGTTATATTAGTATAATATAATTTATATGTATATTAATATGAATATAGAAAACTGTTTAATATTTAATGATTTTCGGCAACGAACGACGGATGTATTTTATATGATGCTCTGAGCACCTCTCGTTTCTTTTTTCAAATGTAATCTATGGAAATATAATTAATTGAATAATTGACAGGTAACTGGCATTCGTCAATTAAAAATTTGATACATTAAAATGAATTATCTGCCATAATATTAGATCAACGCGGCCCGTCGAGGGACGCACAGTTAGTGGAGCTCCTCCGTACTTATTTTTAATTTATATTTATTCCCTAGGAGCGGTAGAAGACAAGCGGTGGCTATGAGTGAGGGCTCGTCGAGTCCACCCCCGCCGCCGCCGCCACCGCTACCTCCAGGCTCGAGGCATACCCTGGGATCTCCGAGAAATTCGCCTCGGATGATCAGGAGGCACCAGCAAATGTCCGTCTCTCTGGCAACGACGCCCACTCAGAGTCCCCAGAACGCTCTGAATTCCGAGTTCGGCGCGGAAGAGCTCACTTCCAGCGGTTCCCGACCCAGCGGCCTCGACAGGGTGCTTCTGGAGCGAAACCTTGAGAGGCTGTTGCAGGAACGCGGCTCCAACGCCGACGAAAATTGCAGCGAGCTTGGAAGGTACGGCAATTTATGTTTGAGTACTGTTATTTATTTTTATCTAATTCTCCAAGCAGCTGCATTTAAATGAAAATTACAAAACGAGGATGGGACGCTAGTTGAAACGCTTAATTTTGTTCCTCAAGGGACTGTATTAACGTTGCGAAAACGCGATTATGTTGCAGGCTGATGCAAGCGCGGGACCGGGAGCCGCTGAGATGCGTACAGAATTGCACGCCGACTCACGCGTCGAGCATGCCGGAATTGCCGCCACCCCCTCGGTCGTCGTCGGGAGCGTCGGCGTCGACATCGACCGCCGGCGTCCTGACGCAGGAGCCGGCGACGTCGCCGGCGAGCGCCGGGGTTGGGGCCGGAGCCAGCCAGACGGATCCGCCGACGCCGACATCACGGCGCGTGCGATTCCAGGGAGATCTGGATGTCAACGATCACGGTGCGACGTCGCGCATTCCCCTCTCGCCGACGAACGACCGGAACTCGTCTTCGTCACCCTCGCCCACGTCGCTGTCGCGACCGAACGTGTCTCGATCGCGGAGTCTGCAGCCCGAAGAGGTCGCCAGCACGTCTACTTGGGGTGCGTTAACGTAATATTTTATTTTAAAATCTGAGGAAAAAGCATCGTTCTGATTTTCTGAAATTTATTTTCGCAGGAACGCCAGGTACGTCCAGGTCACGGTTAGACGGTGAAGACGACGACGTGGAAAGCTGCTGCTCGACGTGCAGCTCCTCTAGCAGCTCGGACGAAGCCGCGGCTTACGCGCTGCCACCACGGCGAGCTTACGGTGGCGTCCGGATCTCCTACGTGCCGAATGACGCGGTGGCGTGTGCGCGAAAGCGCGCGCCCGCGTCCTCGTCGTCGTCGAACCAGGCGCAAAGAGATACCGAAAAGTGTGTCATATCTTGATAACTCATTCGACGTTACGCGAGCCTCGACGCCGTTCCGTCGTGACGATCGAAAGAGTACAACGCGGTGGAAGAGTTTCCGCGAGGTGGACGCACTTTCCAACATCATTCGGAGCGTCGTGAACGCCTGCGGCATCGCAGCACGCTTCGCACGCACGCGAGGCACATGGACCTGCACGGCGAGCGTGAAGATAATACTCATTTCAGTTCTGTAAATAATGCGAGCTCTCTTCCGGGACACGCGATTGCCGCTACGAACCGGTGCGCATGTTCCCTTATTTTTTAATACCCCCATTAATGTATTTGATAATAATAAATGACAAAGATAATAATCTTAGGCGTTCAGCTGCTATATTTGTCCATTTCGAGATGAAAGTATGCGTAGCTACTGGGCATCGGTGTAATAGCTCGCTTTTTCCTCGCGACTGACAATTCGCGTGCAGAAACCGAGACAGCTCACCATGAGTATACCCTTCTAATTATACGATATTACCCTTTCACGGCTGTATTCGATTGTTTATCGGATGCGCGATGATGCGATAATCGCGTTCGTCGAGGATCATTTCCGCGGACGGTGAAAACTCTAAAGCGAGCACGATCGCTACGGTCAATTGCAATGCGAAGTAATCGTTACACAGCTCCATTTTGATAGAACGCTCTTCGATGCGATTAAACTTTTTTTTTTCTCTCTCTCTTTCTCTCGTTGCAACATTATTTTCAGTGCACAGCATTAATTAGTTTTACTTTTCTTTAACGAGGAAGATTAGATAATCGCTAGTCGCTTAAAGATTTAAATTAATAAAAAGCAGATGCTCTCTTTTTCTTATTTCTTTTTTTTTTTCTAGTTAATGCATAACGCGCAAAACTGTTGTGCAATTAAATCGATAATTTGAAGCCCGCTTACGGCTTCACCGTGGCGAATTACGAAGATACAACGCGGCGTGCTTGAAAACTGAATGATCCGGCCGAGCAAAATGATCCCTCACTCGCTTTCATATTTAGACGCGCGGTATGGAAATCTTCAAGTAAAAGCGGCGAAGACAAGAGCGGCGAAAATTGAAATTTACGGTCGAGTGGCGAAAAGAGCGAAAGTAGCGGTCCCTCTTAGAGACAATCGTTCACGGTCCGCTCGCGGAGGGTATTCCGTGCTTTCTCCCGTACGGTGAGGCACGTTACGCGCTCCCGGCGAAGTGTTGCGTCTGACAGCGCGTCAAAACCCTGGCCATTAGGCCTCGACGAATTCTCCCATTCCCCGATCGGGGATCTTTCGAAAGATCGTCATTAGCATAGACGCACTTACGATCGCGCGCCATTGACGTATTGCCTAATCGACGTTTCGAAGGATGGCTCGTCTGCTCGTTTGTTCGACCGATAGAAACGCCCGAGACGAGATCTGATAAGTTGGGCCTTTGATTAAGGCGTAACGGGCTGTTCCCGTCCGCGAACAAGCGCGCACTGTTTTTCTTTCTCAGTTTTTTTTTTTTTCATTTTCTATTTCCCCTGAAGGTAAAATGAAAGAGCTCCGTCTCTTTTTTTTTTTTTTTTTTTGTAGATATTAGTTGTCGAATGTTTTAAAAGTATATTTTAATTTTTTTAAATGTATTAATATCATTTTCTAAATGACGAAAGGAAATAATCGTGTTAATACCGTTTTATGATTGCAAATTAAGTAACGGTATTTTAATGAGAGTATTTGAGGCAATCGATGCTGCAAGAAGTCGGTCTATTAAAATTTACATATCTCAAATAAGCAGCTATAAGTCTTGATTAAGCAAAGATGAATAGGTGATCATAATTTAAGTGTCTTTTGAATACTGAGGTTTTCGGTATAATGCAGCGAGATTTAAGAAAAGAAAAAAAAATTTTATTTTATGACGCAATATTTATTGAAAGGCTCATGATTTATTACAGATTTGCTTCACAAATAAGCTATAAACTTTTTATACGTTATTTATATGCGGGAAGTGGCAAGGAGAGAGACGCCGGAAGCACCGCGATCGCGCGAAATGCAATTCCGACGCGCCTTCCTAGCGCCGTAAAAATTGGTACCGCCCGCGCGTGTGCGTGAACCAGACCGCCGGTTACGCAACTATCGCGTGCCGAGCGTAATTTCCAAGCCGATCGCCAGCCCGCTAATTATGCGCCCGAAAGAGAATGCACGGCTCGCCTAATCCCGGCAAAACAATTTCGCGAAGATCCGCCGAAGAAACGGAACCGGATCGCGGCCTTGACGTGACATTATCCCGACTCCAGCGTGACAAGGATAAGGCTTCGGATTCATCCGAGGATTCATCAGAAAAAATGCTGTAAGAAAAATAAAAATTTCTAAGGATCAATTTTTGCGTTTCGCAAAGCGTGAAGTTTCACACTCGTAGAATCACGGAGAACGCGAAAAAAAAAAAAGAAAGAGACGAACGGAAAGGAAAAGAGCTGGGAAAATAAAGTCGCGCAATTACAATGTAATTGAATCGAATCAGGGGATATCTTCGCGGCGTGTCCTTTGACGGAGAGAGATCTCCGACGTGCCGTCGCGGCGCACTTACGAGCCATGAGATCACGCGCGTAAAAATACAGAATACGCCGCTACGATCCCCGCGAGTCCATTCACCGCGGTGACTCGTTATCAGGGTGATGGATGCTGCGTACCGCCGTATCGTCCCGCCGCCGGTACTCGCGATTGATCGATGACACGTAATACGGCGCAGTATTCGCGATCCCGGGGACCGATCGGCGACGGGAGGGCGACGGGATAGGAAGGACGACGTGCCTCCGTGACTCCTCGAGGCCGGCCGAGGGAGAGGCCGCATTCCGAGCCGCGCCGCGCGGAGAAAGCCTCTCGTGCGGGACGACAGGCGAGCCTTCGGAGGTCGAGCGAACGGCCGAGCTTCCTTCTCTCTTCACGTATGCCCGTAACGCCGTCTTGCCGTAACTCGCCGACGAAATTTCTCGGTGATCGGGAACGCGACGTGCCACCGCTGGCCGATACGTCGCCGCGAAGTGGCCGCGTCGTCGAGAGATTGCGAGACTCCTCTTGCGCGAGTTGAAAAAAAAAAAAAAATAAGTCTCGTAATCGTCGGATAGTATCATTTAGATGCGAAAATTTCGTTAAGATAGAAGAAACAATTGGAAAATTATAAAACGTTGTGCCTCACACTTATTAATCGATCTAAGAGACCGAGAAGGCATTTATATATTTTTAATTTTTTTTTTTTTCTTGCATTGTCCGGAGGGTCCAGTCTTCTTTCTCCGCTCGGTTAAATCGTGATCAGTTTACGGCTGCCGGGAATATTTTTTACCGATCTGTAGATTATCCCGTTTAATTTTTATATTAATTTTTTCCCTGGTTTTCGATCATGATTGATTCCCAATCGGACAATTGATGCCGCTCGGTGACGCATCGTCGCTTTTTAATGGCATCCAGCCACATTGTAGCGTCCCGAGGATACTTGAATGGGTGAAGGCGCCTGTTAGCCAGCTCGTTTCATAACGAGCGTTTATTAAAAAAAAGAATTCCGACTCGACTCGATGAAGAAGTTATACAGTGTGGCTTCGTTCCTCGTTACGCAATCACCCGGAATAGGATCTACTATTTTTCTATTCGAGGGAACACCTGTTCGACAAATCGCTGAAGCTTCGCTCGCGTTACGCAAAAAACAATCTAACTGGCCATCTTTCTACGCTGGACCCGCGATTCTCTCTCATCGTCAGCCGCAAGAACGGGCGAAGGCCGCGATTCCTGAGCAGATTCGCAAAAAAAAAAAAAAAAAAAAACGTAGTTGCGTATTAAGTGATATCGCGATCGATATTGGTGAGCGAGATCGCGTCCACTACTTTCCATTCCAATCCCCGGTGATCGACATCGCCGGTAAGGACCGCGTGGAGAAACATAAGCGCACTCGTGTGCACCTGTGTGCGCCGACAGTCTAATTGGCTGCGATATTGGGACTGAAGTACCGCTAACTGGACAGTCAAACGCACATCGTATCGGGGTTACCGATGCTTCGACGACGTAAAAAAAAAAAAGTCTCACGTCTAAGTAGCCGAGTGTAATAAACAATATAAATATAAATGTAAAATGCAGTGCGAAGATTCTGCAAAATTTCCTTTGAGTTCTTTCAGTCGAGCGTCGCGTTGACCGGCTTGCGTGGAATTTTTATTTCGGACTACTTTCCGAGATGCGGCACGGAATGAAAGTTGCGTCGGAAAGAAGATTCACCTGGAAAGAGAAGATTCGGAGCGCGTAAATTTGGAGCGCGGTGGGTTGAGCGACTTCGGCGATATGCGTTTTCGTTGATTCCGGGCGCGATTATCCAACTCGCTCGCGGATCGGAATGCCAATTGCGATCGTGCCTTGATGAGGTTTCACGGACGGCGCGAGCAGCAGCTCGGTGCGACTCGCCGAACACTTTGCATCCGAGACTCTCCTGAGAGACGTTACGTAACGAGTCGTTTTTACGTGACGTTTCAAGGTAATTCGAGCTTGCGGAAGTGGCGCAGCGATAGTCTCGATTAGCGTGAATATTTTCACGTGCCGTTGAAGCAGGGGTGCAGCTCGCAAACGAAGCTCACTTTTTTTCTCTTTTTTTTCCTTTAATATTTCTCGCAAAAATTATAGAATTAAAATTGGAAAATGATAGAATAAATTCAGAGAAGCACGATTATTTTTCCGCGTTTGCGGCATAAGCTTATGCAAAGCGAGAGACTTGTAACACCATGCTAATCTTTTTTTTTTTTTTGTAATAGTTCGTGTTACGATAAGCAATCGGCAAAACCGGCCTAGCCGTTTATCGCTCGTTTATGATTCATGATTGGAATTGGATCTAGTACATTTCTGGGATACGTTAAGATCAACCGCCGCGATGCTGTCGCCGTGCCACGTCCCGCTGGCTACCTTGCGACACCTGTTGTGCTTAAAACTGCGTGTCGCGCAACGTGAATTCCTTCGGAAGCTAGTCATGTTGTAAGATTATTTATCGGAATTTAATTCAGTATCGCGCGATTCAGGTCGACGATTCCTAGCGTCGCAAGCTCGCTTTCCATATTTTAGAAACCTCAAATCTTTTCCTCCTCTCCGAACGTTTAATTGTCGAAAAAGAACAGAAATTTCCGAGTTGAATTTGACTAATTTAGATTTCTTTTTTTTTTATTTTATTTTTTTCTTTAAATCGCATTCCGTTTCCGCTCTCTCCGCTCGGAGCGGCTCTCCTGTCCGCGCGAATGTTGCGTAAATCGGTGCGTGATTGAAAAATTCGGGCCCGGGAGACTCCTGTTTTGGCGCGGCTTTCACGGAATGCCGTTCTTCTGCGGAGATATCGAATTTACTATGGCACGTAGTAAAGGCACGAAGGCGCGGAGCACCTCTGCGGCCTGCTCCTCGGCGTAATTCATCCCGGAGTTTTTCAAGTCGAGCCCGCTCGCCCGCTCGCTCGCTCGCTCGCTCGCTCAGCCCGAATACCTGCCTCGCCAGCGAGCTCCAGCGGGAGCAGCGGGGGGTCGTGCGGGGGGGAGAGCACGGAGGTGAGGCAGCCAGGTAAGAAAGCGGGCGAGCGAGTCCTCGGCCTCGCAGAAGTGGGAGGCAAAGGTGGTAGTGGAGGAGAGCGTAAAGTGAGTTTTCGCTCGCGGCGTTCGCTCGGCCGCCCGCTCGCTCGCTGGCAGAAGCGAGTCGTGCCGTCAGTCGTCTCCGTGGTTCCGCGGTGTCGCGTGTATGTCCCGACGGTATCGTCGTCTCACGGGTTGAGTAAGTGGTGCCCTGCCTCGTCTCTCGCGACTTCCTCGCCTCCCGCGGACGTGCGAACATCCGGTCGGCCGCTATCAAGATGGCCGCGCGCTGAGGAGGCCCTCGCCGGATTCCTGACAGTGTTCCGCGGCTCCTCGGTCTTTCTCTCGCCGAATTCGCGCCCTTCCCGAGTGGTCCCCGTTCCCGCCAAGGGCTCACGTTTTCCTGACGATGTCGCCGACGCGAAAACGCCTTGGATAGAATTTTCCCGCCCAAGAAGAAGGAAGGAGCGATTGGAGAACATCCGGCAGACCAGCAACGGTAAGGTAACTTTTATTCAAGCGTTTAAATCCTAAAAGTCGCGCACGGATGATGAATAATTGTCGCGATCGACACGTATGAATGAAAAGACGTGCGATAACATCGGCTGGAGGTCGACGGCATCCACCTGGTTGCCCGTTCTTACGTTCTCCATGAGAAATAAGCCGATTGCTCGTCGAACGTGACGCAACCGCGGGAGTAGAGTATCGCTCTCGCGATTCTTTCGCGAGAAACGATCGCGAACCTCTTCTTCTCTTAAACCTCGAGGATGGTATCTCACAAATTTACGTATAAAGAAAAAAAAAAAAAAAAATACTGGCTATAATAAATGTAAAATTCTACTGTAAAAATCTAACAAGTTGTCACACAAAAAATTACAGTTAATTAATTGCGCAAGTACAAGATATTATGTAATCTTTTATATTCGCACACTTTATTATAAAACTCTTGCAAAAAAAAAAAAAAAAACAATACTTGCAATTATTTGTTCAATAATTACCGAGTTGGTACACTGCAATTTTACGTCTGCGCCAGTTTACTTGTAATTTTCTCTACAGCGTAGCCAGCGTGTGGGATCGATTCCGGTGTCTTTTCCTCACCGGCGGACGTCACGTACGAGCGTTATCGTTTCTATTCAGCTCCGAGTGTCGTAACTTCGCCGACGCTGGTTTGTTTATTTCGGGGCAGGGAAAACGGCTGCTCTCGCGCGCCGCGCCAACGAGCACGGGATGTTAATGAGCTCGACGACGCTCGTCGGAATGCCAGCTCGCTTTCCATAACACATACGTCGACCGGCGCAGTTGCGTTCTCCATAAACGTCCCGCGGCCGGCCGCCTCGCGCCCGCGTATCTCCCCCTTCTCGCGTACGCGAGATAACATCACGCGGCCGGTCCAGGTATGTAGGCAGCTAGGAGAGCCGCGAACGAGCGCGATCGGTAGAAACGCCCGATCGGCCAAGGCCGCCTGAATAACGTCCTCGTGCGATTCGGCGCGGCGTCCCGAAGTCTGCTTGAACCTATCGCTTCTTTTTTTTTTTTTTTTTTTTTCCTTTTTTCTTTCCTTTTTTATTCCGCTTGCCTCCGAGACAATGGTATCTTCCGTTTCCATCTCACTCGCGATGCGCAAGATAAAGCTCATTATATAATTGTTAGATAATCCTTAATACAGATTGAAAAAAATTGATCATAAAAGCTCCGGCCAGTTCTGTTTCGCGCGTGAGAGACTACGGTATTGTTAAACGACTGAAACTGAATTAAATCGTTCCGCGGAGGAAACGCTGTTAAGAGTCGCGCGAGGGAGTACCAAGGACGAGTTAAATTCGCGTCGCGTTCAAGGAAAAGGGGGACCCAAGCGGACGCGTCGATCCTCGAACGGCTAGGACGATGGACACTCGACTTCCGGCGGCGTCGCGTCGATTTCCGCGCTCGTACGGGTCCTCGGCGCCGGCGCCGGGCACATAAGCGGGAACGGGAAGCTCGGCGAGCTCAACGGCATCGCGTTCGCTGGAATGCTAGGCGGCTTTCCAGGACGTAACGAAGGTGAACCGTTCCACGTACGCCGCGTTCTTAATCTCCTACCTCTCTCTCGCTGCCATTCGCTCGTGTACTCCGCTCCTCTTTGCACGTGAATCGAAGTATCAATGAGAACGATCGCGGCTCGGAGCACATCTTCGAGCCGAGCTCGGCGGACTGATCGTTCACCGGATCCCCCGGCTTTCCGAATAAAGATGTTTAAAACTATACATATCATGTAGAATTTTTAAAACCACGCGCTGTATTTTAAATTCCATGCATTGTACATTTGAATTTTATTATATTTATTTGTTTTATTAATTAAATTCCTGGAGACCGAACTGATGAGTCGGCAGAGATTAGGAAACGCTCGAACGTCCGGTGACTAAACCCGTCGAAATATTCTCGAGTCCTTCGTCCTTTTTTTGTTACGCTATCTACCTGTGTGTCTGTACGTCAGAGAATTTTCGGTCGACTGATTAAATTCGTTTTTTTTTTTCTTTTTTTTTTGCGCGCTTTATAGTCTCAGAAATAATAGAACTTTTTCGAAACGCCTGTTCCTCAAAGTACCCGTGTTCTTTCTACCTAAGCGAATCGGGCAGTAATAGCAAATTGGTCTTGCGTTGTCCGATTCGATTAGCCTTATCGCGGGTACGAAGTGATGGATTTTCGCTCTGACGCGTCCGTACGTCGGTGATAAATAAGAACTCGCGTTAGCGAAGACTCGCGTCCATCCTTGTTGCTCCTTTATCGACACCTCGTTCATCAATTACCTGGTTACGTCCACCTGGCCGCCTCGCGTTGACAGCTCCCGTCGTGCGGGACCAAGTCCGTTTTCCGGCACGCGAAATCGGTAACGCAAGTCGAGCCGAGCGCCTTTCGCGTGCTGTTCCGCTCCGGACGATTCCGTAATGGCTGTTATTTTTACGCGGCTGCTTCTCGCGAGCGGAGTCATCGGAGGGAACGAACTTCATCGGAATGCTCTGCCGCTCGCCTTCTGCGGCCGAGGAAGGGAGGACTCCGCGGCTCATCCGCCACGGCCTCGAGCCTCTCGACGCACTTGCAGCGTCTCTCCCGCGATTGTAATCCTTCGCGGGCACCCTGGGTGGCGGTTCAGTACGGTTAGGACTGGAAAACCAGGCGCGGGGGTCACGGGAGGTTAATGAGAAGCCTGGCGGAAGGTGAAACTCGATCACCAGTTCTCTGCCGGCAATTTTCTTTTCGCTAATTAAGTATTTTAACGCGACGTTTTGGAGCGTTCCTCCCGTCTACTGTTTTAAATACTTTCTCGTTGCCTTTCGTGAAAAGTTTTACTTCGGGGGTTTCACGAGCAATGTGAAATTCTTAATTAGCCATTAAGCGGACAATCCTTTTCTTCTTCAGCAATTAGCTTGTCTCAAGACGTCCTCGCGTCTTCAGTTTGGGGAACAATGCCTCGCGTATGCAGTCCCGCCGCGTGGCTTCCCACGTGGAAACCCGACACCTGAATAGGACCTTTCATCGACGTCGCTCGATGTGTCACCGCGACGCGTAGTTCGTCCTCGCGTCTTCACGCTTCTATTCCACTTGGAAATTGTGCAACGCGCAGGTGATTTCAATCCGCGACAATTTTACGCCGTTTGACTGCGCTCGCGTGACGGGTTCGAGCGAAAGAGACTCTTCTCGCGAAATGCGTCGCGTTTGTCGCGTCGTATATTATTACTATTTTTCAAGAGACCCGTATATAAAAGATCTGTAACTTCACATTTATTATGGTCAGCAACTCGCTCTTCGAGATGAATGTAATGTATTCTTCAAATTAAATCAAGGTACGAAGTCGACGCTCTCGAGCGTTATCGAGCGGCTTTCGGGACTCGGGTATCTTCTCCCGCGGCTTCTCACGTCCGCGCGTCGCGAAGAGAGAGTTAACGATAAAATAATTACCGGCTGCAGCCCGTTCATTGTTCACCACCGATCCGGACGCACGCACATTCCTCCGACACACGGCAGTGTCTCGAGACTTCGATGACTCACGAGCGTATCATGGGCAGCGAATAACGCACGCGGTGGAAAGTGCGGCTTGCACCCGTAAGAAACAAAGCTGGAATTCGCGTTGCACAATTCTGTCCAATTCCCGTTATCGGAAATGCAAATCCGGACTCTTTTATTTCTTTTTCCCGGCGCGGTTCTTAATCGATTCTGCATAATGACTCATGGGCCTACGTAAACGAATGCAAATAATAAAAACCTGATTTGTTTTTTAACGGCGACAGAAGCAACATAAAAAAAAAAAATATGCCCAGGTACGAAATTATGTTTTAACAGCGCAGTTTGCGAAACTGCTGTGGAAACTCTTGGCGGATCCAAAAAAATAAAAATCCGACCGTTCTTCCATAAAATACGCCAAGAGATGAGTTTCAGAGTACGAGAATACAATCAGCTTCACGTCAGTCATCTCAGCTCATTTCTAAAAACGGTGCTCGGCAACGTTTCTATTTTTTTTAATTTTTTTTTTCCTTTTCACAAAGGATGACTCACGGTGTGAAATTTAATTTTTATTGCTTGACGTCCACCGGACGCAGGCGGGGAGCACACACTCAGCGTCTTTCCCTCCGCGTTCGTCTTCTCGGAACGTCTGCGTCCTTCTGTCCTGTCGGCGGAAGCGGAGAAGAAGGCTGCTCACGTAAGAGACGCGGGGCATCTATCGAATAACGCGATCCCCGGGCTCGGGCACGATCTCGAGGATCGATAACGAGGAAAGCCACGTCGCCTCCTCGTTCCACCTTCCTCAAGCCGCGCCGAGGCACGTCAGGACTCCTCTTCTGATCGGTCGTTACGTGTTTATTTTGCAATTATTACGTCCTCGTGTCTGGCACGCCGACGTGCATCATCGGCGATTAACGGGCGTCGGAGTTGTGCAAAGAAACGAGCGCCCAGCGCGGCGAAAGCTACCGAAGAGAGCCTGGCGTGTTTGCGAACGTACTTACGTAGGTGTGCCACTCGTTCCACTGGCACGCTTCCGGTGAAATATGGCGTTTTCGCTCTTACCGAATCCGTTCCTCTCGCGTACAGCGAGATAAACACGTCATTATCGTCAAAACGTGCCTCCGCGAGCTATGCAGTCTTTCCTCGCCGCTGACTTCGTTCGATTCTACTCGGGAATCCCCAATTTTAAAATTAATACATTTTTTTTTTTAATGAACGCACGTACAAATGTTTTTAAGTACTTTTCTACACGAAAGTTCCACCGTGGAAGGTTGACAAACCGGCTAAGAAACCTTGGCGAGCGAGCAAAGCGTCGGATTTTTATTTATCTTTCGAATAAAAAAAATTCAATCCGACGGGACAAGTCGAACCGTTACGCAATCGCGAATAAAACGCGTGCAACGAAGGTTACCGCACTCTTCCTGCGAGCTGGTTCTTCGCATAAACGAAGAATTCGTCTTCACATGAGCCATTTCCCACGCGTCCTCGCGAGCGCCTGAGCTAGCATGTGACCGGGCAGAGACGGCCGATCATGCAACTTGCACGCGAGCATCTCCACTTTTCACTTTTCACCTTTTCGCCTTCTGCGCGAGATCTCTTCTCCATTCAAGTCTCACGTGTCGCATGCCGAAAAAAAAAAGAAAAAGAAAAGAAAAAAGAAAAAGGTTCGCGAGCGCGATTTCGACAAGCTCATGCGAAAATTCTCGCCTCTTATCACACTTGACACGCGAGACTTTCACCGTTCGCCCTCTCACTTCGCAAAGACGATCGCATCATCGATACCATCGAAACGGAACGGGATAGATCACGCTCGAGATAAACTTAAATGCTATAAAAAGCTTTGAATTAAAATTCTTTCCGCTCCGCGATTGTTCTGGCCTTTTAATTATCGCAGGGCCTAGCTCGCGAGCCGTCGATCGTGCGTTTTACTCGCCGATCAGCGTCGGACAATAACGTCTATCAAGCCGTACGCGCGTTTTCTCGCGGTCCGGATGCGGATCCCCGCGAGAAAAGTGAGAAACGCGGCCTCGAACAGCGATCGGGATCGATCGCAAATAACAAAGTTCATCGCTCGGCTTTCAGATCGGCCGGAGCGAGGAGCGCGAGGACCTGGACTCGCCTATGCCGGGCGAGGTGAAGGAACGCAGCAGGTGGACCTCCGAAACGTGAGGGGACGAAGAGTCGCTGGTGAAATAAGGACCGGTCGCGAAGGACACGGCGCGTCTCTTCCCGCAAGAGGCTTGATCTCCTCGCGAAGACGCACCTTTGCGGAAGGATGGCACGGAGAACGGGACATTCGACGCTCTCCGCGTCCCTCGCGACGCTGCTGATGACGGCGCTGATAGCGATAACATCGTGGAGGGTCGCCGATGCTCACGTGGCCCTCACGTTCCCTCGTGCGAGGCACTACGACCTGGACTTCCTGGACAATGCCAGGACGCCGGCGCCGTGCGGCATGCCACGCGGTAAGTCTGCCGTTCAATATTCTTAACTCGGGATTTTCTTTTACATTTTATTTTACTTTAGAATTAAATTATATAACAATTGAAAATAAATCTAGCACGAGCGATAAATACCGCGGAAACGCAATCTTGAACGGCTCGAGAAGCGCTCCGAACGCGGAATCCCGCGAGAGCTGAGAGCGTAATGGGCGCGTAATAGAGCTCCTCGTCAGAAGAGCCCATCTCGATCGACATCGAGAGCGCATTTCGGAAACCGCGACGAAAGGCACTTTTCGCGGAGGAATCGCGGTGCGACTTCGGCGCAAAGGGGGATATAACCGCGGGTTTCTATGGGAAAACGACATTAACGCGGACGGTCGGTCTCCCTCTCCCCGGGTGGAGGATACAAGCCCGCCGACGTCGCCGCCAGTCGGTCCGATTCGCGGCGACTTTCACCGGCTTGCATGAAGGGAGCGAGCCTCTCTCGGTACTCGCGGGCATTACCTTTCATGTTTCATGCGTACCTAAGCGCCGATACTTCAGGGCCGCATTTATACGCGCGGAGGGGGAAGTGCGGGCCGCCAGCGAGATCGCGGCCTTCCCCTCGGAGGAAGGAACTTCGAGATCGAATCACGCGCGAGGCGGACCGCGATGTGAAAGCATCTCGTAATTAATTAGACATCTGACCGCGCGAGATAGGAAAATAGCGCGTAGTGTCGCGTTTCCGTAGCCTTCTCTTCGGTAACTCGCGGCAGACCCGGGCTTCCCTCATCTGATTTTCATTCGGGCGATTTAATGACGGTGTATTCATCGGGTGGGATGGAAAACTGCGAAGAAAAGGAGATCGCAGCCGGTTACGATCGCCGGTTTTCGCATTGTTGCGTCGCGAGGCCGTCGCAATTACCTTGCCCGGTGTCATCGATCCTCCCGCCACCCCCTCATTTTTCCTTGCGAAAGCGTAATTAAGACCGAGCCGTAGATGGCACCGCGTTGCGTTACGCAAGCGACGGAGAGAAGAAAGATGTCATTATTTCTCTCCCGTGTGGGTAACGCGGATTATTCCACGAGCTCGAAGAAGTGAGGCGAGCGGGTCCTCTTCGAGATTTCTTTCCGTACGGCGCCGTTCTTATTTATCCACCTCCTTCTTCGCTCATTATCGGGCCGGTGATTAACTCGCGCCGCGCCGCTTGTTCTCTCACGTAAAATTGCGAAAAAGTCGCGTAACCGGCCGTGGAAAACTGCGCCGAGCTGCATAGATCTCGGGAGCGCGCGGGCGGATTACGTAGCGACGTTTACCGTAATCGAGGAATCGAAGGACCCTCGCGATCGTATCGCGCCAACACCCGCCGGTGATTCAGGAAGTACAGCGCTCGTGACAAATTTACATTCCCGGAAGAGCGCCAGAAACTCGCGTCGCGAGAACAGAAATTCGCGCGAACTTTATTTCGCGGCTCGCGGCTTTTTACGAACGCGTGTCGCCACGCTTCGCACTCAATTCTGGATTATAATGACTAAAGCCAGCCGCGGTTTGCCCCGGCTTGCATTCGCGCGATTGCGCTAACGCGGCACCGGCTGCGCGAACGCGCGGCAATAAATTTTTCTTTCCGCGGTTGTAATTTAATCGAGCTATGCTCCGACGGCTCCGCTCGGTCAGCGGAGGAGAAGAACCGCTTTCCTTCCGGAGACGCGCGCCGAGGGGGAGCGGGAAGCGGAAGGTGGGGAGGGACCGTGTATTACGGTAATACCGGAAAAGTTGATTAAAAGTACTGAGGGGAGGGCAATCGGTTATTTGCATTTATATTAAATTAATGCGTAAACTCCGCGGATTCGGCGCATCCTAATAGTACTAGGCCGTTTCCCTTTCCTTGAAATAATTACCGTAATAGAAGAAAGTCGAATAATAACTGCGCGAAATACCGCGATTGTGCTGCACAGAAAGGTATCTGCATCTTCGCTGGCTCTCGTGATGAAATATATTTTAAGATTATTTAATTTTATATGAATTTCTTTTTTTTTCTTCGTGGAAAGTTTTCTAGCTTCGTTCCCTGAAATCTTAATACGTTGGGAGAGACGATCGGATTAATATAGGATACTCGTTCACGTTATATACCATCGTGTACGCGCGATAAAATTCGTTCGCGCACGTAGCTCGGGCTACGTGATTTTTTTTCCCAAAGCGAGTGGTGAAATTCTGCGCGGTCTACATTCGGCGCGTCTTCGTTCTAAAGTTTCGCCTCGTTCGAGAGGCCCGATGGAATGCCTGATATAAGGCTGAATGCAAATTAATAGGCGAGAAGTGTCTCGCGACGCATTCCCGAAATACCGCGAGACCTCCGGAACAGGTTGCGGCACTGCCGAACGAGGCCAGAATCAGACCTCGAATTTTCAGAAACTGATCGCCGATGGCGCGGAACGGAGTCGTATGTCGTTGCTCGATCTTATTTGCCGCTTTTTGCGTCTAATTTTATATATTTTTTAATTATTTGATAAAACGTTCTTTAATCTTTTTACGTAGCTTTTTAAATCTTTGTTAATCGTTCTTTATCTTTTCAGGCCACGTCAAGACGTCGTTGTTGGCAGGAAGCAATTTCAACGTCACATGGCACCTCGCATATCCCCACAGGGTAAGTATAACCCCCATGAAAAAAATATATTATATATATATTTTTTTTTTAAATTTTTTTTAAATACGTATATTGTGTAAAGATCGAGGTTGATTAAACTTTGCGGCGAAGAAACGTTTCAGGCTTCTGCGAAAATTAATTAGTCGCGGAAGTAACGGGAATTTCTCGAGTACCGAAAATAGATTCGAGGAATTTTGCCTCCTTGAATATTTTATGAATGTTTCGCCGACATTCTTTACGCTCGCTCCACGGCGACGTGCGCAATAGCCGATTCTGCGGTATCGAAATCTCCATCTTAATTTTACGGCGCCGAGAATTTCTCGGCGTAAAGAATTACCATCTCGCTGCACTCCTGCCGTCAGTATCGAACTGTCTCAGTGCGTCTTGGTTCACCGTCTGTGTGCCGCGACGTACGGAAGAGCCCGTTTTCCCGAATAAATTAACGCTACTGCCGCGCGGAGCGTCCCGCATGAATCTCTCGCGCCGCGCGCTCGGTCACCGTCGTTAATTTCGTCACGCGTTGTAGATCCGCGCTTAAACACCGGGAAGCAGTAGTCGCTTGAGAGTCCTTATGGCCGGTTACGTGAGGACAGAATAAAATCGCGTACACCGCGAGTTTTGTTATTTCGCATCGGGACCACTTTCTCCGCAGTAGCGCCGGCCACTTTCCGGGGCGGCGCGTAGAACGCGTTTGGCATAATGGGGCATTCTTCGCAGTCCGCTATTTCTGTTTCTCTTTTTGCGTCCCGGTAATTAACCCTTTTGCTTGGCGCTCGCGTTACGCGCCGTAATGGCCACCGCCCGTTTCCGAGGCACTCCAAACGGATCGAGATCAAAGTTCGCACGGCTCGCCGGGATCCTAGAATCTACGTTCAAGCCCGAGTAAATTGAATTCAAATCAGCCGTCACTCGTACGTGGAATACATATGACTTCGTCCTATACACGACTGCAACTGAAGCTGAACGAAGGAGAAAGCTTTACAAGGCTTCGGAGAAAGCACTTAAGTGATCGTGAAACGTGAGATTAACGAGACGTCGCGTTGTTATCGAAACTCCGGGGGACCGCAAACGACGGTCCTCGCTCTATTAAAATCAATTTTTGTCGCTTCAAAGAAGAGAAAGAAACACAAAAAGAAACTGAAAGAAAGATAGAGAGGAAAAGAAACCTGCAAAACAAACCTGCCAACGAAAAAAAAAAACCAATCGGCCTTACCGAACTTCCCTTCGCATAATCACAAATATAAATCCGTCGAAAGACTGGAGATCGTTAAAAGCAGTAATTTATCTCCGCGGACGAGCGTCATCGTTCTCACGACGACGGGCTCTTATCCCGTTGACGCGGTGCGGATGTATCGTCGAATAATAATAACCACGGCAAACAGACTCCTCATTGTTCGCCGGCGCGAGGAGACGCGCGCTCCGACGACGTGGACGGCGATAATCGTCCGTATTCAGCGTAACGAGCACTCACGCACGCCAGTTACGCTGAATGCTCGGCCCGTCGTTCGCCGGGGACATTGCGAATTTGTCCGCGCGCGGTTCCGCGAAGAGAAGAGAGGAGCGACAACGACGACGTGCCGTGCCGAAGAGGCTCTCCTCTCGCGGCCTACGCGCTCTTCGTCGCTCAAGGTGACGCGCGCTGAATTATTCACGAGCCCGGTGCCTTCTCGTAGGCACGCGGACCTACGAGTAGGACGAAAGAGCAGAGGCGGCGCAGAGAGGCGAGCGGAGCCGCGAGGCAGAGCAGATCGGTATGCCGGGTACCGTAAGTCGAACGTCGCGCCGATGACGATCGCTCGAGCACGAAGGCGTCGTCCCTTGCCTTCGAGCGCAAAACCCACGATTCTCTTCTCTGGCCGTCGAGGCGAAGCCGAGCGAGAGCGTGCTCGCACGCAGCGGCGAAACCACCTCTCGTCCTTGCGATTATCGGGCGATATTTGCATGCATTTTCTCGCCGCGAGGCTCTTAGGCGAACGCAAGAGCGCAGTCGGACCGTGGCGTCTCTCTTCGAAAACCTTACATCGCCCGAGATGTATTAGATGGTACGATAGATGGGCGCGATAGCGGAACAATGGACAATAAACAAGTAAATACTATAAAAAGAAGGAAAAAAAAACCGTGGGAGATCTCGAGGAAAAAATTTATACGTAAAATTATGCGTGCGTTTATATATTTATTCATATATAATACAAAATGTATTAAAAAGAAAAAAAAAAAGTTGCATTGCAGCTTAAGAAACGTGACAGGTAAAATATTAAAGATACTTCTATCTTTTTCCTCTTTCGATTCCTCGGCTCGAATCCGTGAAAACGTCAATAATCGCTGCGGTGAAAGACGCGGGGGAAGAATCCAATTCCCATTTTGCAAGATCTTGCGTGTAATGCGCGGGAGAGGCTCGCGATGGTAGGTGCACCCGCGGCGTGCATTCGCGCGGATTACGACGGGGAACAGGTTGAAGTCCCTCCTCTGCGCCTCCCGCGAAAATATCCGCGGCACGAGAAAAATTCGACAACAACAACCGAGCCCACCGTGGAGTGCAGGTGCGCACGGAGCCGTGCGAAGCGGTACCACGGCTCCTCGACGCTTCCCTTTCTCTTGGGATTCGCGTACGAGAGGGGAAAACGCCGCCGTTTCGCGGCCGCCACCGGTTTTTCGTCCTGGCCTCTTGCATCCGAGCGCGAATTTATCTCGGAGATGCCGCGAGGACACTCGAACGCTGGCTTCGCGCGTGCAAAGTCCTACTTGGATATAAATAAAAGTAAAGAAAAAAAAAAAAAAAAAAAAATTGCGGCGTCGAACGTTGAAAGTAGAGGATCGAGTCTCTGCTTAACTGAAAGTATCATGAATGTTGCGCACTTCGATCGAGTCGCAATACCGGCCGCTAATCGTGTCGCGATAATTCTCGCCGCTTCCTACAGACCCGCGGGACGGATGCGGTTACTCAACGACGTTTATGAACTTGCGTACGGGCCACCATACGCTTTCCTAACGGTGCTCGGGACGCGATTATAAAGTCCCGCGTTGTCGCAACCGGTGGCGCATATCAATCGGCCGATCCGTTCATTAAGCCCGCTGTCATCGTGCCGTCATTGTTCCACGGAGGGGCTCGTGCCCCGAGGAGTCACGTTGCGCGCTCCCAATTCGGGACACGTTTCATAAACCGGCAAGGAGTGGGTGTCGCAAGCGCCGAGGTGATTGCGAGGCAAACGTTAACAGAAGCAGCGTGACCGACGCGCGTATACGACACACTTGTAACGCGAAACTCTGTTTGCTATGCTAATTATCGGCACTCCGATGCGAAACCCGACACCTTGAATTGCAGCCTTAGAACTTTGTGGAAATATTGGAAATGTATACCGAGCGCGGCCAATCGTAAAAGCAGAGTAAATAAATTGAATTAGTAATTTATGAATGTAAGCTCTTGATAAGATTGCGCGTGACGCGTTAGCGAAAAATTATGGAACGACAGACGTCGGCTGTGTCTGTATACTTCGAGGCAGAGAAATTCTGATCCGTTATTGTTGATTTATCGAGGATAGCGCGTCCAATTGACGGTGACGGAACGAATCGTCCGCGATGTTTCTTGTAAACTCGACAAGTTGTACGAGCACGGGAAGGGAAAAAAAAAAAAAAAAAAATCGAGAAATCGGACGACCGGCATCCGCTTGCATCGATTCCGTCTACTGGCCGGTATCGAAGCCGCGCTGCCGCGTCGCCTCGTTTCAATGATGTGTCATTTATTGCGGAACTCGAGGGGAAGAGAAAAAAGGTATAAATTTTAACGGAACAGCATGAATGGGCAAAATACGAATGGACGGATGGATGAACGGACGAACGTTCAGCCCGCGGAACATTTCTAAATAGGATGCTCTACGAATATAATCCTTTACAAATTTTATTTTAGGGAGGATTCAGACTTCAGATTCTGGACTTTTACGACAGACCGCTGCTGGATCTGACGCCTATCACGCGGAACAGCGAGTTCGTCGAGGACGACGCCACGTAAGTGCGCGGCAACGCGCTTTTTTTCCTTCCGGATTTCGATTACCCCCGAGTGACCCTGGCGTTTCCGACTTTCCAGGGCGCAGAGCTATGCTGTGCAGCTGCCGCAAGATTTCACCTGCACGGACTGCACCATCAGGTTACTGCGGGAGGCCGAGGAATGGGGCTCCAGCTACAGATTTTGGTCGTGCGCGGACATCGACGTGAGTTTCTCGTGATTTCTCTCGGAAAATGTAGCTTCTAACCCGATTAAACGCAATCGAGTAGTTCGGTCGACGCGGAGTATCAACGCGATTTTATTCGATTAAAAAAAAAAGAAAAAAAAAATTACGCGTATAATTATATCGGAAAATTTAAGTCTTACAATTAGTATTATATAATAATATATAATATTAAAAAATGTATAATTTCACAAATCACATGAAACATGAAATTAACGATGTAAAATCAATTTTTATCACGGGCTCTCGTTTTGATAAGCCTTATCTCGAGCGATCGGTGATTTTTCCGCTGACAGATTCGCGACAAGAAGGACTATCGGGAGGACTGCAGCGGTCACGGACGCTACCTGCTCGGCAGATGCAGGTGCGATCGTTTGTACCACGGTGCGAGGTGCGAATTCAAGGAGGAGTGTCTGGACGACTCGGACTGCGGTATTCAGGGCACGTGCATCGACAATGGTGGCACAACCGCGCCTACCAAGCACTGCTACTGTAACGCCGGCTGGTTCGGCCCGGGCTGCGCGAAGAGTAAGTTTCCCTCCGAGGATTTCTCGCGACAGGTGTTTCGCTTATCCCGCGGCACCGAGGCGTAATTGGAAACGGCGAGAAAAACATTGATACTTGATTTCCCTAACGTAAAAAAAAAAGAAAAAAAAACAGGCGCAATTTATATGTTGCTTTTTTTTTAATTTTATTTGTTCTTTCTTTTACGTCAAATTTGATTTATGTGCGGCGGCATTTAAAACTGCGCTTTCGTTCGATGTATTTACATCGAGATTTAATAGCCGGCGATTTTATCTGGTGCGTCTTGTAAATTCCTAATCATGTTACTTAAAGATTGATGACCCATCAACTTTTTAATAGCTCCTTTAAAACCAGCGGCGATTTGATAGCTGCCACCGCGAGCGGACAGTCTATCGAACGAAAGAGAGGCTCGAGAAAGCCACGGGGCTGTAACAAGCGTTGTTGTCCCTAAGACTAGCCGAGCAGTGAAACCGTCCGTGACAATCGCTCTTGCTTCATCGACGGTTCTACTTTCAGGATCGCCGGTGAAAAGCATCGACGTTAATTTGGACGCGTACACGATGAAGCGGTTCTCCAACGACGTCGCGTTCTACTGGAGGATCCTGAAGGACACCAAGGAACTGGAGGGTATTCTCGTCGCGAACTCCTCGACGTGGATCGCCGTCGGATGGAGGCCTAGCGATCTCGGTCCATCCTGCCGAGCTTTCCCTATCATCAAGGACATACCCGAGCCGCTTCCGCAGCCGGAGCCGAAATCCGAACCGGTCGACAAGTCGACAGCCAGGCCGAAATCGAAACTAAGAGCGGAACCGCATCCGGAACCGGAGCCGGAGCCCGAGCCCGAGCCGGAACCTGAGCCAGAACCGGAGCCGAGTGCGGATGGTGAGAAGTCGATAGCGAAGAGGCGATCGGCGAAGTCGGACACGGCGACATTCGGCGCGACTTCGCGACCGGATGCCGATGTTACCGTGCAGACCAGCGTGACCTACCAAGTCAGCACGAAGCAAGGTAAGATTCATTCATCGTCTTACACTGCGTTAGTTCCCGGAAAGAAAGCACGTGATATTGCACAACGTTCGTGTAACGGAGCGTATCGAAATTGCAGTAGCTTACAATAAAAAAAAAAAAAAAAAAGAAATTTATATTAAGATATATCTAATATTTCTTAAATATTTTTTTATTTTACTATATTAATTTTTATTATATATTTTAAATTAAATATCGTTTTGCGTATGATTTTCTCACGGGTAAACTGTTCCGTTACAGATGTCGACGCGTTTCTTGAACTTTAAGTTACTTTTTGCAGCAATATTCTTGTTTATAAAGCGTACGTGCTTGTATTAGGAAGATAAAACACGTTTGTCGACGCACGCATGATACCCGGCTCATTTTTTTTCTCCTCTCTGCTGCATCGCGCGCGAGATAAACTGTCGTTAATGCGCTATCGCTGCTAGTTAATGTATTCCTACGTGTTATAAGTGATTTGTACGGAGTTCAAGGAGTCCGTAATTATTCGAGGCAACCGTAAAAAGTGACAATGCAAACAGAACAATCCGTGTCCGAATAATGATACGTTACGTATAACACGCGACGGATAACACATGCAATCGTGCGTCAATGATACACGCGTGATTTTTATTTTTAAACTACGACATTAATAAATGATATTTTACGGAAAATTCTGCTTAATTGTAACTTAATTTTTTACACAGGCCGCAAGAGGAGATCTCCAAAAGACGGAATCAACTCGCTTGGTATGTATTATGCACTTGCGTCGGAAACAGCTCCGATGAGTCGCTCGCTTGCTCCGGAATTTAATAGCAATACTACATAGTAATAGATTTACCCCCTTTTCCTCGAGATCCCAGTAGTTTCTGTAACAATAGCCTTTTTTCGAGACACGACGCACGAGGTGATGGCCCCAATAAGTAGATAGCTCGCACGACGTACGATGCTTTGTTGCACAGGGAAACGTGGCGTGTCCAGCGCTGTCGCCGTGCCGGAAACCAGCTCCGAGCCGGAACCAAGCTCGGAGCCGGAACCAAAATCCGAGCCTGAACCTACTTCCGAGCCAGAGCCGAAATCCGAGCCTGAACCCAGCTCCGAGCCAGAACCCAGCTCCGAGCCAGAACCCAGCTCCGAGCCAGAACCTAGCTCCGAGCCAGAACCAAAATCAGAGCCTGAACCCAGCTCCGAGCCGGAGCCGAAATCCGAGCCAGAACCTAGCTCCGAGCCAGAACCAAAATCAGAGCCTGAACCCAGCTCCGAGCCGGAGCCAAAATCCGAGCCCGAACCCAGCTCCGAGCCGGAGCCGAAATCTGAGCCGGAACCGAAATCCGAGCCGGAGCCAAAGTCTGAACCGGAACCTAAATCCGAGCCGGAGCCAAGCTCCGAGCCGGAGCCTAGCTCCGAGCCAGAACCAAAGTCTGAACCGGAACCTAAATCCGAGCCGGAACCTAAATCCGAGCCGGAGCCTAAATCCGAGCCGGAGCCCAACTCGGAGCCGGAACCAAGCGTGGGCCCGAAGTCGGGAGCGACCAAAGGTAACGAGGACCGTTTTAACGCTTACTTTCGCACATATCGCCACGCTGTCATATCATTAACTCCCAGAGCTACCAGAGATTTTTCGCTTTCTAACTCTTAGTTATTTAACTCGAGCACTTTTCAACGACAAGAGTTACAAGTTGGCGATAATTTCCACTGTACATGCGAATATATTACGTTAACGAAAACAAGCTCAACCATAAGATACGCAAAATCTCTCGTAGTTGTAGAACATCTCAATCGGCAATCAATAGCGTATACATCTCTCATTACTTTCGTGATACCCGCGACTTTCACGATAACCGTACGGCCGCCGGTAAAAGTTTATACGCGAGTGGAACGTGAGGACCGCAACGGTAAATAGTTTCCGTGAAAGCGTATATTTAGCGTGCTGATAAGACGCGAGAGTAATCTATTGCATCCGTTAGAATGTATCCACCGGATGCCGGTGCTGATTGTTAATTATTAAACGCAACTGCCGGGGCAAATAAATCCCTCCTACCGATTCCGCGTGAATTCCCGTTGACTTAATAGCCGCGGCACGCGGCGAAAGATAAATAATTGTACGCGGAGATGTCGATAACGCTTATGCTTCACGTCCCCGTTCGTCGCTGCACCAAGCTCACCACGAAAACTGTATTCTCCCCTGTAAATACCGATAACTTCCGGGTTACCGCAGCATGCAGTACCACGACACGAAAATTTTTTTTGCACGTGTCTCGATTTACCACCCATTCACGGTACGACGTAGGGTCACCATTTAATCCTCGCATTACCATAACACACCTCATCTCGTTCCGAGACGAATACCGGTCCCGCTGGAGTTGAAATGCACTTAACGGGAGGAGAGCAATCCTTTTAAATTTAATACGTGTGCGTAAAAAGCATTGAATCAACAGGAGAGCCACACGAGACCTCAAATAATTTAGAATAAAAAGTATTTAATAAGTTACAAAGAAAAAAAAAAAAAAAAAAAAAAAAAAGAAAAGTTGCAAAGAACTTCAAGAAGTAAAAAGAATTGGACGCATTTCAGTCAGCCGTTCGATTTCATCACGAGGCATCGCATCCTAATTAAGCAGCGAATTTTTTTTTCTTCGCAATAATCGAGTCTTTGTGCTAATTGTATTTATTTGCGCACGCGAAGCGTCATTGCCGGCGCCGGGGCACAAGTACACCCCCAAGCACGATTTCAACCCCATGGACTGCACGGACATCATCATCGGCACGGCGCGCGGTGCCAGCTACAGGATTGGCGACTATTACACGAGGGACAGATCGACGCCGCGCAAGGACTCGTACTGGGACGGCAGGGACAGCCTGACGGCCGCCTTCGGACACGAGCGCGACGGCGTTACCACGATACTCTTCCGCAGAAAACTGGCCGCGAGCGAGCCCACCGACCACGAAATTCGCGACGGCAACATGCAGGTGATTTGGGCGAGAGGTCAAGAGCCGGGCAGGTACGTGCACCAGCCGCCTAGCGGGATCGAAAAGGCCAAGGCCAACGTCAGAGACTTCTACAAGGCCGACGAGCTCAAATATCACGGCCACGGAATGCAGAGAGGCGCGGTCACCATGAATTTCTTCGGTGAGATCATCCATTCAACATCCGCCGCGAGATTATTCAAATCCGCGCCGCGCCCGGCGGTCAAGAGCCGCGGCTCGCGTATCTCTGTATTTTTCGTTGACTCTTTAACTTTAATTCTTAGTATTTTATTTTATTTTTTTTTAAATATTTTTTTTTGCTATAGATAACTCTTATTACGCGGGGGATGATTCGTTATTTCTTAAAAATATCCTTTTACTTGCGACGGTGATTTATACGCAATGTTTGAAATATTCTGAACGTTTCAGATGAAGTTAAGAAGCCGGAATTCGCCGGCGGCGTGGCGTCGCAAGACGGCATCTGCGGAGGACAGTGGCGATATCCGAGAAACTGTTCGCCGGAAAACGGCACCTGCGAATATGCCATACAGTGGACGTACAAGGGTAAAAAGGTATAATTTATCTCACATTTCCTGTTCTGAAGCAGTTAAAGACTCTAATAAAATTAATATTAAAAAAAAACTTCTCTACAGGACCTAATAACGTTCGTGATTTCTACGACAAACACTAACACGTGGACCGGCGTTGGATTTTCCGAGGACAGCTCTATGGTAAAAATTTATTAAACAAGGAGACAAATTTTTTAATAAATTTCTTCGGTGCGCAATTAAATCACAAATTAAAATTTAACGTCACTATTATTCAAACAAATGGTTATTTTACTTCTTTTTAAAACGAGACGTCGTGTGAAACGAAAAATTAAATTCTGCGAGGCTCATAGATAATCTGATTCTATTTTTTTTAGTCGCAAACCGACGCCGTGCTTGGATGGGTGGACAAGACGAACGGTCGGGCTTTCGTGATGGACACCTGGGTCAGCGGCTACAACGCACCGTTGCTGGACCCATCGCAGGATGTCTACAATATCAGTGGCCGCATCGAGAACGGCGTGACCACCCTCCAATTCTCAAGAAAACGTGTGACGAAGGACAGCAAGGACCTCTCGTTCACGGACGATCACTGCCTATACATGATGTTCCCGGTGAAGGGGGGTGTATTTAATCCGATCAATAAGAAGATTCGAAAGCACGACGCGAAACCGGTTGTCTCGTCGGACAGAATCTGTATTAAGTCCTGCGGCTTGGAAGGTAAATACCGGCCGCAGCTTTTTTTTGTCGCTTACCGAAGCTACTCGATGTGGCTATTATCACGCGACGTATTTATTAAAAAAGATTTTACTAATATGTATAATTTAACGTGGCGTTACCTAATCAAATTCTCGCAATTATTACAAGCTACAGCTGTGACTTAATTTTTTTTTTAATTAATAAATCATACTGCGTCAATGCATGATTAATATCACCGATTGCTACAATGTCATTTGATTGTCTAGAAACTGAGGACCAAACCACTCCGGCGCCACCGAGGCTGCATTACGATATTGAGGTCAAGCTCGTCAACTTGGGTGACGGATTCGTTGCCCCCTCGCCCGACAGTCCCGACTTCGAAGTGATATCAAACAGGATATCCGAGAGCTTCGGGCCGGTTTTCGAGAAGCTCCCGGGCTATTACCAAGTCCGACTCGACGAACTACGAAAGTAAGAGGAAGAAAAAAAAAAAAAGAAAAAAGCTACCACTTATTCCCGTTCGTTTTCGTTGCAGAGATAACGAACAGGGCGTGATCGCGCGTATGAATCTGATCGTCGATAAGAACGAAGCCAAGGGCAGGTCTTTGAAAGCCGCGGACACCGGTCTGGAAGCGGAAAAAGCGCTGCGCGAAGCGCTCGTCACCGGCAAAGTCGGAGCACTTAGCGTCGATCCGCAGTATTTAATAGTGAGAGCACCACGAGGTAAGTATTTTAAGTTTCCGACGACTATCATTAATGCGGTATTAAATTCTTTCGACAAATTCCCTCCCTCTCTTATCGCCTGAATATAAAAAATATTGCGCTTCCAGCTGTGTCTCTTAAAACTAAAGTAACGCGAAGTTTTGTTCAAGTTATTCAAGACATTCATTATCTTCATCGATTGTGCTATCAAGAGATGAAAATATAACACGCACGTACCTGTTTTCAGTAAACGATATCGAGACAGATGACGAGTACAATCGGCCGCCTTCCGCAACGGACTTGTTCCTGGGGGCGACGAAACTTTACATCGTCGTTGGCTGTGTAGCAGCATTGCTGGCACTCGCTCTGCTCCAGGCCAGCTGCACTCTCTATAGAAGCTCGAAGAGACGAGCAACTAAGGTATGTTCAGTGTGCGGTAGAATCCTCTTGTTCTTCTTCACGTTTTGTTGAATTTTTTTTTGTTTTTTCCTCCACTTTTTCTCGCATCCCCAGATCTTTCTGAGTGTGTTGTGTTCTACTCTTTCTCTAACGAACTTGTGGTGATCCCTAACGTGTCCCAAGGAAGGCAGTTTTCAAATATCATGTCGATAGAACTCCCATGCTTGTTGTAGCAACTAAATAACTGTAGTACTGTAACAAACGTAGCGATTAAAATAATTGAATGCTGAAAAAAAATCAAATTGTAATGTCGTAAAAAAAAAAAAAAAAAAAAAGAAAAAGGTCACAATGGAATACCGAAGAATTCTTCCGTCACAGGAAAACGTAAGACTGATTGCTGAGTTTTCTTGGGACACTCTGTAGCGTAAAGTCTACGCCTCTATCCCCTAATGAACCCGACGTCTTTTGCTTCGCTTGTGTTGCATGACTCGCGCTCCTCGCGACCAAAAAAGAGGGTGTACTCGCTGCCTCTGGCTTCCTCCGACGCGCCCAACCCGATTCATCGCACGAATGCGACGCGGTACCATCGACAGCAAAACGGCGATCATCATCATCACCATCACAACAACGCCACGAACCACCATCATCATCACCATCAGCTACGGCATCACTACGTGCCGTCCGAAATGCACCGGGCTAATCCCAGCTGGTAGAGCTTCTCGTCGAGCAATTGGTGCGCAATATCATACTCGTTCCTCGTTCTATCGCTCTAATCCAGGTATCTTACTAACCCGCTCTTTTAAACTGGCTCTACTTCCGCCGTTGCACGTTCCTGCGCTTTCACGCTCTCGCTATCGAACTCATCTTCTCTTCCACTAACACGAGGTGAACGACTTGCGTGTCTCTATGCACTTTTGTAGATATCCGTTAGCAAGTTCTCGTATATAATGTATAAGAAAGAATTGATTTACGTCGGTTTACTCCGATTACTGTTTCCCGATTGTCGAGATTTACCGGTGACGGCTATATGACTGTCGACTCCCATTGGTGCCTTTTACTTTTTACCGGCGACGGTGGCGTCGCCCTTGAGACTTTTCGGGTACTAAAGCGAATTTAAAACTCGTCGCGAAGTGTAATACTGATAGAAATCGACTTGTTAAATGTGAAACAACTTTTAAAAAGAAAGAATGAATAGTAAATAACGCGCGCAAAGCACGCGCTTTGTGATATCTAATTTCTAATTAAATATTGCATCCTAATAAACACGTTAATTCTTTTTTTTTCCAGGAACGTTTGATCGCTAGTAACGCCTGGAAAGACTACGCCTCCGGCGCGAACACGAATTTCGCGTTTGAAGCGTTCGAGACGGAAGAGAAGGCGCCTCCGCCGCCGATTTCCAGCCTGCCGAGAGCCAGAGAAATGAACGGCATGAATGGCATGAACGGCATCGACGCGGTCGAGGGGCCGAACAGAATAGTCGGGCCCAGAGCGACCTACAGTCTTCCACGTGCGCCCGGAGCTAGACACTCCGCGCCTATTCAACACGGATACTATACGCAAGATCGCAGAGAACATTACGGACGTCCTAAAAGCATGCACAATCCGGCAGGCGGTCATGCGAACCAGCCGGACTTCTACTTTATGCCCAGCCAACGAAAGTACAGCGGTGAGGTCGTGCGCGTTTACGTCGACTACGGCAATCAACCGAAATAGACGGATGGAAGATCAGCTCGAGTTGTGCTAACAACTTACTCGCTTTCGCAAAAAAAAAAAAAAAAAAAAAAGCGATCTGTACATATATATGAATTGTAGTGACAGAGGACGCGGAGAAAAGACTACGCAGACCCTGTGCGGTGCTATTTTATCTCTGTTTCTCCCTTTCCTTTCCTCCGTGACTTTCCTTCACCAAGGACTCCACCAGAGTCCAGGTTGGAGGTACAAGTAAAAAAGTCACCTCCCCCCCGTATGGAAGCATAGAAGCGGCGCTTACGACCAAAGAAAATATCTACGGGGCGCGCGCCCTGTATTTCTATATGGAACTCTCGTCGAACTTTTGTGCTTTTGCGATGGAAAAACTGTATAATTATATGTAAGGTTTATGTAGTAAAGCCGAGAATCTGACAGTCCGAGGATCCCTGGGCCCAAAATACGAATCTTATGACCTAGCGGTATATATTCGAAGATTCAAGAAAGCCATATAGCTTAATAACGCGAAAAATAAGACTCGAAGGACCACGGACCCAAGAATAACAGGATTTAGCAATCCTGAAATTCAAGACTTCGAAGATTCATAGAAAACTAAGTTTATCTCGCTCAAGAACGCGTCCGTTTATATCGCGGAACAGAATCTCAACGTATTCAATAAATGCATCTACATCACCTATTCTAAAAAAATATATATATATAAGCGTGAACACGCGTTTGAGCAATAAAATGTTTGTACATTTTTAAACGAAGTTAACGCATCCTATTTCTTTAATGAGTTACCTTCAGCTTTAAGCGTCGCTTCCACTTATAGATAAAATCGGCCTATCGATACTCCGAAAAGATTGAAAGCATGGTCGTAGCGATAAGAATAAACGAGTAAAATATCTGCGAAGCAATTGCTAACAACTGCTGTGAATAAAAATTGCAACGTCTCTGACAATGACGACATTGTCGATATAGAGAATCGTGTTGGTTCGGATTATAAATTATTACAATAGAGTGATAAAATTAACGATATAATACTTGTAATAATCATAATAACGATAGATGTAGCAGCAGTAGTAACGATGGCAATAATATTACAGTATTAATTACATTAATGTCATTAACAACGGCGTCGCGTGCAGTCAGACTTCCGGGATATTTTCACGAGCGATGGAATATAAGGCGACGCCAAAGATAAACTCACTCGCTCATTCTTTCTTTTCTCTCTCTCTCTCTCTCTCTCTCTCGGTTTCTTTCTTCCTTTCTTTCTCTCCTATGATCTCTAAAATTACGCGAGCACATATCCGGAAGTCAATTGTAGCACGCACTGCCCGCGTTCCTATTATTACATAACTAGCATCGAGCACATATGTTCGGCTCTACCATAAGTTTACTTTTTTTTTTTTTTGTTTCTTCGTTCACACGTGCGAAGTTTGAGAAACGAGTTCTACGCGAATCTAATATGTGGCATGCCCAACGAACGTGAATACAAATGCCATGCAAGTTAATAGAATGATGTGTATGACGAGTAAACGCGCGATCGAGCTATGGCGCTTTGTCAGAATGGCATTCTCGAAGCGTTTTGTAAGAAATTATACGTGATCACGCGCGTATTCGCGTTCGGCGAGCACGCCATTTTATCTCTGCTTTTTTTTTTTTCTTTTTTTCAATCTATCGGTTTACTTATTAGCTTGTCACTCATACAGAAAATTTTTTTTTAATCTTTCTTTTCACACACATACAGGCATACAGACGAGCGCACGCATACCTTCCATTCCCTGGCCTCGTGTCATCATCGGCACTTGTACATAATTCGACGCATCTCGTTCTCTCTCTCTTTCGCTCTTTCTCTCTGGCATTCTCTCTCTTTCACTCCATCGATCAAAAAGCGGTGTAGTTAAAGAATACGAACAGGCGAACATCTGATAAACGGAGTGAACACCGTAATAAGGCTTAATTTAATTTGTTAGTAACTTGTGTGATCCTGCTCTGTACGCGTTTACTGCACAAGCCTGTTTTCACACAGGTATGCATTATGAATGGCCCACGCAAGCCCGCTGCTGTCCACTTTGCAGTGTTTATCCCACGTTTATGACAACACATATCTCTCATTCAAAAGCCGTATTCCGTTGTCTTTACAGGTTTCCATTACAGCACTATACATGAAAATCCGGTCTCCCGCTTCTATCACGTCGCTCTAAGTCATTTGCCTGTTGTTTCATTTCCTCTGCCTGACGTCGGACTCCTTGTTGGGTGTCGGTTTACTATAAATTTAATAAAAACAAAATGTCAGGCTAACTGGTGGCTACTCACGACAATCTATAAAGCATCTCTATTTATAGTTTACATTTTATATCATACTTTATAAAATCAAAAGTATTATTAACGAGTGCTACAAGTATATTAGTAGAAAAAGAATAGAATAGAATTTGAAATGCAGAAGAAAAAATAATTTCCATCTGCAGCTTTTAATTTGTAAATAATTTAACCAAACTAGAACCAATTTTAGAGTAAAATGTTTTCCAAACTTATTCAAGCTGGATGCGAAGTGAACTCCTTTGGATTGAAACTGCGATATTGATTGGATGGAAGGTAAATTAGATGGGAGAGGGCCTTGTAGCGGAATATACCATTCCAGAAGTTCGTCTTCAGGATTAGGTTCATCTTCGGGATTAGGTTTCGAAATACTGCGTCAAGCAGGAAGACAGAATCGCACATTTCGTAAAGGGATAAAATTCCAATAGAAAAAAAAAAAAAAAAATTACGTAATTATTTGAAGGCACACTTACGTGTCAGGGCTTTGATCGGTATCGGATTCTTCAAGTTCAGCTTTGTTTCGTTTCTTCTCGTAAACTAAAATGATGCCGCATAGAACGACAACCTCCGCGCAAATGCCTAGGAAGGGCCAGAGTGCGGCGAGCTTGTCCTTCACCCTGAGGAATGTCTTGGCCTCCGATGAGTGTTCCGGTACGGAATCGGACCAGTTGTACGACATTCTGCAAGTTATCTCACCGCGATCCTCCATATCGATGTCTTCAACAATCAGGAAGGAGCCGTAAATACCCTTGTCCGAGCTCTTGGTAACTTTCACGCGGCCGCTGCTGCGCGTATAATTTTGATCTTTAAAGGTCCAATATATCTTAACGCCGGGAGTGCTCTGTTTACTGCC
The DNA here is from genome assembly GCF_019399895.1 of Cardiocondyla obscurior. Taxonomy (NCBI): domain Eukaryota; kingdom Metazoa; phylum Arthropoda; class Insecta; order Hymenoptera; family Formicidae; genus Cardiocondyla; species Cardiocondyla obscurior. The sequence goes on along the minus strand of NC_091879.1, from coordinate 3,714,039 downwards.
GCACTCCAATTGCAGTTTTTCACCTTCTACTACGCTTGTAGAATCAGCCAGATGCGCTATCGGCCTCGCTGAAATTTTAGAGTATTAAACGTTAGTAAAATTAACACGGTATTTACCAATTAAGTCGTGTAAATCTAAAAATGCATCGCTGAGATACTCACGTACGACTCTGTACTCGATCGTGGCGTTAGCCACCTTGCAAGTGTAATTTCCATAAGCCTCGTCCTTCTCTTTTACGATCTCCAGGCTTCCAGTTTCGTTATCAATCTTGACAATATCCTCCTTACCAGCCAACGCCGTGTTCAACGGTATCTTTTCCTTCAGCCATTGCACTTTATCGCTGGCGCTTCTGTTTGCGCATTCGAGCACCAAAGGTATGTCTTTTGGCGTAAGTACTCTAATCTTAATATCTGTATCAAACAAGACGTTGTTTTTCAAGGCAAGTTTAAATATAATCGTGCATAACTGCAACGTCACGGAAATTATTGAAAAAATATACCACACGCGCGCGCAAAAAAAAGACCCCCGGCAAGAATTAAATGTCTTACCTTCCACATGTGATATGATAAAATAATCGATTTATAATTGCCCCTCGAATTACTCACGATATTATAATGCACAAGTGATGACGACAGCTACAACTGCAGTTGTATTTATAGAATGTCGTCCTAAATATTCTGTAATAATAGCCGAGAAACGTGGCGGCCGAAGAGACTTGAAACAATTTGCGTATTCTACTTTCACAGAGTAAGTTCATTCACTTTTACATGACTTGCGCGAGTGTTACCGTGTTCTCGTTAGCTTTTCGAATTTTTTAAGCATAAAATAAATTATTGACTATCAAAGTTTAACTTTTTTTTTCATACTTGTAATAAAGTATGATGTAACATGTTGATTATCTTATACGATTAAAGATATGCGGTTAATATAATGATAGCAGATCTTTTTAAGAATGTGGGAACTAATGCGTGATATGTCCTTAACCCATGTGAGTTTCCGCGATGCGTATTGATTCTCTCATTCGACTCATTTCGTCATGCCTAGTGTGATAAATATTAAATGTATCGAGACCAAATAAAAAAGAAAAAAAAAAAAGCGAATGAAATAATCTCATACGTGCAATAAAGCAATAACCGGCAGCTTATTCGAGATGCAGTATCAGTTATCAAATATTATCACGTGTTGAGAAAAGATTTCAGATATAGGCCACGTATCTCCGTTTAGAGGTGTAAATACTTGACTTATTAATTTTATATAGATAATCGATTTTCTAGCTGTCGTTCAAACCCCAAGAATTTGGTGAGCACGTGTGTACGATAAACGTGACGGTAAAATAATTATTTGAAATTCTTCAGGTGATTAATAGAACGCGGTCAAGCGTACCGGACTGCCAATGGCACCCTACGTTTTATAATAAGATGCATTACAAACCGAAGTATATCGAGAGGTGATAAAACTCCGAACCGCCGGTGCACTTGTAATCTCCCTCATGGTTTTCGGTTGCTTGAGTAGCCGAGAGCTGGCTGGTGCCGGTGCCGGGCTTCGAGTAGACGACCAGCTGGCCGCTGGACAGCTCGGGTTCCAGCGTCTGACCGTTTCTGGTCCATCTAATGAGATCATTATCCTTCAAGTCGTCGCACTGGATGTTCCAAGGTTGCCCCTCGTGCACGACCGTTGGCCCCGTATATTTCACTAAAAAAAACAGAGATCTTGTAATCACAGAAAAAATTGTAAAAAAGAAACGGTGTGAAATATTAACAAGAGTACATAAGAGTATATATAAAATAATAAAATCAACGACAGTCAGGGTACTGCAAGTAAAATCAATCAATTAGCTGCGCAATTAATTAAAATGATTAACTAAAAGTTCCAATCTGTAAGTCAAACATCAGTTTGTTTGCGCCTTTGAGGTCGAGCCGAAGAGATTCGCGGCATCGCGCTCGCAGAGCGGGTCGATCAATATTGACTCCAGAAAACTTACGTGATAGATATGCCCCGGGAAACAGGCGCGGCGGAAATGTATTTGTTCTTATCGCGAATGCGAGAGGGAATGATTTGAATATCGACCGTCCCGTGCTCGGGGAACGCGTGGTTACGCACGTTTAACGTTCCGCCGTGCGAGAGAACGCGCCTCGCGGTCGGCCACTCGGGCTATCGATCGCACGTGTATAATCAGTTAATTATCTTAGCGCGCCGCAAAGCAGCGTGTACTGGAATTCTTTCGCGAGAAAAGGCAATTAGCGGCAATCTAAACAATTGCCCTGGCGATCCTCGCGGTGGCTCGCAAAGTTGAGACTCGCTGTGCGTGAATCATTCCGCGGACAATGAACGAAATTAATTTTACATTAAAGCTATCATGCCTTTAAACGCTACTCGTGATACATCGCTTGACATTTACAAATATAAAGCGCCAGACACTTTAATATCTAAGCATTTTTTTTTTGTTATTTTTATAAAAAAAAATACTTAGATATTTGTAAAAAGAGAATATATTAATTTCGGGTTTTCTCAGCCTTTCGTGGAACTAACTTTGCCTGCTTTCAATTCGTTTTCTCTTTTTTGAAATAGTTGCCTTAGGTTTATTGTTTTATAATTAAATCGCGTGAAATAATATAATAGAATAACTTTCATACGGTATAGGAAACCTTCGGACGGACAGCTCGAGGAACTCTTTTCTCGGCGCCGATGACGAATCAGCAGAATTATACCCGCGCGATGACGTACACGTGCCAGTGTACGTGTGAATTACATGCGTCATAGTGGTTTCACGGTGATAAATAGTGACAAAGCCCGCTGCGGCCAGCTGAGAATACGAATCTCTGAGCAAACCCGTTATTTTCGAAGCGCGGCACGGCGGCCTGGCGGTCAAAATAAAATGCTGATAGCGCTATTAACTAAGCAGATCGAGGCGAAGCCTATCCCGATTGCAGACTCAACAGGCTGATAACCGGGCATGTAAACGCCGGGCGGAAAGCCAGGTAATGTACGAGGAAAAAAGAAACTTCCGAGAACAGGCCGCTCGACGTATTACATTGTGTACAATTATTCTCATCGCGGACAATTGTTCCGGTCGCATTGAACGTACATTTGAATTCTTACAGCACAACGCAATGCTTGGATACTCGAGTTTCAAGGTTTCTTATACAATTCACTTATCACTTATTACGGCAAAAAAAAAAAAAAAAAAAAAAAAAATGTAAAATATTCCTGATATAATACTGATATTCTGCGATCGATATCATTAATAATTGGACCTTAGCGCATTTCTTAACGTTCGGCAAGTCACGAGGATACCGCTGAGTATCCATCGTGGTACCAAGTTGATATTTGCACATTTAATTTCGTCGTAAATCAATTGCTCGCGTTCAGTATAAATCTTCTCGGTTGTTTTACGACGCGAATCTTCGAACGGTAATCAGGAGTTTAGTGGGTTGGCGGTACGTCTATCATGAATAACAAGTCCGGCGCGGCCGCATAAGTGGCAAGCAAGCAGTAATAAATGTTTCGCTGGCCGAGCCAGCGTCGATTTTCGTTATTGAATTACTCCGGCCGTCAACGTCGCGTGTTCGCGGCGGCGGGATTTTCCCTTCGATATTTTAATTTCTTTTTCCCCCTTCGATGCGAAGTTCCGTCGAATTCGGCGGAGGAACTGTCGCGGCGGACTGACACCGCTCGACGTTCGAATGCGAATCAGCGGGGCGCGGTAACTCCGGGAAAATCAATAAACTACGAATGTTATTTTAAGCCCGCTTTCACGACGGCACCACGCGGCTGAAAATCCGCGCGTTTGTGCCGTCGTCAAGTCCGCGGATCCGACGGACGGATGCCGGACAATCGAGATAACAAAAAACAACGGAGGTCTATTTCGACCGTTCGGTTCAATCGACGCTTAAGCTTACAATTAGAAGCGGGAGAATAAAGCTAACAACGGCCATCCCGTAATTCTGTTTCCAGCCGGAGACGCCGTTCATCTCAATTCGTTTCATCTCAATACGCCGTCCACTGCCAGCTGTCGGGAATCGAGAGCGCACCGATGTGCGTGGCTTATTGGCTCGTTGAAACTTCGCATACAGTGTTACATTTTCGAGTGCGGTAATCGAGGCAAGATGTGACACACTTTCGGCGTATATTCCTAGACCCGCCTTCCCGTTTCGAGAGGCATAATCTTGAACGTGGCCTCCTCTGTTTCTCAGTTGCGAGGACCATGGGAGGCCACCGGTCGCATTGTCATAAAAATAGACGAAACTTTGCACGAAAAAAAAAGCAGTTGTTTCGGACAGAAAATATTAATTTCATTAAGTTTTTCGACCCTTTGTTAAATCTTTTGATCTTTCGTTATCCTCCGCGTGCGGAGCGCAAGGTGCACGGCCCGACCTTGGTAATCAAGTGACGCGTAAATGCCTTCGGGAAGTTACAGCCGGCCGTGTTTTCTTGAGTCGCCTCTGAGACGTTGTGATTCGCCACGTCTCTCGCGGTTTATAGATGTAAAAATAGGCGGACCGCAAGCTGTTCGGAGTTAAATTTTTAGCGTTCTCCCGCTTCTGGCACAAACGCGAGCGAGCAGGCAGCTACGGAAAGACGACGCACGTCGCCTCTTTCTCGACCCTGTCTCTAGTCTCCCCCACGTCAAGAATATCAGGGACTCTAATGCTTACAACGATTCTCTTCGACGGACGGACACCAGATATGGGTTACCAATCGCGGGAAATGAGCCGAGCTTTCTAGGTGAACGGGAAACAGGGTCGATCGTTGCGCAACGAAAGTCGTCTTCCACCTCGACCCAGTCGCAACATGTTAGAGACGTTTGAAAGAAACAAAAAGAAAAATCGAAAGATTCCGGGTTACCGTAATTCAGCGCGATTTTCACACGTCTAAATCTCATGTAAATTTTTTTTCTCGTTTTTTTTTCTTTCAGACATTTCTAGCAGTCTTTTTCCTTAATGTTTAGCATATAGACTAAGAGATACCGCTTTAAAATAATACATTAGACTCTGAGGTATGAGCAAAACGAAATAGAGTGGCCAGGATAGTGTACCGTTTGAGGGCTAAGAGTGATTGCTCATTACGAAACGTCTCGACACTCTGTACGAAGAACGGAATCGGATACCAAGTTACGCGACAGAGAGAGACTCGAGCCTTGGCAGCAGCAACCTGGTGAGTCCTTCTCGGTCGTGAAAGTAACATTCTCGCGGTGACGTAGCCAGTTATATGTACAAATTTAATAAAATTCTTACAACTATTATCCGCGTAAGTTTTATATCGAATATTCCGTAATGAGTAACTTTTTTTTACAGTGTCATGGCCAATCTATATCACTCATTAGCGCGTACAAATATCCGTCGTACATTATTCAGTGTCTACTATTGTTACGATGCTTAATCGTAACGCCTATCGCGCTATACAATCATTCTCCATTATTATAAATGTAAAGTAACGAAGGAATATAATAAAAGAACAGAATGGCAAGAGAGTACACCAGATTTCGGCGAGTTCGGTGAAATAAAGATTGATGAGAACGACGCCGAAGGGCCGACTGACGGGCTCGTGTGATAGACGCGCGCTGTGACTCGCGAGGATGCACAGTTGCAGCATTATCGACTAAACTTTTTTAGAACGCATCCCGCCGGTGTCGATAACTCTCATTAAAGCGACCTAGAAAGCGACGCGTTGCCGTGAGATATTCAACAAACCGCAAATTACGTTAATAAACGACTTCGATGGAGCGCCTTCTCGCTTGAGATCTTCCGTTCTCTTCAGGAAACCGCGCGCCGAGCGTGCACCGAGAGAATATAATGTAATTACTTTAGACCCAGCTAAAATTTTATAATAATCCTATTTCTAATGTACATCACGTTTGATCGTTAAAAGTAACAAAATTGCGATTGAATCCAGAAGTAATTACATTTTTCTTTCAGTGTTCTATTCGTACACGTCTGTGAGACCGGCGCGGCCTTCGTCATCTTAAAAGTAATCGAAGAGTAAAACGTTTTCCCCGAGGACGTTCCTATTATTTTTCTCCTTTCTCGAAGACTTCGCGCGAGCCTCCCTTGCATTGTAATTGAACCTTCGCGTGTCCGCGCGAATTTCGTGTTGCGTTTCCGTACGTGATCAACACGTGTTACGTGAGAACCGCACGGGAAAGTCAAACTTTCAGTTTCACCGCAGGGAAGTTCCTACGAGTCGCGCTCCGCCAAGATGTGGGTTTTTGGCTCGTCGTTATAAACGCGTCAGAGAGTAAAGCCGTAAACATTAGCGACCCGCGACGAAAAGATCGTACCTGGAAAAGGAAAATCCACATTCAGCACGTGAGCCTCCAACGCGGCAGTTCAGCGGAAAGGCAAATACGCTGACGCGCATATCAAGCTTAACGTCCTTACGCGATAAAACCGCGAACGTTATCTTTTCATAAAGGAAAAAAAAAAAAAAAGAAAAAGAAAAAAAAACCTCCATCGCGAGCAGACTGATTTATATCTGCATTTTCATCTACCTCGCATTGTTTATTCTCCGGCTTTGATTATCACGATAACGATTAGAATTAGAGCGAGGAATTAAGGTTGCGTGCCGCCGTAAATATGAGATTACGGGCAAAAAAGTCGTTAAATTAATAACATTGTGACCTCGGTGAATAATCGCATATAGAACTTCACGGATGTTAATTATATTAAATCACCTTTGCAAGACGCGAAGCTTTAGATTCGCGTTTCCATCCGTATCGCGGTACCGAACCGAAGCAATGTTAAAAGACTCGGAACTTCTATGAGATCCGGCATCGCCAAACAATGCCGCGTCGCAATTTTGCCGGGCGAAACTGCAGGAATCGCGTGGCTATTATTGTCGAACGAGCAATCTAATCTACGGACAGAATTCGTATGATAGATACGGCTACAATGAAACGTCTACTCGAGATAGTGACTTTGCTCTGCGATCGTTTCACGTAACACGGCCGTTACTTTTTCAGATAAAAACGGGAGCTATAATCTATGTCGCGCTGAATACAAAGAAATTTCGTCTCAAACGGCTCTCACATACAAGCAGAAAAATAATAGCGTTAATTTGAATTGTTTATTCAAATTAATGCAATTATTCTTTTGCTCGTATTTCAATCTGGGAGCGATTCTTCTTCTTCTTTTTTTTTTTTTTCCATTAAGCGTCGAACGCGTCGGTTTCCTGTCCATTTCCGCGTCTATTGTGCGAGTTCGAGTACGAAATAGGAGAACAACGATCGATGACAGCCGGTCGTATTTAATCCCGAGTGGAACACAAGCTCCGCCAGTTCTCCTTCGACGACTCAATTCAATTCAATTTCTCCTGACGTCCAAAGTGCCCTGCCGTCGATCGAACGGAGACGGCGGTTTTCGTCCGGGGCGAATTCGACGGAATTAAAAATGATCTTTCGCTCAATGCGACGGCCGCGCACGTCATCGCGCTCCGATTTTAAGGACCCGAGGCGTGCGTTTAAGCACCTTTGACCTTTAACGCCGCCGCTCCTCATCACCTTGGCACGATTAATAACGTATTACCATCGTCCGCGTTACTGGCCGCGGACCGAGAAATCGGTGGCGGTATCATTGACTCGAGGTTTAATTAAACCTGTCACGCTGGTTGGACCGGCTCGGGTCTTAACGACCGCCGTTGGAGGGGCTCATTGGGACCCGCGATCCTCGTTTTAGAAAATTCCGCTCCGCTGTCGGACCGCGCGACGAAAAGTGCGGCCGACATATAGCTTGTCCAATCGATGACGAACGGCCGTGATCAAAAAGCGGCGACGCCGGTTCGTGCTAGACTCCAAATTCGCATCACGGCGCGGTAATCCTCTCGCTGATGGACGGGTGTACTTTCGCCTATTGATAAAACGCTGTTAATTCGTGGTTCCCGTGCGAAGACGGAGGATATATCGAGAATAGATAATCGGAAAAAAAGATCACCCAGGATGTCTTTGCGACAGCGAGCTTAAGTTGCGAAATACCTGGCGTGAGAAACGAGCCTCTCTCGTCGCTATCGCTACTTCCATTCCGCAGTCACGTTTGTCGATCATCGTGAACGTCAATTATCGTAATTAACTTAATACTTGAGCAGCGGCCGTTATCGACCGCAAGCGGGAGCTTTCTTATCCTCGAGAGGCGGCTCATCTGGATTTCAATACGGGACCAAGGCGGGATCGAAGTGGACTTGAATACGGCCGCACCGTCGAGGACGAGGACGCACCAGGAGGCCGGACGGGAAGAGGGAAGCAAGGCGTTGCGTGCGCGAAAACCTCGCGGGAGTGCCTTCACGGCGTCTGCCTGTCGGGAAAAGAAGAAGCAGCAGAAGGGGGGAAGCAAAAGAGGTAGACTCACCTGCCTGGACCGTGACGAGGGTGCCCACCGCTAAATATAGCATCCCCAGCAGCACAAATGCGGCTCGCCTCTCCATCCCGATGGCGCTGCTGCCGACGTACGCGGTGGCGCGTGACCGTGTGTACCGTGCACGGCGATGCGATTACTACCGACGAACACGATGCCCTGCCTGCTCGTCGTCACGAGAGCGCTGCCTGCCGAGACTCCGAGGTCGCCGACGATGCCCGTCGCGCCGATGGTGGCACGTCGTCCTTGTCGCTCGCGACCGGCCGCGCTCGTACACGACGTCGGTGCCCTCGGCCCGTCAGCCGCGATTCCTTTTAGCTGCAACTCGGCTGCGCGATCCGACTTGACGATCGGATCGTTCGCGTGAGAGTTTACCCGTCACACAGCTACCGCTACTGCTTCGCCGCCTCCTTCTTCTTCCTCCTCCTCCACCGCTGCCTCTGCCGCCGCTGCCGTTGCCGTTGCCGATGATGATAGAACAGTCACGGTCTATCACTGACGTCCGCTTATCGTTATCTCAGCAGTCGGCTCCTTATCTTAATGCGCACTACACACGGTGACTGTCCGGGCGCCGTCGCCACCGCCGTCGTCGCCGTCGTCGCCGCCCCGTCGTCGGTCCCTCCTCCGCCTCTCCTTCTCCTCGTTACCGTCGTCGTCGGTTCACCCTCGCGCGGGAAAGAAGGGGGGGCAGAGAGATACCCTGAACACCACGGCGGACAACAAAACGCGAGGCCGCACCAGCCACACGGCAATGTCAGAACAAAAATGGCGGCCGCCGTCTTCTGCTCGAGCTCGAGGTGACCATGGAGCAGAGAGCCCAACTCGGAATCGCGGCTTCCACGCGTACAGATGCAGAGGCTCGTCCGTGTGAAGCCAGCGCTTCGGTTGCCGTCGGATGGAGGAAAAGGCCAGAGCTATACCTTGTCTGTCCTACTCTTTCGCGACGTCGCCGGCAGTTATCGCAGATCCGCTTCTCGGCAACATCGGCGAGTTATAAGAAGAGAGCAGACATATATTCTTGACTCTTTCTTTTTGCGGCTATAGTCGGTGTCGTACAATCGTACTCGTCGCGGTAGCCCACTGTAATCTCGATGCCTTCATCTCATCGAAGAGATCAATTGCGAATAATGCTTAAACTTAACAGTAAAATAAAAAAATCTGCGATAACTGCCGGCGACGTCGCGAAAGAGTAGGACAGACAAGGTATAGCTCTGGCCTTTTCTTCCATCCGACGGCAACCGAAGCGCTGGCTTCACACGGACGAGCCTCTGCATCTGTACGCGTGGAAGCCGCGATTCCGAGTTGGGCTCTCTGCCATGGAGGTAAGAATGTATGGAGGGAGCATTTTGTTAATTTTCCGTGGAGGGGACAACATAAAATGCGATTGGTTTCCACACGAATATGGCGATTTGTACTTTCCTGAGGCACTTTGTGCCCTTAAAGCGCAAATATTTTGACATTCGGTAATACTTTTTTTTTACTTCCACAGCGAAGCCCTCGCAGAATACGCAAAATAGAAAAGTAGCGCGTCACCGTGCGTCTCAACGCTTTTGCCTTTTACGATACTCGCTAAAGTTCCTCGTGCACAGCGATATTGCAAATCCGATTCTCCTACATTTTCTCAATGTGCATTCCTGATTTAGAGGTTACGCTGTCAGCCGCAATCTGAAAAGCAATTTGTATTATCCGATAGGTATATGTAATTTCTTATATAAAACGTGAAATAATGGATATGTGCTCTTTTCTTTGCTAAGAATAATTGTCACTTTGATATTTTTAGGTATGGTAGAAGATAGAAAATATGAGATTCCAAGCCGTATCGAGTGCGATGGATATAGAGGTACGTTAAAATACGTTGGAACCGTTGGAAACACCAAAGGAGAGTGGCTAGGCATAGATTGGGACGATTCAACTCGTGGCAAACACAATGGCACGTACGAAGGTGTAGAATATTTTCAAGCCAGGTATAACACACAAGTCAATTATTTTACAACAATGACACCAGTAATCTATAGCTCTGTATTATTTTCAATAGACATTCCACATCAGGCTCTTTTATACGACCGGGGAAAGCAAAGTTTGGAATATCTTGTCCACAAGCTATCAAAATGCGTTATGGACTAATTGATGATGAATTAGCAGGCATTGACAAAGATGAAGTGTCTAGTTTAAGAAAAGAAATTAATGCACCATTTTTAGAACTTGTTGGCTTCTCAAAAGTAAACAAGAAACAAAGCAAGTTTAATGAGCTAAAGATTGTGTGGTTGAGAGAACAATGTGTGTCCAGTGCAGGAGAGCCACAGAAATTGGAAGAATTATGTCCTAATTTGGAAGAATTGGATTTATCTAGAAATTTAATAAATTCTTGGAAGATTGTAGCTGATATATGTTCACAGCTTCATTTCCTAATACGTTTAAATGTCAGGTGAGTCATTTAAAACTTGTTTTTTTTTATACATGCACATTGAAATTTTTTTACTTATTAATTTAAACATTAAATTGATAATACACATTAATAAATTGCAATTTTATATATAAATTAGTTGCATCATTAAATTTTTCTTTTACAGTGAGAATTATTTGCCTATGGAAGATGTAACATTATTAAAAAATATATTTCCAACAGTTAAACATTTAACAATAGCTAGAATGAATTATAACTGGTCTGATATTCGACACTGTATATCCATGTTTCCATCAGTTGAAGAACTTTCAGTATCTTTTAATATTGTCACAACTATAGAAGATATAATGGCAAATACTAATTTCATGAAAATAATCACATTAATACTTGAAGGAAATTTAATATCAAATTGGGACGAGATACTTAAACTAGGTACCCTTCCCTGGTAAGTTTTATTATAAAATATTCAGTTCCCTTTTATTATTTATTTTTTGTTTTTAAATTAATAAAATATAAAATTTATATATATGTATATATGTAAAAATTTTTTTGCAGCTTAGAATATCTTAATTTGAATTTGAATAAAATAAATAAAATTAGATTTCCATTATCGACATCAACAGATAAGACTGCTTTGTTTCCTACGCTACGTCAGCTACATATTTCGGAAAACCACATATCAGAGGTAATACATTAGAGTTTCGTAACAATGTTGATAAAAAATGTAATTAAAATTTCTGATTCGTTATTTGATACAATTTCAGTGGCAATCGATTAGCGAATTGGATAAATTATTGAATCTAGAAGATCTGAAATTCAGAGAAAATCCAATTTTAAAGAACGAAAGTGTAGAGACTGCTCGACAATTGATAATCGCAAGAATAGCGAAATTGAAAATATTAAATGGAACAGAGATACTTCATGATGAAAGGAGAGGTGCCGAATATGATTATTTAAAATTGTATTTACCAGTGTGGCTCGAAACCGAAAATAATTCAGAATGGAGAACATCATTTATAAATGAACATTCGCGATATCCTATTTTAGTTGGTAGTATGTATATTTTTTACATATTTTTTGTTTTAAATTATAGCAAAAAATACTTACACAAAATAAAATTTAATTACAGTTGTGAAACAAAAGAAATTATTTTATACTTTCAGAATATGGAATTGCCGATATTCCATCGGCTAAACCGAAAGTAGAAATGGTTTCCAATGTGATAACGGTAGAGTTTATATGTCCGGACGATCCGTGTCAGCCTAGAGGGATTAAAAGAAAGTTACTTAAAGATATGGAAGTTCAAAAAATGATTGGGCTTGCCCAAAGACTTTTTAAAACTGGTGGAAAGATTCCGGCTCTTTCGTTTATTCCGCGAAATGTAAGTTTAATATTAATTAAATTATATAAAAATACACTGCTTATTAATCGATGTATAAATCCTATTTTATAACGTTTTAGTTATCGAATGATGAAATCTCGTTGGATAAACCGCTACAAGAACTTAGTTATTATTCAATACAGGACGGTGATCAAGTTCTTGTGAGATGGTGATATCGAATAAATTATATTTATAGATACGGTTGTATTTTTTACGCTGTTAAAATCCGCTGATACTTTGTTATTAAAATTTTTTTAATTGTATCTCATGTTTTTAATGAACCTTGCTGAAATTACTTATAGAAACAATCGACAATTTTATAAAATTATACGACTTCATTTTCGATTTTAATTTCTTACCTATAGTTTTTTCAGAAGCGACATGTTTGGAATACCTGTATAGGCCTTTGTACAAGTAGCATATAAAATATATTTTTCGTAAATAGTACAAAGATCACTCTACTTAAATAAAATTAACTGCATAGGCTTAATGCCATTATCGCATTATCAATTTTGCTGAGCCTTTTGTTCAATTTTAGCAGCCTCTTCTTTCTCGAGTTGTTCTCTTGTCAGTAATGACAATCCAAGCTGGTTCTCACGTGTAAATGGCTGTGCCATTTGTCGCAACCATCTTTTACTGATCTAAAAATTGTAAATAAATATATTGGATAATTTGAAAAATTGTAATCACTAATAGCACCTGTTATCAAACGAAACATTACTTGTATAGCTTCTTCGGTTGATAAATTGCATAAGCTATCGTTCAAATGTTCCTGGATCCATTTCGGTAATTTGCTTCGTTTGTCTACTCTTGAAAATCTCTGTTATATATGTAAAAAAAAAAAAAAAATTATAAAATACTGAAGCATTTTTGTAAGTACATGCGTTAGTTTTCGATAAATTTACCTTATCTGCAAATACCATAATACCGTAATCTGTTTTCCCTCTGATCGCACGCCCTACGCACTGTGCGGCGTGTCTCATAGCATCAAAAGTTAAGAAATCGTTCTCTCGAATCTAAAGAGCGAAATACAAAAGCATAATAACGTTTTATGACGATTTTAATTTACAATAGATTTACCTGAAATTGATCTCTAAGATATTCTAAACGTGCTTTCAAGATACGTGACTGCGTATATACGTAAGGTATGCCGAACATCAGTACGGCTCTGCCCAAATGATGATCAAAGTCGACGCCTTCGGACACTTTTCCGCGAGCTACAGAGAGTAAAACAGCTCCTCTACCATTCTCGCAAGCTTTTATGTAATTGATCAAAGCTAAACTAGTTTCTGCTGAATCCTGCGTTTCAATAAATAATAATTTATACCTCTGAAGTTGATCTACAACTCCTTGATCATACCTATAACATAAAATGCATACATAAATTGTTATAAAAATTTCAATGTATAATATATTTTATCTAATTAAATATATATATATGTATGTACGTACCAAGCGGCCACTACAGATTCCATGTATAAATATGACGTAAAAAAACAGACTAAGCCATCAGGCACTGTTGCAGCAAATTCAACTAATAATTGCCCATAATTTCTTATAACTGCGACATCTTCTCGTGTTTCGTATTTCGATGAAATAGCAACTTGATCGTTACCTTTAGCAACAATCTGATATTGGCATAAATAAAATTGAAATATAAGTATATATGATTAACATAGTAAAAGTATTTATAAGTTATTTATAAAACCAGTTATTTCAATTTTTTAACTTACCATGGGTAGAAGACATGGTCTAGCCAATGTCATTGTAAACGATGACATTATAACCGGATGAAAGTTTAGAATTTTAGGATACATATCTAACGGAGATAACGTCCCAGAAGTAATGATCACTGATTGAAATCTATCGAATATAGGTTTTATAGCAATAGAAGAATCTAAGCAACTAAAATGTAAAATCGGATTCAATACTGTCGGCGTTTTATCGTCAAATGGTTCTACTATAATTGTAAAGCCTTGCGTATATGTAGAGACCAATGTTGCAAGATGCGTCACTAAGATTATCGGAGAGAAATCTGTTAAATCTGTTATCTCCATAGTGCGTAAAAGGGACGCTAATCTTTGAGCACAAAATCGCAACGGCTTCCGCTCAATAGCAACTTTTGCTTGAATATCCCTTAGAAATGCCGCAGGTGATTCTTGCACGACGTGTTGAACGCGCAAACGAGTTTTCAAATATTCAACGAATCGTTTCAGGAAACTGACAAAGTGCTCGGCAATTCTTATGTTACCCGGAACAACCTCTGTAAAGATTTTCTTTTTTAATTTAGAGAAAAATTTTTTTGGGCCGTCTTATGTACAAAAAATATTTAAATTATGATAATTTTGTAACCTTCAAGTATTTCATTCGGTAAAATAGGATTGGCTAAAATGACGTCAGTCTCTCTCTGAAATTGAGCATCCCTCAGTCCTTCAACCAATCTATCGTATTCTTCTTTTAATTTATTTACATCTTCTTCTTTCATTCTATCAAAACAAAATTGATAAAAATTTCTGTAGAATAAAATAATATATTGAAATACTCACTCAGCCACAGTCTTTTCTAAAAGTTGTATATTAGTCGAACTTTTTTCCATTAATTTCCTATTTATTTTAACGCTCATGGAATCGATGCAAACGTTATCTAAAATTAATAAATTTTATTTTCTTGCATTGCAAATTATCCCAATGCCATATATAACAATAATTATTATACCAATATTATGAGCTTCATCAAAGACAACTACAGAGCTCTTGCTTAGTTCTTTGGATACAGTTTCGGCAATTTTTGGATCCAATAAATAATGATAACTGTACACTACAATCTGTGCATGCAAGATCTAAAAAAGTTAAGCGTCAATTTTTAGTTTTACGTCTGTTAATTATTTAAATTGTTTGTAAGCACAAATAAAAGTTTATAAAATTTTATTTACTGTAAATCTCGCGAGAAAATATGGACACCAATTGCGATCTCTTCCATATTCCTTTAAATCATCAATGGAGTAAATACCGGGCGGAACTATTTGCTCTCTGCCCTCCATATCAAACCCTTCATAAAAATTACAAATTGGAGTAGATTCATTATATTGATGTCTCTCTCTTACATAAGATGCTGTGAGAGAATGACAACGGCCGTCTACAATTTTACCTTCGCGCTCACGGCTAACCTGCATAAAAAAAAACATAATTAATTTTAATATAAAGTCAAAATCTATATTATAACCATTAAATAATATAATTTAATTACCTCAGGATGAATGCACATATTTTTTCGCGAACTAAGAACTAGGCCAACAATTTTTGGCTTACTTTTGGTTTCTGTCTCATAATAGTCTACAAGTTTCTTTAATTCTTCAATAACTTTTTCTATCTCTGGCACAGTTCGGGAGCAATATATCAATTTTGTAACATCTAATGGATGCTCCAGCATATATGCCATGATAAGTGACAATAAAGTTATTGTTTTACCAGTACCAGAAGGCATTTCCAGCAGACAGTGTCCCTGAAGCATACCATTTAATTATTTAATCTTTTAATATGCAACTTAACAATGTTAATAAAATATAAGAAAGAGTAAAATAGTACCTTGGCATCAAGACCACGCTTGAGCTCAAGCATGTATGCATACTGCTCTGGATAAATATAATCATAAGGAAAATACACAATCAACCCATCAACACTGATTCTGTAACAAAAACGTAAATTAATAAATATTCATAAATATAACTATGCAAACAAGAGAAACATCCCATTTGATGGAATCTACTTACTTCATATTGTCGTTTGCGCTGTCACATGTAAATGTATAACACCTGCAGGCAGTATATACTTTAAAGTATAATATTAAAAAATCTATTCGGAATAAACCTCCAGCATACCGCAAGTCAGGTTACATACAACCGTTGCCTTGATTTTTACTGCTGATCAGGACAGGAGCGAGGTGAAAATATCGCGCGTTCACAAATGAAAAGAAATCATTAAACGCAATATAACATTTCCTCGTTTTTTATATACATTACTTCGCTTGAACACACTAGTCATTATCACGTAAACATGTGATAAGCAGTGATGAAAGAGGTTGTATCCGATTCTTTCTCTTTATTTATCCCGCTTCCCTCACCAAGCATTCAAATAATTGTTTCACTTGCCATAAAACAAATTTGTCTAGCGCGTCAATTTGCTGCAAGGTAAAAAAGTTCCAACCTTTCAGAAGTTCTTTCTGTATCGCGATTGGCTGTTCGTTTTTCGAACTTTACACGCATCTCAATTATTTTCTCTTTCGTGACCGCCACACTGCGCATGTTGGTCTTCCGGTGCTGCTTTGCGCGCATCCACGCGCAGCAAACTTCCTTCGCTTCTGACTACGACGTGCCTCAACGTGAATACACACGTGTTGTCGGCTAGCGAGAGCCAAATTTTTTTTTTAACGAGAGTTAACTAACTTTGTACATAAAGCGGATTGTTATGGGCAAACCAGGTAATATAAGTATAAGCATATTATATGTATAAGTAGTATATTCGATTTTGATTTTTCACTTTGCGACCACCGGCACCCGCGTGTCGGCCTCTTTTTACGCACGAGGTTAACCCCTCTCGGCGAGGAAAGGAGCGCGTTTTATAATCTGACACGTTGGAGACCTAAATTACAATTTGTATTTTTCGCTATTCCGGTTCGTAGCTTTTTTCTGCAGCGTTTGCGACGGCTGTAAACATATATTTATGTCAGATAATAATTATTTGTTTCACCGGCCGCATGGCGCGTATCTTTCTCTGCTCTCTTTCTCTTCCTATTTTTTTTTTATAAATTTAATTTTTTTTTCTTTTTCTAAATTTAAGTTTTTTTTTCATTAATATTTTTATATTGCAGCATTTTCACCAGGCGGGGGTAGAGGAGGTGGAGGAGGATTCCGTGGCGGCGGTCGCGGTGGTGGCCGAGGTGGTGGTAGACCGAGCTTTGGTGACAGCCGCGGGGGAGGTAGATCAAGCTTCGGTGACAGTCGCGGAGGCGGCAGAGGTGGACGAGGCGGTGGTCCCCCGAGAGGACGAGGTGGTGGTCGAGGAGGAAGAGGAGGAAAGGGCGGCGGCGGTGGTGGCGGTTTTAAAGGCGGAAAAAATGTGATAATAGAGCCACATCGCCATGAGGGAGTGTTTATAGCTAGAGGAAGAGAAGATGCACTAGTGACCCTAAGTTTGGTCCCGGGTGTAGCTGTGTATGGAGAAAAGAGAATCAGTGTTGAGGTAAAGAATTTGTTTAACATAACAGTAATATTTGTACTTTTTACAATTACATAAATAATATAAAATAATTTATACTTTTTAGTCTGACAAGCCTGGCGATAATACCGAGAAGATTGAATACAGAGTATGGAATCCATTTAGATCCAAATTATCTGCTGCTATTCTTGGAGGTGTTGATCAAATTCATATGCCCCGTGGAAGCAAGGTTTTATATTTAGGTGCAGCATCAGGTACCACTGTGTCACATGTTGCTGATATAGTTGGTCCAGTAAGTTTATTTTATAAAAAAATCTATCAAAAATATAAAATATGCATACATTAGAGCCAAATTAGTTTGCTATTGTTAATTTGGTGTCGAAGTTATGCTAGAATAATTACATGTGCGTTTTTCTTGAGTAAAAACGATTTAATTTTACTCTTAAAAAAACGTACGTACAGACTTTTTACCGATTTAAAAACATAAATGATATCGAATAGAAAATAACTCGGTATTTTTATGTTTTATAGGAAGGAACCGTCTTTGCGGTGGAGTTCTCCCATCGAACAGGAAGAGATTTAATTGATGTTGCAAAGAGAAGAAGTAACATCATACCTATTGTTGAAGACGCACGCCATCCTCACAAGTATAGAATGCTTGTGGGAATGGTAGATACTATATTTTCAGACGTTGCACAGCCAGATCAGGCTAGAATTGTCTCATTAAATGCACAGAATTTCCTCAAAAGTGGCGGACACTTTGTTATCTCGATCAAGGTAAGATATTTTGAATTATACTATGATTGTAAAATATATATTTTAACTTAGCACAAAATGCAATATTAAATTTAATAATTAAATAGCGATATTAAACTATTAAAGTTCACTACTTTCGTGCAGATTACCACATTATCTTAAACTTAATTATTCTAGACTTTAAATAATTTATTATTTGTTTTAGGCAAGTTGTATCGACTCACTCGCGCAGCCTGAAGCAGTATTCGCGTCTGAAGTAAAAAAATTGCTTGCCGACAATTTGAAGCCGCAAGAGCAAATCACCCTCGAACCGTATGAAAGAGATCACGCTGTCGTCGTCGGCGTGTATAGGCCGCCACCGAAAAAAGCTTCCTAAAGTCGTGTATATAAATTCGTATATAAGATACGTTATTGAAAATAATTGAAGTTATTATTGTAATTTGTTTTTTTCGCTTTTCCGTTTGTACTATTTTTATAATGATGAATCAAGAGAACGTATAAAACTTCTTTTACACCAAAACATCGCGAAACATTGTATGACGACAATTTTATAAAGCGACAAAACACAAATGACTACATATATAATAAGTACCGTAATTGTAGTATGCATATTATACTGTGAATTATGGCCGTTTATTAAGAAATAATATACGTCGAAAATAAATTGATATACTATTATTTGATTTATATTTTTATACAAATAAACAAGAAAATAAATTTTAAGTGGCAAGTGGCGAGAGCTTTAAAAGGGCGCGTCGCAAGAATTAATTTATACGCGGAGTCAAGATCCTGGCTGCGAATGCTGCAGGTCGTGACGTTCCCCAACATTTACTGCATGCATGCAACAAGCTCGCGCGTCTTCGAGGCGGACAAATAATTGATGCTGATGCACGCGCTGCGAGACCGGTGAAAAAATATCTTCACGGCCGCCGGCGACGTGTCGCCCCGCGGATGTGTTCGTAATTACGATCACGTGACGCAACGATCGAGTTTATTTATAGACGCGAAAATCCGTAGGTTTTGGCAGTCGCGCGTGCACGCGTGGGCTCCGCTAGTTTTAGGGGTAAGTGCGTTTTATTACTTACATGGTGCTGCGAAGTTACAGCTTCGCACAATCGCATTATTACTTGTACATACAAGCTCCGCGAAGCTCCGTGTAATTGTACCACTACGTTTATTGTACATATGTAGCAGCGGTTCTGCTAAGGTGCTACTGGAATGTGTGACGACTGTGACGAGGGCCTTCGCAGCTGTTCTGACCCGTGGACTTTCTCAAAAATAGAAGCTGCACATCGGCTTTCTCGCGTCACGAGAGACCGCTGAGCTAAGGACCTGCTACCTGAAGGCTGAGCTACCGATTCTGAGGGAGAACGATGCGCGGAGATGCTACCTGGGAATTAAATCACCGACGCTTCTCTATGACTCGCGGTTGGTGAGCACGAGAGCTATGTCGAAGCCCGACGCACCGAAGTTCGTCACGGCGCTCTTTTCCTTCAAGGGAAAGAATAACGACGAGGTGTGGCGTTTATCTCTCTTTCCTTTTTTTTTCTCTTTGCGAGACGCTTCAAGTATCGCACTTCTGCAACAGTATCGTGGTTTCTAAAAATACATTCACGAGTGTTTATTATATTTGGTGCTTTTATCTTTTTAGTTGTGCTTCAAAAAAGGAGATGTAATAACGATAACTCAGGTAGACGATGAAGGCTGGTGGGAAGGTACACTGCACGACAAGACTGGCTGGTTTCCTTCTAATTATGTCAAAGAATATAGAATTCCAGGTGAGACAATTTTTATTCAATCTTTGATATTTATATTTAAACATCTTAAGTCGCGTAAAATTACTTTTATATATATTTTCGTGCAGACAGTGGTCTCGCGCCGATTAAAACATCTCCGGAAAGAAGTCCACAAGAGTCACCGGCGCATCAAAAACTCAATCGTGATATAGTATTAAAGGATATCGTTGATTCGGAAAGAGTTAACGTAGCTGAACTCCAAGGATTAGTGAATAATTTTTTGCAACCACTTGAAACATCAAACATGTAAGTAATATTGCTTAATGGATACAAAAAATTATATTGTTACGCTCGAGGTCTCGTTTCCTCGGAACGCTCGCTCGCATTCTCCGCGTATTCTCGCACTCGCGCGCGAGAAAAAATTCTAAACTCACACCTGAAAAGAAAATAGATTATATTATTCGGCTAGAATGCAGATAAATTCGGGAGACTCGGTTATATACGTGTTCGTTGATGGCTCTCTAGCCACGAGAAGCATTTCACTGGCCGAGATCCGGCTCGTGAAACTCGCGAGCCTCAAGTTTCGTCCACCGCGGGCGTAACAATATTATTTAAGCATTTTGTATAATGGAAATCTATAATTATATATAGACTGAAGAAAGACGAGTATAAGCAGTTACTTGGTAATATATACGAGGTCCTAGAAACTCATCAATGTTTATTAGCAAACCTGGAAGGAACTGTTTTACAAGGACTCTCTGCAAGAGTAGGGAATCTTTTCCTAACTATCGCGCCGAGATTAAAATCGATTCATGCTGCATACTGTAATAACCACCCACAAGCCGTTTGTATATTAGATAGATACAGGTGGGTAATCTAGAAATTGTATTTTTTATTCGTTTCGTTTTCATGGCGTTATAGTTTAAATTGTATTATTACGAAACTAAATCCATGTATTATTACATGCATTAATTATTATTACAGAGATGAATTAAATGAATTTATGGAGCGCAGTGGAGCAATATCGCCTGGTATATTAGTGTTAACTACTGGTCTTAGCAAGCCATTCCGAAGATTGGATAAATATTCAGCCATGCTTCAAGAGTTAGAAAGATATACCGAAAAAAATCATCCCGACAGAGGTGATACTCAACGTAGTATAACAGTATACAGGGATATCGCGGTACGACAATTTATCTGTATCTTATACGTATAAAAAATAATATTAATATTTAAATTAAGATTGCTTATCTTAATCGATTTTATTTGTAGGATTATTGCGCTTCCCTACGTAAGCAGCGTGAATTAGCACTTCAAATATTAACTAGTGGAATTAAAGGTTGGGAAGGTGAAGAATTAAATTCATTAGGCGAGATTATTCACGTCGGGTCTGTAACTTTAGCAACCGGCGTAGATCGCAGAGATAGATACTTTGTTTTATTTCCTACTACACTATTGGTGCTTAGTACCAGCCCCAGAATGAGTTCTTTCATTTACGAGGTAGGATTGAAAATATCTCGATCATGTTTGTTCGATCATTTGATCAACGATCATTGCTTTAAAATTTAATTTAAATCAAGATCTTAGTTCACATAGTGCAATTAATTGTACAGGGAAAGCTTCCATTAACTGGCATTAATGTAACTGGAATAGAAGATACAGACGAAATACGAAATGCTTTAGAGATCACTGGTATGTTTATAGCTATTTTATTGAAGTGTAATTTTATCGCGCGAAACAAAATAATTATTAAATTAATTTTATTATATTTTTAGGACCAATGATCGAAAGTATAGTCGTGCTCTGTGCCACAAAAGAGGAAAGACAACGTTGGATCGATCTCTTAATTCAGGAACAGTGTACAAGCGTTCTAAAGTCACCAACAATGTCTCGTGTGAGTTTCCATCATCCTCCGTACGCTCGACTCTCGAGATACTTTGCGAAGCTCGTGAGGAGAAAAGTCATATATCCTGAGTTAATGAAGAAATTATTATATATTCAATATGTCCTGAGGCCAGATTTGAGTAACGTGAAAATGAGAAAGTGCAACGTGACCTATACTATTTTTCCTACTCGCGTTAGCGAAGAATCAGAATCTGATACGCCTACTAATAGTAATGTGCAAGAACACCCGCGAACATTGCGTAAATCCTCATTAATACTGGATGT
Source organism: Cardiocondyla obscurior (assembly GCF_019399895.1). NCBI lineage: Eukaryota > Metazoa > Arthropoda > Insecta > Hymenoptera > Formicidae > Cardiocondyla > Cardiocondyla obscurior. Next base: position 3,692,038 of record NC_091879.1, on the reverse strand, counting down.
TAGATATGTAATAGACAATACCGATCTTAGTAACGTTGGAATAGCGAGCACTTCCTCACTCACGAATTTCGCACCGAGAGTTAACTGCGAGAATCGATGTACTTTTGAGACTAGTAAGAGTTTACCCGCTGGTGTTACGATAAATCACGTCCTAACAAACGTTCCGCTCGCGTCGAGTAAATCGTACACTTCGAATCTTCAAGTACGTAATAAATTTTGTCGAGAGCATTTGGAAATTCTACATGACAGAGATTACAGTGATCAAAGTATGAATTACAAATATTTGAAAGCGATCGATGAGATTTATCCAAAAAATTCAGTTGTCCCGGTTCGATATTCGGTGACTTCTGTCCAGAATAATAATTGTGATAGCGTCGGGCGAGAATTTCGAGAAACATGCGCAAATATTAGTTTACAATCTTCGGATTCGGGAATGGCTGAGAGTTATCACTTACGATCATCCGAAGTTAATTCCTGTTACAAGTCATACGCATCTAATCATACTAAATATACAGATCCTGTAAGAATATCTCATAGCGAAAGCGACAATGACGAGAATAAGTTTGAGCATCAGTGTATTTGCACTTCGCCATTTGGCTCAACGCCTCGAGAAAGCGCTCACTCGTTGGTTTCGTCGAAAAACATTGACGAACGCACAAGTTTTACGAAATCTTATAATGCCGATGATAACAGTGTCGATGATAATCTCGATAGTGAAAAGAAAGTTCAGGAAACTATAATAATACGACCTTTGATAAATTATCAAAATGTACAAGGAAAAAGGCATACGCAACCGATACCATATGCGCATCAATGCGTAATTAAGAAAATTGGGAGACGCGTAGTTCGTCCAATCCAGCCGATTATGGAAGAACGTGACGAGCCAACAAATCAAGTGTATTCATCTGGATTATATGCTCATTGGTGGCTCAAGAAATCTATCCCGATATTTGGATGCACGGAACAAGGCAAGCTTCCATAGCATGGCTGTTTCTTTGATCATTTAAGTTTCTTAACCATTCTGGTGTTTTTACTAATTATCATTTTCTATCGAAAAAATCGTATGCTTTTATTTCACAGCCATGTTGTGTGAAGTAAGCTATTGCTTTACTAACACAATACATTATAGAATAGTTTCAAAGAACACAGATTTTTGCGTATGCTCTTATTTTATCACGTCGCAACCATCATTCACCTCACAAACGATTCTAGTTAGCTTGATTTTTTAGTAAACGCAGCTTTAATCTTCAGACAGGGCGGTGCACTCCAAGTAATATAATCACAGTACCTATTCTCTTTTCTATCTTATATTTTAGATAGTAAAAATTTTATATATTAAAAATAGAATCCTGCAAACGGCATGCAATAGAGATGATTTTAATTATTTATTGAAATTGTTGAGTATTACAAATGATACTTTGTATTGTAGCAGACGACCAATCAGCCAAACGGAAAGCACCAACGACTGGCAATGGAGCATTGTACATCGCCAGGGATTAAGACACCTTGGAGTATCGCATCATTAAGACCTGCTCCTCCCTTGTATTCTCTTAAGAATTTTGGAAAAATAGATAACACTACAGATACATCACGTTCACCGCGATCATGCAGTAAGATTTTTAGTTTTTTAAATATTAATCAAACATCGAATTATATATCAGCTAATTTGTACTTTATATTTATTACATATTCTATATTATAGACGAGCGACAATTTGAAGACGATGCTATCATACTAAAAGTAATAGAAGGATATTGTCTTTCTGTTAATGCTAGATTCACTGTACATTCTGGAGAGTCTAACTGTAAGTTCCTAATTTGTTAATCGATATTGTTAATAATTATGGAAATTTTTCAATGTTATTTCATCACGAAAATATTATGTTTGTTTCTTTGCTTTTTTCCAGCAATGCTATTTTGTGATTCACAAAAATTACGGGACAGAACATCATCCACGCATAATAGAGGCAATTGGGAATCTTGTAATGACAGGTAAATATATTTATATCTTTATAAAACACCACTATTTCTTTCCACTATTTCTTAACAAATAGTATTTTAATCGGTTTTAAACATATCCTTATTTAAATGAGAGATGTAGAAATTTTGTTACCTGATATTGTTACTCGAAAAATATATTTTTTTATTACAGAACATTGTCGGAAACAGTTAAAACCTTGAAGAATCAAATGACAGACTTACAGTCGCAAATGTCGCTACTAACAAAACAATTGGATGAAGAAAGAAGATCACGACTCTCGCTAGCTGCTACAGTTAAACGTAGCATGGGAGTTATAGATGGATAAAGTTGATAACATCACAAAAAAAATTACATCACAAAGAAAAATATGCAAAAGCCAATGTTTTATAATGGTTATTTCATGTATACGAGTTTTAATCATAAAATGCATAATATATATTGCATTATATTGCATGGAATGTTTTTATAAAGTATACTATTTTTATGACTATACTAGAACAAACCGTGCGCACGCTTTACGTGCGCTATTTTTTTGAAAGGTCCCAATTCGTGCGCGTCATTATAATTGGGGACATTAATTAATTACAATAATTTCTATATGATAATTATATTATAATTGACTATATTATAGTCGACGACGTGTTATCGGTTCATGAGACTCAATTTTAAACTACGAAAAAAAGGTAATGCGACTTACCAATCTGCATGAGCTTCAGCGGAGTTATAAAATTCTGCCGGTGACTGTAACATAAAATTAAACATTACTGTAGACATGTTAGTATTTAAATTAATGTAAAGGTAAAGCTTTATTTTTATAAAAATTTTATAAAAAAAAGAGGAATTTATATTTACCTAAAAGTTGCTCCGCCGATGCAGGATGCCTCCTGGGCCTGCTCATCCTGTCAGATGGGACGTGTCAAGTCATTCTCCCGCGCACTGGACACTCGCGAGATAGTCCACGATACTCCCGACCGTCTCAAATCCTCGAGTTCGACACGAAAAACGGGCTACGACGCACGGATGCCTCGACATTTTCGTTTCGAACTTGAACCGCGTGCTCGTCGTGTCCTCTAGTAGCACGTAGTAGCACGAGTCACATAGTCTGTTACCAACTCACAATCAGGCGATCGATGGAGCGCTGTAATTGGTCGACGTGCTAAAGTTTTCTATCACCCCAAATGAGAGAACCAATCAGCATTGGTTTTAAAAGACTATATGTAATATAAAATAGACATGTAAAAAGTTATTTATGTATTTTTTGTATATTGTACACACATACTTGGCAGTAAAAAATATTCAGAAAATTATATCAAATATTATTAAATTTTATAATAGCTATATTATCTTTATATGCAGTTTATTACAATGCAATTATAAGTAGGATAATAAAAAAGTTCTAATTAATAAAAGTATATAAATTTATTGTAATATGTTACAGATTGTCGCGAGCAGCATTAATGTAATGTTACTCGCCATTTGTAACATATATTTCAGATTGAAAGATAATTATGTATTTATCGTAATTTATTTTTTATACGTTCCAATTCGTTAACTCTACTTCGTGCATGTTCCAATCTATGCCATGCCATTTGCAAAACTTTCTGACTTGCATATCCAGAGCCTTCGTGAGGTTGACCTATAAAAATGATTATTACAAATGTGTATTGAATAAGAGAGCAAAAATAATGTATCAAATATACATACCAGTAGAAACCTGTGTAAGATAATTAATCTGTTCACTTAATTTGGATTCCAATTGTCCTAAAGTTTTCAAGAATTGATGTGTCTGTGACTCTGCTTGCTTCAAGCTGGACTTCTCTTTGCTTAGTTCCATGCAAGCTTGTCCTGGGCAACAAAGTACATCTCAATCTCATATGCACGTTATATTAAATACCCTTGATTGAGAATGTTTAACAATTACCTGCGCTTTGTAAACACACGATGATATCTTTTTCAATAGTCTCCAAAATCTGGATTCTTTCCATTGGCGGTGTCATGATTTCTATTGTGCCTGCAGCTGTTGTACTTGAACTTGAATATTCACGTAATATTTTTAATTCGGCTTCTTCAGCGAATTTCACTTACATCTCATAACTTTACTCGATCGTGATAGCAATAATAAATATTGAAAAAGATTAAATAATACCGAACACTAAGTTAATATTGAACACACAGAATTTTAGATCTCGGATCGGTTTACAGGTTAGGTAGCTACAGAGAACCCACCGAGTAGTATAAAGGCCTTCACACAGGAATTTACTGAATACATGATAAACCGTAAGGAAATCCTCCAATCAAAATCAATTCTCTTCTACATTTTTCTACGCAAGACTTGTTGAAATTCGTGCGTGAAGACCACAATTAATACAAAAATGAAATATGCAGAGTTTATACAAATTTATATATTTTCTCACTTTAATTGTTGATATCACAAATCACATTTGTTAGCAATTCAATTTAAACAACATAATAATTTCATAATTATTAACAATAAATAATTGCAATCATTAATTATTAGCAACAAACGTAGATTCAATTTTACATTTGTATATATTTTAAGAAAAATATTTTTATACTTATTGATATTATACATATAATATTATATACATAATTAAAACAGTAATTTATGTGTATTCTTTTAATACCGTTATTAGTATATACTTAAAAATGTTACAAGTGGCATATTAGCATAAAACAATGCTGATTTAAATTTAACTTTTAATCTTATAATCAACATTGCTTATGCATATTAAGATACAAATTATAAATTTGAGAACAGCATCACTACTGTCAATATTAAAGAATTAACGATACAAAATGATATTTTATTTGCATTACTCTTGTCAAAATTTCTCACATATATTCCAAATGTCACTAAATTATTTGTATTACTATTTAGAAGCATGTTAACGTGCACATGATTATCGTGAGCGTGTTTATTAAATGTCCAGTTTTCGAGGGTTAATAGATCTGAATTTAACGTAGACGGCATAATTAACTCGCCTTTATTATTGTGTAAAGTTGTTGAAATTTCAATATTATGAAATACCGTCTGTGATTCTTGTACGGAATTGCACGATAAAACCGAATCATTCGAGCATTGAATTATACCACATGCACGTACATAAGCGTCGTCTAAATAATAACGACGAGCTCCATTAAAAACTGCTAAACGATACTTTACGCTTGGATCTGCCTTCGTAATTTCTACTTTGAACTCGCAACAGAAATTGTTTTGGCAGATAGACTTCTCGGTACTTTTCTCCAAAAGAAATGTTTGATAGATTTGAATATCTTCGTGCTTTAATAATATTTCATTAATCGTTATCATTGCATCGTTTACTTGGTTTTTCTGTTGATAATCTAACGAAGTTCTCTGAGCTTGACTCTTTGAAAAATCATGATAATTTTCATTATGTTTAGTTTTAATTATTTTGGGTACTTCAAATATCAATATTTCTTCGTGCGTAGTCTTAGGCATTATTTTCTTGCCAACTCCTTTGCGACCTATATTAAACATGACTTCGTATAGTATATTCGTATGGTAGAAAGTTTTAATTGCGAATGATATAAAATATAACATATAATTTACTGTACCTAAGTAAATTCCACTGCCAACATTGCCAAAACTAGGTCTATTGTAACCCGAAGCTAAAAGATTTACGTCTTCGGCATACGACCATCCCGCTTGCGTTTGTACAGCTGTAATAATTAATAACATTAACATATGTATTTAAAAAAAAAAAATAAAAAGAGAAAAAAGACTTTACTGTATTTTACTTGCCTGTTAAGAATGGTGTCTCAGAAAACCATGCCGTAGGGTACACTATGTCAGTAATTTCTTTAATTCTTGTTAGTATTAATGCCGGTTCAAAAAATAATATATCAAAGCATATAAAAGTTCCGAATTTCACTCCAAAATCAGTATTAAAGCTCACTACTTCCGGATGTAATGTCACGTTAAATTGATGCTCTCCATAAAGATTAGTCTTGCGATACCTAAAAAAATTATAATTAGACATAAATAATATCCATAGACGTACCTTGCAATAGTAATTATAACGCAGAGTTAAATACCTGGCGATAATCATTCCTTTACGATCAAACACAACGTTGCTGTTGTAATAGAACACTTTGTCTCTTGGGCAAGGTATATTATTGCAGGGTGCTTTCTCAGCGATATTGATCACCACATAGATTTCATTATCTCTTGCAGCACACGATATCTTTTTTAATGTCTGTAAGTGCAAAGATTCTCTTATATAATTTATACTATATTACTACTCCCATACAATATAAAGAATATTACATACATTGCTAACTTCAATAGTATTTTGGGTGCAAGGTTTATAGAAATCCATGGGGCTAGGAATAATAGTCGTCCAATCTCCCATTTCTTCTCTCTCTGGTAAATTAACTGTTGTCAAACCATCTTCTGGGAAAACGATTATATCTGCATTCTAAAAAAAATATATATATATATATATATTAAAATGCTTTACATAAATTTTATAACATACTGTGAAAAACATTAATTTCTATAATTATTTTATAAATAATTAATAAAATGTTTAAAACTATTTTTTTTTAATACTCACACTAAGACTAGCTGTTCTAATAAGCCTGACATATGCATCGGAGTTTACGTTTAAAGTCTCATTGGCATTTGAGAAATATTTGGGTGGGTATTCTACCACAGCTGCTATGTAAGTCATTGAGTCAGGCGTTGATTTCTATTAAAATATATATGTAAAATGATAGAAGTTATAATAGGTAAATTGCTTCAGAGCAAATAATATGCATTATAAATAATATTCTTAATACATTAAAAATTTATATTGTTAAATATTATATATAAAAGTTGCTTTATATTTACTTGATGTGATAGATGTACAGATACTATTAGTAGATAAACAGCAATCCACATTCGACCCATGTTTGATAATTTTGCTTTTTTTTCCTGAAAGATAAAGACTTAATATTTTATTAGTATAAAATATAGAGTATATAACAACTTTTTTTAGAAAATTGTCATTTAGATTAAAGTTACGTTAATATAGATTTTTAACAGTTAAAAAAAAAACTTTTTTTCCGATTTAAATAGAGAAGAAAGTATTTTTAAATACCTTGAATTTTGTATCGAAAAAGTAGTTACCGTCTGTAATTATTCTTATTACTTTTCTGGTAACATTTTATTAAAGAAATCTTATTGTTAGCTTATAAAGAGCTCCAATGTATGTAAGTTAATTATGTAAAAATATTTACATGTTTTATAAATATTTGCATATATCATGTTCACTGCACTTATTTAGATGGCTTATTTAACGGGTAATTTTTATAACGTTATTTGCACATAAGGTAATAAATCCTTTCTTTCTGTAAATTTCTCATTCGAGTTAATTTCCTGTACCGAGTTAATCCCAGTCTTGTTAGAAACAAAGTCGATAGTATATATGCTCCTGATACAGAGAAAAAAACGTGTTACGTGTACGCGCTACAATTCCCAGGTGATCTAGGTTTTCAGAACGTGGTTGACCACTTTCTTGCATCAATGTTATCTGCGCATGTGCGATGATATTAGTCTCAGTAAAGTAATCACTTCAGCAAGAAAGTGTTATGTATAATTTCTTTTGATAAGTCTCTTAAAATTAACTTGAATGTTTGAAATAAATTAATAAATTAGCCAAAAGGTGACGTTAAATATAAATGTCGATGTTAATTTATTTTATTCGTATGCAGCTAAATACTGATTCACTTCAAAGGTCTTCAAAAGATACTCGAGATGTTGACGAAAACAAGATATAAACGTCGAACACTCTTCCGAAAAATTCCTTGTAGAAAAATAAATAGACTGATAAAACTTTGTTTAACTTAACTGGCGATTAACTCGTGTAATATTTTGCCAACTAGATAAAGAAAAGCATTCATTAATTTGTCGCTACTTAATACAGTACATAGAAAAGAAGAACGTTATAAATTCTATTAGAAAAAAAAAAAAAAGATATGGTACAAAAATATAATTGATGGAATATATTTGACGCGTAAACGAATAATAACTTTTGGTAGAAATTTTTGATTAATATTACTTCTTAATCTGTCCTGCCAAGCATAAATTGCGAGCTAAATTAGAGCAAACTTAGAAAAGAATTCAGAAAGACTGTTATAAAGTAAGTGGACCCGTTGGAAAAAAATGATATAATTACTTAGATGAAAATTGGATAGAAAGTGTTCACAGCATCTGTATATAGCGTCAGATTTTCTCCGCACATGAACTCACAATCAGTACGTACAGAGTGCTACTGATATAAATTTCTTTAGAGACTTCAGTTTTCTTCCACAGTCCCACCGCGATCGCTCGTCGCGAATGCTGAGTCAATTTTTTTCCTGAAACATTCTTGGAACGTTCGGTGGTAGTGCGATCAGGTTTCCTCTCATGTATTGCACGTACACTCGTACATGCAAAATATTACACAGCATAAGAAACGATAAATGTATCTAAATATAAATTTATTTTATAGAGAGTTGTAAAATCTAAGAGCGACATTCAAATTTATTATTTAAGTCAGGTTTAAAATGAGACTTATGTCATATTCTATAACTGTACGTACGGGAAATATTCAAAATCCCGAATACATCTTACTTGCAATAAAATTTTAAGCTTGAATCTGTATTTGATAACTTTGCGTACAAATAACGATAAAATTAAGATAAGATAAAACTCAAGGTAGAAAGTAAAATTGACAGAAATGCAAGTTATTTTCAAACAAAAGATTTTATACAAAAAGTAAATATCACTTTAATTTAATACGAAAAAATAGACGATGTTTTTTAATTATAAAATAATCATGCTGTGTAATAAACTGCATTCCAGTTTTTTTTTAAATAGATATTTTGTATTAGAAAAAATGACGAAGTCTATCTAGTAAATCATTTTATGAATGTTTTTGTATAATTATCGCGAAAGTCATATCCTATGTGGCAAGTAATAGCTGCAAAATGATTCAATCTCTATTTTAGTCAATAACGTATTTAGTCAGAAACGTAAAGATAATTATTATTAGATAAAAATATATCTATACAAAAAAAAAGATAAGTGAGAAATACTATTACTAAACAAAATATGTCTTTAATATACAATAAATTTTAATTTGCGCTGTACAAGTATAAATATGTCTTTAAATTAAATTTTATTTATTCGTAGTATAGAAGAAAGAATTCAGAATTCACCAAATTTCGACGTTAAACTGAACAAAGAATTTATAATATATAAAACAAGAATTAATATTAATTTAAAAGAATTAATTTATTAAAATTAATTAATTAAATTTAAAAGATAGATTTTTCAAATAACTTTAAATTAGAAATAGGTTTCAGATTTTTAGTAATTCAAAATATGTTTAATTTTAGTCGTTGCATATGATACGTAATTAAAAAGATATAGTTTAATCATCAATATTTTAATAAATAATTAATTTTTTTTAACAAGTAATAACAAAATTATTTTTTTTATGATTAAATTGCGTTTCTCTAACTACATACCTTTTTAACGAGAAGTATCTTGTGTACAATCTCTTTTAATTTTTTTTTAATATAAAATATGACATTTATTAAAAGATGTCTCGTTAATAAGTTGGCGAACACGCGTGTTCGACGTGGAATGGATGATGTCGAGTAAACGTATTATTGCTGTTCAACAATTTTGATGGCAGTTCTCGTTCAGATATTCTGATATAAAGAAAGATCGCGAAGATTAATAAGCTAAGGTAGACTTTATTATTAAACTAATAATACGTTAAGATACTAAAAATTAATTTTAATATAAAACTGTCATCTCTATAAAAAATTCTAATTAACTATATCTATTTAAATTTATTTAAAGCTACTAAAATTGCAATAAAAATTACTTACTCCTTTAATTCCATCTCTTTGACCCGAATAGGCGATTTGAACGGCATGCCATCGCGTGGATATGTAGGTAAGGCTTTCAATATTCTTGGAGGAGGTTTCTTCGTAGTATTGTTAAAAGAATTGTAAGTAGGTCGGTTAGATTGTTCGTCGTATACCCAACCGCCGCGTATCGTTGATCTGTGCTGATTCGGGCTGTAGCTGTTCTCGCCGATCATCGGCGCGCTACTTTGTAAATTCAGTGCGTTTAGCTGCAGATAACCACTGCTACCTGCGATTGGTCCCAAGTCTTCCGAACCTCCCGATTTGCTCAAACGATTTCCCGGCTCTACAACATTCGTATCATTAGTCGCATAATAAATCTTAGGATAGAATAACTCATTTCTTTTTTTCCGAAATTATGAAAATTTAATAGTCTGTACTCTTCAATGCAAAATTATCATTACTGTTATATATCGTGTGATGTAATCTTACCGAAAGTTTTTGCTTCCCTTGCATGTGCTAGAAGAGTATCTACTCTGCTTCTTCGGAAATAAGTATTGACGACATTCCAACCCTTATTTTGCTTTGTATCTCGTCTAATATCCTCGTCACTATCGTTATTCTGACCACCGTCGTTCTCGTCATTGCTGCTATTATTACTATTGTTATTGTGATCCGCCTTGGAGGGAATATCGGTAAGATTGAGAATATCCGCCCGTGCTGCGGGAGCAGCCGGAGGTAGAGGTATATGAGGAGACACATCCGGTAAACGCCATCGTCCTAGCTCATCGCACCAAGTCGCTGCCGCTCTTACCGCCGCGATATCTCGAAAAGGACAGCCGGGACGAAGGTAGGGTATCATAAGGTCGCACAACTGAGATGTTAACAATTCTCTCCGAAGAAGATCGCGACGCTCAGCGTCCCAGGATGCTTGTAGATCCGCTGCTTCAGCTTCTAATTGTTTAACTCGCTTCGCCATTTTCTTTAGCGCATCTTCTGTTGATCTATTAATTTAAATATATCGATAAATTATTATTATTATCAGTTCCTCGTTTCTAATTGCTAAATAGATATTGCACAAACCTCAATTGGCCGTATACTTGGAAGACACTACCATTGGCATCATTGGCTTCCAGCGCTCCTGCAAGAACTTCTAACTTTTTCCTTCTTTTCTCCCTTCGTTTTTTTAATTCCGCGTTGCCGATCTCTTCTCCACCAATTGTTAATTTTTCCAGTCTCCTTAAAACATCTTGTAAAGCTGCTTCTCTCTTCTTCCTTCTTCTTTCCATTCGTTCCTTATCCAGCTCATTAATTTCTTCACACTCTTGATTAGGACTTTCAATTTTATCGGTAATACTCATCATATTTAATCCCGATTCGTAGCGGAATTTTAGAGCTTCTAGTTCTTCTTTTAATTTTTGAGCTGACAAATTCGAGCTCTCACATTCTTTCCTCAACCTCTCCACCTTAAATTTTAATTTTAAACACGTTTACGCTTTTTAAATTAGATTTGTATTTATTAATTAATAAATAAATTAAATTGTATTTTAATTTAAATATAATTTTTTAAAAATAATACGATATAAAAAAAAGATGTGGGATAATTTATTTAAAAAAAATTCACGCTTGTTAAATTTAAAAGGCATTTCAAAAAATGTGTTACATTACCTCTTCAGAATATTGCTTTTCTCTTAAATCCTCTCTTTCCTCATCTACACAATTTTGGAAGTCCGGTCCAACGTTCAATGGATCATTGCTGTCAAGTAATTTCCTTAAACGTTGAAGTTCTAATTGGTATTGTCTAAGAAGAGCGTCTTTGGGATCTTCGTTTACAATAGGCTTATTCTTAATGCATCTAGCCCGAGCGGCATAGCGCAGAGTGCTGAGAGTTTCTTCGGCGTCGATATCGCTTGGACTAACGCAGGCAATCATCAAAGTTCTGGCATTTCCGCCTAGACTGTCTCGTAGCAATCTTGTCAGCTTACTATCTCTGAAAAAATTAATTTAATTTTTTTTTAATTTAATTCAAGTTTAATAATATTAAATTTTTTTAATTCCTACGGAATTTTAAGCATAATTTACAAATGTCACCAAAAGCTCGCCACACAATGACGCATAAAGCAAACTGATTCAGATTGAAAGTTCGCGAGAATTTAATTAAAAAAAAAAAAAATTTAGTATTGTACCTGTAAGGAACGTGTCTTCCATTTCCGGCGGCTAGTGCGCTTATAACATTCCCTAATGCTGATAGACTTAGATTGATACTGGCAGCCTCTTTTAATCGATCTCCCGTAGCTCCGGTTCTGGTTTGCCTTTCGGATCCCGCGAGATCGACAAGGTGTAATCGACCTCTTCTGATAGCATTGCCACGTTTGTCGTCCTCGTTGATGGCGATCGCCTCGAGTGACAAAGTTAGAACGGCGTGACTTCTTGAACTCGCGGCATTCATCTTCGTCGCGGCTGCGGCTCTCCTTTGATCGCCTTGATGAACCAGCGCAGTGCATTCGGTTGCATCTTTAACGGTGACCTCGCGTAATCCACCCGCGACGTAAGTACCTTTCGTAGGGTCCTCTTTCAGGGTCAAAGTCTCCCCGGTGTCGTCTTGTAACAAATCTCGCAATCGCTCGTTATAGATCTCAAGATAACTGAGCAATGCTAAATACCTAAAACGTAAAAAATATAATAAGTACTAAAGAATGTAAGATTTTACGTAAATCTTGCCTGCAATTTTGAATAAAAAAATCGTCCGCTGGAAGGATAATGGGTTAAAATAAAATATTCTATACTCTACATATTTGTAAAAATTTATCTACGATTTTGAAAACTACCTTGTTTCAGAACTGGCGGTAGAAGTCGCTTCGAATAGATGTTCCAATGCACGTTCGATGAATCCTCGCATCGTAAACGATTTCCCGCAGCCAGTTTGACCGTAAGCAAATACGGTGCCATTGTAACCCTCTAATACGGCCTCGACGATAACAGAACCTACGTCTTCGTATACCGATTCTGTCGTAGCGGACGGACCGAAAGCGGCGTCGAATTGGTACACCTTTCCATTTCCATTGATGGTATTTTCCAACGTGCAGGATTTCGTTAGCGGATCGATCGTCACCACGTTCTGCAATAAATGTGTCGGTGAGAAATGCATATAAGGCGATAACAATCGAGAAAGGGTGACGTATTCAGGGGTTTCCTATTTTTCACACTGATTGATCAGCTTGCGGAAGTTTCCATAACACGAGTGTTCAACACATCTCTTTCATCTGGAAATATCTGTTCGATATAAATCTCGCAATAAAATTATAATTACTTCTTTTTATTACATATAACAAAATGCTTCGAGTAATGCTAAACGTAAAATGATATTATCAGAATTGTTTGCGTTAAATATCACGACGTATTGTTATAACAATTGTCAAGCGGAATAGTAAAAAATATATTCGATAATCGGTCAATCGAAAAGTACGATGACTCACAAATGCAGAGCGAGTTTCGCGGAAAAACAGTTCCGCGAATATAAAGCTGCACGTACGAGAATGTGGAATATCGTCGGCTGCGAAGCACTTGGACGAAGGTAATAATTACTAAAGTTAGCGTATAAAAAAGTATTCAAAAAAAAAAAAAATAAAATAAAGGGGAAAGAAGTAAAATAAAATTAACAGAATTAAAAAATAAAATTAGCACAGAATAAAAGTAGCAATTATGTAAAAATAGCGAAAAGTGGCAATTATAATTCTGTTATCAAATCTACATCGTACGGATATTTCCAGCAAACATTAGCCTTTCGTTATCGTTAACAAAAATCGAATGACTAATGCTAAATGTAGAAAGTGACATAATAATGTTACGATCGTTGATAAGAATATTGGAATGCATTGACACACTGTTCCCTTTACCAGGATGGTCGTCGCTTCATTGATGTACATATGTATGTAGGGAAACTGTAAGTGAGTGCCGTAAGTGAATTACGGTAATATGGATTACGTATATCGATGCATAAATTATTTAGCGATTCGTGAGGACATTGTGCACGAGCACACGCTATCTATCTACCCTTTCGTTACATTTAATCTTTACGTACGTGCATAGCGCTTTGAAAGCTTGAATTCTTTTTCCCTTTTTTCTTTTAATTCAAAAACATTTTACATATTAAATGATATAGTAGTGAAAATAAAAAGAAATCTTATTTCAATGTTGAATAATAAATTATGAAGGCAGTACATTAAGATAAAAATTGGAGCAAAATTATAATAGAAACTTCTACAAATTACAGGAAATATTAATTAATTAGTATTTCTATAATTTTAAGCTCTTAATAATAATTTCCATTGGGAACTGTAATAGCGATTTTGGGAATGTTGCGAATGCACGATTGAAAGCTTATCGCATGACGAAGCTGAAAGAAATTGTTACAATTTTCTGCGGGAAATATAGAGGTTGCTTTTTAAAATTGAAACGTGCGAAGTGATCGCGTGAGCCGCAACGTCACTAAAAGCAGGAAAGTGGAATGGTATGTCCGCTTATTCACGTGTGTATGCGTATACCTGCAAAGCTTGTGTCGTCATTTACAGGAAAGATGGTAGAGTAACTTGGCCGCGCTATCGATTTGGCACATATTCCATATTCTCGCCATCGATAAACGGCTTATAAATGTGGTACTGTTTGTATTACATGCAACTACTATACAATGTGTTATAACGGACAAGAGTTGCACAATTTTTAACTATTTAAAGAAAAGGGAAAAAAAAAAGATCTAATATAATGTAAGCTGACTTTCGTAACTTGACTGGGCCAAAATAAAAAAAAATTTTATTTTAATATATGTGCAAGTAACTTAACGTAGAGTTATTTTCTTCTAATTTCGTATTTTTAGTCGATACAATTTTCGTCAGTTTTATTATTCTATTATTTTAATATTGTCTCATAATTTTTTAAAAGTTACATTTTTAATTTTTAAAGTGTCTTCCTCTCTTTTTCCAATTAAAACGACGTACTTGGTGAGAAATGGTTCAATAAATGCCTAATCGATCGCACTGAAGGCATTGGATAGTCAAGATACGATGTCGCTTCCATCAATCATTTTTCATTAGGGTTAAAGCAACCTCCGATCTTGTGCCAGTATTTTTCTTTTTTTATAAAATGTTATCCAAATGACACTTTTCGTTATTTTAGAAATATTAAATTCCTCGCCGTTTTAATGTTAACGATTCTCGCACATAAATAAGATAAGAACTGGCCTATCGATAAACGCAGAGGACATTTATCACTTACGGAATAAAATATTTACAGCAAGACTCTATGATAAATTAAATTGTCCTATACACTCATTTATTATCCAATTTTTACGTTAGTTATGCAGGTATAATTACATACACTTAGCTTCTTAAACTCTAGTTCTTTTTTTTTAATTATTCACGATTTTTTCAATATTTTTTTTTTATAATCTCTTTAAACTGTTACCGAAATATGCAAGATGAGTTTTTGAGATATGTAAGAATGTTATTTAATTAGTACAATTACCTGACACCCCTGTTGCAATTCTTTGCTGGATATAGGCCGACATCTTACCGCCACTTTTACGGACTCGGACATCTAGAAACGAAAGAGAATTGTTTTTTTTTTTTTTTAATCTATTAAATATTAATATTAACGTTGTTACGGTGAAAGTTAGAGAAACCTTGTTTGATGTTTGATTCATGTGTCGGTTTCATAGTTTCGATAGGTGGACTGACCTTGAACTTAAAGGTAAATCGTCTGGGTCGTGACATCGCGTTTTTATCAGTGCGTGGGTACAGTCATACGGTACGTAATTGTATGTGTGTATTCAGAGACAAACATCGAAATGTGCCGTAGAGTGTTCATGATAGAATTATTTATCAAATTAAATAAATTCACTAATAATCCAGTGGATATTTTAATTTTCCTCGAGGTTACTTAATATTAATAACTTTCCACGTAGGGTAAAATAAATGTTTTGCTTTGTCTATAACGTTGCGCATGGTCGTTTTATATGAACGAATTAAGATCACGAGAGGTAGATATTTGGTGGGCTTGTCCGCGTGACCGAGTAAGGTAAAATTCGACCTACTTATGAGATCTTATAATACTACTTTAATTTCCTTGAAAGGCAAAAAATTGCCGAAGAAAAAAAAGAAGAAAAACTAAAAAAGAAAACGTTACGCGCATATTTTTAATATTTTGCTCTCGAAGATTATCCAAAGTTTTACTGTCTACAATCACGTAATTAAATCTGCCTGTTTATTTGAAAATTAATCGAGAACTCGCGACATTTAATTTGCATTCTGCGCGAAACGTTCAGAGACGTGCAAAGATAATTTGCAGCTTGCAAAATAACTGCGGGAATTAATATACTCGGAGAATTTTGTGGGAATATTTCTACTATTGATTTGCCAGTGTTCGTTGTCACTTACGCCGGCGATAAGCGCGTTTTATCTCGTGGTTTTACATTGGAAAGCACGAGAACGTGGTTCTTCGCCGCACAAAAATCGAATCGGAACGGACTTCTAGCAACATACGATAATACGTACGGAACGGCGAGCACATTTAGACTGACGATATCGCGCAGGTCGCGGCGTCGCGACGCCACAATGCTTCCGTGATTCATATTAAATTCAAATCGTTATAGTAGCGCGCGCATATTTCTACATGCGGTCAGAGTCGTACGTTCGAAGCCACTGCAGTTGGCCTGATGTGTACGAGTGCAGTTAACGCATAATATAATGCTGCAATTTCTTTATGATAATTACTATCGAGTGATTTATGGCAGACGGCATGTTGCTGATTTACTTACTCATATTTGTAGCTTTCGGTTAGGTTAGGGCAGGGTAGGTTATTTCCCTCCATCCTTCCTTCCTTCTTTCTTTCTTTCCTTCCTTCCTTCCTTTCATGGCAGTATTCTGAATTATCCTGACGTCTTGTAGCTTAGAATTACTTGACACTGTATTATACTGCTCTGCTTTATTTATCACTCGAGAGACGAACGACTGAAAGAACGACAGTGGATTATCGACAAGTGAAGTCGACAGCGTCGGCACTTTTTCGTAAGCGAGATTATCCTATCCGCGATTGAAAATACGCGTAATTGCGGAGCGATTAGCGATACGTCCGCACTCCCGAAGCTCCGCAATAAGACTGACCGTTAGAGATTTTGGGGCGAAGTTAGTAAAGTAGTGAACATGGCCACAGCTGATCGCAGCTCGGCAGGTGGAGCCCGCCAAGTTTGCGAATTTAAGGTTATGGTTATATCACGGATTGTGGCTTGTAAATAATTAAAAATGCAAACTGGATTACACGATAAAATAAACTTGGAATTATTGGTTAATAATGATAAAACACCGCGAGATCTTGGGCTTTATGCTTTTATCAAGAAAAATGTGTACGAATATTTTTTTATAGAGCTATTTAGTTAACATTATCCAGAGGTATGATTAAAATATTATTAGTTTAATAATGAAATAATTATGTACATACCCTAAATTTTTTATCTTTTTTGTAGGAGATCGATGATACACAAGGATGCATATTCCTCACTGTAACTAGGATGTTAAATAAAAGGAGACCCATATTATGACCTGCATTGATGAGAAAACAGTCCAGTGAGAGTACAATTTGCAGAATAATATTCTTATTTTTTAACTAATACTTCTGATAGAGCAATAGGAGTATACAAAAGCAGTGAAATATTACCGAGAATATTACCATGTAGCAAGGATGGTGAATTAGAGCCAATACAGAAGTTGTAGGATCTTGTGAATGAAACAACATGAAAGAAATATTGCTTTTTGGGAGATGGTGAGCACTGGTGTGAATCAGCAAAGCATCACATATGTTACCTGTGAAAAAAAGCATTGAAAACTTGATGAAACTTTTATGTGGAACAAAAGGTAAGCTTTAATTTTATGTTGTGCTAAGAAAATTAATCTAATTACTGTAATATTTTTTATGATACACCTTAACAGCTGCTTTCAATTGTAGGTCTAGTTCTGAAATTTTTTCTCCCAGTAAAATGAAATGGACTGCTAATCGTGATATCGGCGATGACATCGTGTCGTTAGATCCAGAGGAGGAATTTAATTTTAATATAGAGATGTCACACAAACGTTTTTGTGGGTTTTACAGAAATTTACATTTTTATATAAATTATGCGATCCTACCAATAAATTGAACGGACTACTTGTAAAACAGTTAAAGATAGATTTTTGTCGTGTAAATTTGAACAAAATGACATTATAATGTTAATAATTAAAAAAAAAATTGATTTGCATGGAAAAATTAATTTCTAGATAATTGGAGAAGAAGGGAACCTGTTTTAAATGTTTTACCTCGTATATACATATAACATTCATTTGTAATATATGGAATCTGTTCGCATTACATTTTTTAATTTATATTGACTAGAAATCAAATTTTGCCTATATTTAAATTATACGGCATCGTCTAGATGTATATAATAATATCTTTTAACTAATTTTGTTTAACTCCTTTAAATGTAATTTTTTTTTTTTTTTACATGTATACATTTCGATTTACAACAATAAAGTCTAGCAATTAATTTATATAACATATATTTGTAATTTATATATAGCGAGAATCAGCTTAATACATAGCAATAAGCATTTAACGATTTCACATAATTGATCTGGAACTTTGTACGTTATGAAACTAATAAAAATCCAATAACGGAACAGCCGTAAAGTCTTTTCAAGAATACAGATCTATACTTTAACGAAATAACAATTATTGCTTAATCTATGAAGTAAATTAAGTGCCTCCGCTTTAACGTAACGTTAATGCGTTTATGCATAAGCGTTGTTATTAACGGGTACAATTCAAATACATATCTATATTAAAAATGCATTTGCATACGAACGCAGTTACACGCAATTATTTTTCTAACTAAATCTTTCGTCCATACATAAATAACGCAATCGTAATTAGTTATCTAAAAAAAAAAAAAAATTAAATAAATAAATTGCGCGCAAGTAATTTTTTTAGTTTGAAAACTACATTATTTTAAAATATACAAAGAGAATAATTAAAGAACTTCGGTACACTTCTATTTATTCCAAAATATTTCCACGCTTATTATAAATAAAAATCAATGCACTGTGATAAAGAAGCGGAACACACACGCACGCGCGGACACCCTCGCACACATACACACACGCAGATGCATGCGCAAATTAAATCTTAAATTTAAAATTAGTATACGCTTGATAGAGATATGTTGAAGTGCTGGAAGAAGCAATTGTACATTTATCGTAAATATATGTTTTAGTTTCTCTGTTATTTTTTTAAATACTTTTTTTTTTATTAATTTTTTATTTTTTTTTTTTTTTCAATTTCCTTTCATTACCTTAACTCTACGAGCTTTTAATATTAAATATATTTTACCATTAATTATTGTCTGTCATTTCTGCTCGCAATCTTCTAATTATCTGATTGATTCAGCCAGGATCTGAACGTAGGGAAAAGGCTCGAGCCTACAAGAAAACGTTTTAAAGAAACAATTATATAAAAATTCACTTATATTCACTTCTCCTTTAAAGCGTTCTACTGCAGCTCGAGCCTTTATTTATATATTCAGCCTGTGTCAATCCTGCGGGTGGTTAGTATATATGTAAAATTATAATAATATTAAGGTTTTCTACGTCAAGTACGATGATAAAGTGTAGTCTAGTTAAATTTATCGAATAGATGCACGAGAATCATGTGCATACTATATATATATGTCCATATATGTATATACACGCACACAAGCGTGTGCACGTGTGTATACAGGATGTTTCTTTGAGAATGTGTGAGTGTGCCTGGATGCGTGTTGTACATATATTATAGTATACGTATAGGAGAGTAAATATATAAGAGTGACACTTATATATCTTAAACAATATGCAAGTCTTTCGTTTTAATTACAGAATGCAACGTATTTAAGATTATCTTTCTCTCTCCTGTTTTAAAATATTACCTATGATTTATTGTCATTATATATTTGGCAATTTTTATCTTTTTTTTCTTTTTCTTTTTCTTTTTTTTTTTTCTATATCATAATAAAATATAGGTAAGCACACTGTGAGGTTTCCAAAGTTTCGAGAGAAGGTATTCAAGCCGCTGCGTATTCCCTCTTGCATCATTTTAATCGAAATAAAATTTATTATTTGATTAATATTTTATTCAGAATATTTTATTCTTATTAGAGAAGTTACGTGCGATAACAGTAAAATTCAAGTAATAATGCACTTGTACGTATAAATTTTTTTTTGTGTAAAAGAGAGATTATTGTGGATGTTGAAATTTGTTTAAAATAAATTATTACAAATATAAATATCTTTAATATTTCAATAAAAAAAAAAAAAAATTAAGTTTGCAGCTCGCTTAAATTCTAATCTCGAAATTTTTCGATCTAATGTCCCTAGTTTGTAATATTCAGGCACTGGGTCTCAACTAAGAACCTCAGCCTTAACGACAGTGTTTTAAAATAATCTACGATATTGTAAGTAACAGCCTTTCTTGAAGAAACCTTTCTTGTGTGAAACCTTTTTCACGACGAGCGGGGGGTTGATCGAAGAGTTAATTCAAGCTGTTTGCCGATTGAATAATTTGTAACTTATTCAATAACCGTGACATTAATGCAACAGTTAACAGAAAAATAAATTAAATTATTTGCAACGAAATATAAATTGTTAAATAAAGAAAGGAAAGCATTTCTTTTAATTTTTTTTTTTCTTTTTCGTTAAGTTATAATGACTTATGGTATATGCAAAATAAGGAATTAAATACTTATTTTCAGTTTAAAAAATTTTATTAAAAGGTAATGATTATTTTACGAAAATTGATATGCTTGGCTTTCGATTTTAACTGTATTTAACGTTATGAAACTTTTGCTGAAAAGTATATATGCTTATATTCGCACTTGCTACTACCGTGAAAACGGACGTAGCTGTGAATATAATCGCACGTAACATAGTATATAAAATATCTCAAGAGAAAATGGGAATCAAGGGATCATGTGATATGTTAGTGCATTCGTGTTCGTGTATGTAGATAATAATAATATATATACGTGCACATAGATATGTGGTATTCAAATATACAAGTATAAAGTTTTCCCCTTCGGAGCCGTCATTTAAATATCAAATTATATGCAATAATTATATCCAGCATATTTTTTTTTGTTGTATTTATGTCCCTTGTATGAACTACGAAAGCTAAAAGTGGTTATTCTTCAGCATGAGAGCTACGGAGTAAGCCACACAAATAGCTGTCCTACGTAGTTTCAACTTTTTTTTTCCTTTTTATATAGAATTACAAGAAACTTTTACATTTATTGTCATTAAGAGATTCGTTCTTTAACCCTTAATTGTGTTTGTTCAATTGCAAGTATTACATTTCCTCTTTGGAAGGGTTAAAATTACAAATTAGTAAATATTTTAAATTTTATAGATAAAATATTGAAAGACGTACACTGAATTCACGTTGTCTTTTTGTTCTTACGTGTACGTGAACATTTATACATTTAAGGGTCAAGATGTAAAGTTGCTTGCACGTACAATTAGTGTCAACTCTCGCAAGATTCGCAAAAAGCTTTTGTCTTAATCTTGTTTAATAAGCGATCAGAAATAATACCATCTTTTCTTTTTCTCCCTTTTTCTTTTTTCTCTTTTATCGGAATTTATAGCCATATTCGTATTAAGAACACAGATATATATTGTACGCGCAAACCTTTTCTTAAGAATAATTATTGTCTTTCGTTTTCAATATATATCGGCACATATAATAATCTTGATGGATTATCGAAGAATATACTAGAGTTTCTTACATTTAAATTAATGTACAATGTCAAAAATTGTTAGATATAAGTCTTACTAGTTTATTGTCCACGTATCGTTTTTATCTTTTTTTCTTTTTTTTTTTTATATATTTAGGAAAAAAAGCGGGGATGCGGCATTTTATTTGGCACAGCTGCAAAATATTCATATGCAAACATCCCCGAGAATAGTTTGCTGCATTTAAATTGAGTATCGAGTCATGCAACGAATATTCCTCTTTCAGTCGAATTATCGAGAACCCCTTTTTAACAACAAATTTAAAATAAAATTTGTATTTAAATCAGACTAGAAGAGTCGAAAACAAATAATATAATTTTATTCTATATTTATCTAAATTATAAGAATAAATGTATATTAAAAAAAAAAAAAACTATATTAACAAATTAAAATATGTAACCGATAATTGTAATTAAATTAATATCAAGCAAAATCAACTCTTATCACGTGCAGTTTTCATTTATAAATAATACCAAATTTCAAACAGAGCATCTTAAAATCCAATTCTAACGGGATCGCTTTATATCAAATTATTCGCTTTGACGTTATGCAAAACAGTACGCGAGTATGAAAATTATACGTGCATATTATATACAAAATTCACCCAATGTGTAAATAAAATTTGTTTCATGCATTTAATATTTAATTTTAAATTTAATTCTATTTGAAATGGAGGTGTGCGCACGATTTTCCGATACGTAGCTTTTCGTAACTGTTAACTCGTTGCCAGTAGAAGTCATCAGTTTTTGATACATATTTTCTTTTCCAGAATTAATTTCTTTTCTTTTCTTTTTTTTTTAAATTCAGGATTGAAAGCATCGGTGTTAGGAGAATCGTTTATTTCTTTCGCAGCCGGCATTGAATTAAATTCTCTGATTTTTGTACTTACGTGTTGTTGACAGAAAGAGTTAAAGATTCGTGTGGAGATGTAGGAGCCACGGGTGTTTTTTTTCTTTTTTTTTTTTCAAAATGCACGCGATCGTCGAAGTGAGCCTCGCTTATTCTCGCGCTCGTAGCTTCGTCGACAGACGCAATCGGCTGCGGAAACAGTCTCAGACACTAGTATGCATGCGGCAGTTTTCGGATTTGTACCGTTCTTTCGCAACAGTTCGCAGCATACTAAGGTAACATGTATTCTCGCGAAAGAGGTCCGCTCCTCTGCAACAAAAAAAAATAACTCGTATTTATATTTTAATCGCATTTAATATTTTAGATTATTATTTTTTTTTTAAACGATAATTTGTAAAACGATAAAACGCAAGAAAGGTTTAATTAAAAGATTTGAGAATACTCTTTTCTAACTTTGGTATAGAGATAAGAGAACTCACCGACCAGGCTTGACCAATGTTAGGCGGATTATTATAGCGCCGCTGATTGTAATCGTAATTGACTTTTGGTGTCATTTCTAGAAGTGGCAACGGGTTAGAGAATTGCTTTCGCGATTGTTGTCTGTTCAGCAATTGCTCCTCGCTGGTTAGATCTTTACCGTCTCTATAAGCGGCGCTTTTCGCCGCCATCTCTTCGGCTAGATGTTGCTCCTGCGAAACGGAAATTCTTTTATACACATTTAAACGATTCTTCGCGCAGTTTTTATTATTATTTAATTTAGTTTTTATTCCCATTTATTCGGAAATTAAAAGAAGTCAGTGATCAACCTGCAATTCGCGTGCTCTCTCGGCCTGGATGAGATTCTTAAGCGCCTCGAAACTGCCAGATTGAGGAACTTGTGCCGAGATACCGCCGCCAACGCGGAAGCGGCGATTATTGTTGGGCGCGTATGGTCCCGTGTTCACGGTCCCGAAGTGCCGCGAGAGATCCTCGACGACTCTCAAACGCGATGGACCTCGCATCGCGTTTCGCCATCTGCTTCCTGCCGGCGCCTTGTGCACCATCCTCCCGTAAATCGGCGCACCCCCAGCTGCCCGGCTACGCGGCCGTCCGCCGTGTCTTCCTGCGAATTATTAATTATTTACCTCCTCCCGACTTGCATTTACAAAACTGTCTCATCGCGTGAAAATCAATAACGCCGCGGAAGTAAAAAAAAAAAAAAAAAAAAAAAAAATAAAAGCCAGTTGTAAGATTGTAAAAATCAGTCGTAATTTTTATTTAATTATTTCCCATTATAATACGAGTCCTCGCTGAGAAGCTATTATAAATATTTCGAACGCAAGAGATATGCACTTCCTCAAAAGAAATTCCGTATTAATTGAATAATATCCGGGGCAGACTGAATTCTTTTTCCTCCTTTGTTCTCGTAAAGAGAAGAAGATCTTGTTCGTCCGTTAATTAAGATTCGTAAGAATTAATTTCAACGGGGGAGAACCCTTCGGGCACGTAGCGAAAGCTATTTTAAGTTAACAGCGCGGATGGATTTTCGGAATAACAGTCGTACCACCGCGGCGTAACGTATCGCTTAAAATCATCGGGAATACGTGTGTTTCCGCGCGTTCTCCGCGTGGGTGGGAATGAGTGACGTCAGGTCAAGAAGCCCCGGTGTATTGCGCCTCGATGGGTGAAAAGGGTTTTGAAAAGCTAGGGCGCTGACGTTTCGCGTGGGCGAAGATGTCAGGTATTTCGTAGTAGCTAGCAATCGCGATTCGTTTGGCGAATTAAGCGTTAATCGAGACGAAACTTTGTTTTTAATTTCTTTTTCTTTTTTTTTTCTCTCTCTCAACTTACGCGTTGTGTCGCGTGTCGCGCCGAAGAATTATTATAATCATAATCGTTAACAAGCGAGATCAACGGCGTCACGGCACGCACGTACTTTGGTAGCACAATATTGGCTACCCATTGGACAAACATTGATTTTCCCGAGAACACCCGGGCCAATATTTCCCAGCGTAAAGTCTATACTGGTCGCGGAACAAGTGGTAATGTAAATCTGACGTTGTACGGATAGACCCCCCCTCGAGTTAAATCGATCGGCAGCTACGGAACAGCGCAGCGTCCGGATTTCAAAAACTAACAGCGTGTCGCAAAATGTTTTCGTACGGTTAAGAGCGACGAGGGAAGAGGGAAACTAAATGGCGGGGGCGTTAATGGGGTGCGCGGACTCGCACGGCGGCCGAGGGGCGAAGTCGATGCGCCCCCGAGGCGCTCGGGATTCAACCCTGCGAACGCGATCGCTCTTCAAAGCGATAGGTAACCAACGTTGCCCTCGATAATTAGCTCGAACCGTGGCGTATATACTCGTTAGCGTAAGTGCCGGGCGCGTATGCGTAGTAAAGTGGCGCGCTTGACCCACATGTGCGTCGCGGCGTATTTGCAAGACGGTATTGCCGCCTGCGGGTCTGCAACTCTCTATCGGGGCGCGATGCACCACTTGATGCATAAAATCGATAGAAACTCACGCGTTTCTTCCCTCGTATCTGCTCGCTTTACCAACGACGACACGGGGATCCTTTTACGCCGACGAAGACACGTACACCTGTTCGCGGAACGAATTTGCATCTTAAGACCGCCGATGGCATTGCAAGACTAGCATTTTTGTCTTTTTTTTTCCTTTTTTTTTTATCGAGTCGCGCGAAGTAACTTCTTATTTTTCCCTTATAGACGACTTTTCCGGGAAATATCTAATCCCCGAGGCTATTCGGAGTTTCACATTCATCAGCGCGTACAAGTTGAAAAATTACGCAAAAGACTTGCTCACCTTCTAGCTCTTCTCGCAGCTTCAGTCGTGTGGGAGCGACGAGATCTGCGCAAAGCCGATTAAGTAGTCTTAGATCTTTGAATGACTTATTTTATACTCGAGAAAGAGAAAGAGAAAGAGAAAGAGAGAGAGAGAGAGAGAGAGAGAGAGAGAGAGAGAGAGAGAGAGAGAGAGGGAGAGAGAAAATTAATTATTTTTACCTCTGCGATCTACTTGTACTGGGGCGAAACTCGAGGTTTTCAGGGAGATGTCACCAAGTCCCGTCGCAACCTCGTGTTCCGGGGAACGTAGGGAGGATTCTTACCTCGCGTGTATTCCCTGGATAATTTAATGCGATCAGGAAACATTGCTGTGCGCGGCCATATATTGGGATACGGGTACATCGGGTATCCGTTGGTGGTTTTAGCAGCTCTGCTCTGCCTCTTGGTGTATCTCCACATTGCGCGCAGCTCGTCGCACGACGGCTCGGCCAGGTCCAGTCGTTTGTCGCCGATGTCGCCGCCGCTTCCCGCCTGCGGATCGATGTATCGCAGACCCGCGACAAATGACCCGCTCGTGTACGTCAGGACGAAGGCGATGCACACGGCCGCGGAGCGCATTTTCTGTAGTCAAACGAGAGCAAATCGATCGCAGATTTGATAAATCTGAAACCTACCGGGGAAAAAAGCCTCGCGCTTCAAGAGGGTAACTCCGTTCTTCCAACCCCAGATATTAATTTTATTTACTCCCCAGAGATGCGGCTACAAAGGGAATTAAGGAAACGCGGCGTCTCCGACTCGAAGGGTGAAAAGTATCCCTGTTGACGATTACTGTTTTTTCTTTTTTTTTTTTTTTTTTCTCCTCTTTTCGTTTTTCGCATTTTTTGAATCGTTGGGAGTGCGCGGAGAGCTCGGGTGCGTGAAGCAACAAGCTGTTTGCGTCGCGTTTGCGTTAATTAAGCGTCGGCGCGTGTCGAGTGACACCTAATTCGAGAAGGTTGGAGTACTTTAATGACGCCCGCCGCCGAGAATCTGTATCCGATCGCCGGATTCGCTTCGGAGGGAAAATACAAATCGGATAAAGG
Organism: Cardiocondyla obscurior; assembly: GCF_019399895.1. Classification (NCBI taxonomy): domain Eukaryota; kingdom Metazoa; phylum Arthropoda; class Insecta; order Hymenoptera; family Formicidae; genus Cardiocondyla; species Cardiocondyla obscurior. The sequence goes on along the minus strand of NC_091879.1, from coordinate 3,665,613 downwards.
CCGCAATCTCTCCGCGTCAGTTTCGCGTATCGAGTGACGTCGCGACAAATCGAATTTGGGACCGGATTTCCCCGGCCGATCTCGCGTTTCACCCACAGGACTGATCGGATGCCTTTTTAAATCACGGCGCGAGTTCCTTTCCTCTCCACGATTTTAAGAAAAGCCTCCGGGCGATTCCGCGAGTCGCTGAAGGGATCGACCCAAGTCGCGAAAAATATGCGAGCAGCGTTCTCGATTTTTTTATTTGATATATTGCCGAGCAATTCCGGGAGAAACGAGCCTTATTTGCCCAGACCCGCAACGTTTGACGTTGAAACGTGAAAGGTCTGCCCTTTTTCTCTTCATTATTTTTCCCCGGCGCGATATTATTGTGCACGTGCGCCGCCGATGGTCGGTAATCCCCTCGATAACCGAAATCATATTTCCTCAGGTACCGGAAATTACATTGGATCCGCAATCGCTACCGTCAACCATAGCATTGTAATAGAAAAAAGCGAGGAAATGGTATACGAACGGTAAGATTTAAAACAAAAAGAGGAAAGAAAAGCAAACGCTCCAACGTTTCGTTGTGGCTCTCGATGTCGGGGTATATCAGAAATATATTTCCTTATCGCTCGACGGAGTTATCGATTGCTCCAACGTTAATTAATTCCCCCCCCCCTTGTTAGTGCCAATTAATTTATCAGTAATTATAATATTAAGCGTGCTATTTTGCAGATCGTTATAATTTTGCGCAATGCTAATAGTGGGGTTATAAATCGGACTGCAACAATGTAATTATATCTTGTTGCTTCGGTTAGAAATGGTTCCGATATAAACACGAATATCGAACAAACGCGTGGGCGGAGCCCGTGAAATCCAATTAGGGAACAATTAGCTTTGCGATACGCGCCTTCGTGGAATTTTAGCCGCGCGCGTTTCGCCGATTTGTTCGACGGCCGATCGTAGGATGCGAGACCGGAGAAGTACGGCGGTATGTGCATCAATGTGATGAAAAGTGCGAACGGAAACGGCCGCGCCGCCGCGGAAGCTCTCATTGTTCCGCAGCGCTGGACCGAAGCGCCGAGGGGATTCAGGCGTTGCGGCATAAAGCTCTCATTATTCACAAAATAAGAACGATAGTGATCCGTCTGCCGCTTGTACCGCCATTGTCTCGCTAAATAATCCACAAAATGCAGCTTGCAATACCTTTTCCTTGACATTTCCCTTTTTTTTTTTATTTCTTTTTTTTTATTTTCTTTTATTTATTAAAGCCGGTCACTCATAAAAAATACGAGACGCGAAAAAGCTCGACACGTATTTCTTTTTTGATCTTTAACGTCAAAAAAAAAAAATTGTTTTTTTATTAGCACATTTGATTGAACACATTTTGCAAATATTAATTTCTATATGAGACACATCTGAAGGTTAACGAGATTTTAATTTTCCTCCCAAATATATGCAATTCTTGTCCGCGCATTGCACGATTACGCGCGTGCATTGCCATATTGAAACGCAATCGGATTACGTTCAGCGGGGGTCGCTGAATGTTATTGCACTTTTGCGGAGAGATTTCTCATTGTCTTCCCCATTTATATTCATACCATTGCGAAATCCGTCCTATCCATTATTGATGATTTCTCGCACACACGCCGCTCCGTGTTCATTATCGGATTTTATCAGGATTTAGGGCTCTTTAACAGAACGGCACGTGCTTTCACGCCTGCTAATATATCCCGTACGCGTACGTTAAACACGATCGCACTCGAATTTTTACGATTACGTTGTGTAATTAATTTTATTCCTCCACCCTATTTCTAATATATGCGATTTCAAAGGAGGATTTTTTTTTTGGACTGTTTTATGGAAATATAACGGCCGATTGAGTTTCCGAGACAACAATGCGTCGTGACACCGTGATTTATTATTGAATCGCCGCCAGAGTCACTATTGAACCGAGCAACATGTGTTCTCCCCGGCGAATGTATTCCAAAGGAACGGCATGTGCATCGAGGAATGATCTATGCATATTCAAGTTATGCGCCGTTGCACATGTTGATCCGCTCGACAATTTCATAGCCAGTCGCTCCACTAAAGATTTACGAGAAAACATGGCGAGCAAGCAAGAGAAATCGTTCACAAAAAAAAAAAGGAAAAAAAAGAAAGAAAAAAGAAAGAAATATATATACATATATATAATTGTATATACGTTATGCATATAATATGCCGCGCATAAGCAGGCGAATAAAGTCGATATTCCAGCTTCGCGAACTGAAGATTCGTCGCGCCGCTCTTTGCTCAATACATCATTTGACATTTCTTTCTATTATGCAAATACATTTCTCTATAGAGACGGTACACCCTCGCCTCGCGTTCGTCTTCTTAAATATCACGCGGATCTATTAAAGTAACATAATAACTGAATAGTATCGCGAGAAAAGAATAACGTACGTGGAATTTATTAACGGTGTTCTGAATATATGTACGCGTGCCTGGCAAGATGTTTTAATTGAATAAAAAAAAAAAACAAAATTAAAAAAAAATTAGTTTTTATTCCGACCTGCGTGGAAATTGTATTTGCCGAGTGGCAACGCGCTGGTTATGAAGGGTGACATCGCCATGAATGTAAAAAAAAACAAAAAAAAAATATATATATATCTACCGCTTCGGATTTTTCACGGTAAATAGCGAACAAGCCGTTTTAACGCGTTTTTGCAACACTTCGCTCAATTTGGCGTGCAAATACGCCGAGAGCAGTCGAGCGTGCACGTACTTATCGAAAGTGCACGACTGTTGCGAATTTTATCTTTCCCAGCTTTTCGAGCTTATCGGAGGGGCAGCTCGGCGCGCGATCTGTCACCGTCTAATTAGGCCGCGAGAAGAAACGTTAATTGCCCGCAAAAGTTCGCCCGGCCTCTAAGCCGGGAAAACTTTATTATGTTAATTCAATCCGCCTCTCGCGTTTGATTGATTAATTAAGTTGATTGTTAAATCCACAGTTATAACAATATTCTAACAGAGTTATTCCCGTAATTATCGCGCGGTATTTTGTCTTTGACATCCTCCGGCTGCGGAGTAATTAAAGTCGGTCGATATAATAAATCGTAAAAAAAGAAAGATACCCCTCTCTCTCTCTTTCTTTTTCTCGAAGCTTTACGTTACGTGAATTTTTTTCTTTTTTGCCGTCGACTCGCAAGCATCGTTAGCCAACTCTTATTCCGCGTAAAAGCCACGGCGGAGTCGACTGACATCTTGACGAGGGATAAACGCGCGAGGGTGAGAATATTGCAGTGCCTTTTCCGATTTCCCCGGGTATCGAGCCTTCATTCAGATGATTTATCCGCGATCGCCTTTAGTCAACAAACCGTAGCAATTACCAACCGAAATGGCTGTTCCAACTTTATCGGAGATAAGAGGCCGGCTTGGAAGAAAATGAAACGTCCGTTCCGTACAACGTTGGGAACTTTCTTCGCTCCGAGCTTACCCTTGTAAAAAGTACTTGAAGCCTCCATCCGGGCTTATTTTTCTCGGTATTATTTTCTTTATGCTTTTACTAAATAATATTTCCAACACCGTCGCCGTCGAGCTTTCGATCATTTCCGCGAACAAGTCGGCACCAGCCGTGCGTTAATTAATCAGTTTCAGATAATTTCGTTATCTTCGATTATTTTAAATTAAAACGGAGAACCGAGGATGCGCTTCCACCCCTTTTATCCCTCCCCCCCCTTTCGTCGGCTCGCGCGCTTAACACTTCTAGCAAATAAATTAAATTGAAAAATCTAACGTGGTTCGCGGGAATGTTAAATTACATCATTTGCATACATTGGTATTTCTGCGAACGCGAACAGAATGCGATGCGCCTCACGTTTTCTATTTATTTGCGGTGTATTTAATGAAGTGGCGCTGAGGGGATTATATATGCGTGTGACACACGCGAAGACAATAAGAAACCGCAACAAATATCTCAAATATATTGTCATATGCTGCGGCGCACGTACAATCCTGTGGGGAAACTGTGTCTCCTACCATCGCGCACTTGATCAAACGCAGAGAAACGGTCTAAATGAATTATTCAACGATACGCGAGCGTGTGAAGCGGAATACGTGTATATCGTCGGGAAATTAACACGCGAATGGGACGGTGCTCGCACGTGCCCGTCGCAATTCCTTACTGATTATTATATTTATTAATTTAATCGCATTGTGCACCGGCATATTAATACCTGGTTAATTTATTACTTGGAAGCGCGACGGTATTGCAAATTGATTTTTGACACGCGGACGGCGGCGATAAAAGTTTTACATTTTATTTCGCGGGTGAGTCGGCTCGATTAATTTACCCGCTGCCGAACGTTAGCGAAAAGAATTAATAATAAATTTTCCAGGGAACAGTTATTACGGTCCGTAGCTCGCGCAATCGTGCGCGTTTTGTACGCTCCTCTCTCTATTTAAGATTAATCGCTACCGCGGGATGCTCGAGTTTACAATTCGCAAAAGGTATTTGCCATTCAACATTAATTTGTTAGCCTCGGAGTTCCCTCTTTCCCGAGAACTCCCGGCGGCACATATGCCAAAGTTGTATAAGGGAAATTATTCCCGGTGACAATTCAAAGGTGACTATTTCCAAGCAGCGGTACGCGAGCCTAAAGTCAAGTAGTACTTCGTAAGCCACGCGCGACGGACTCGGTATATTTGTTCCCCCTACCGAGCGTTAAAAGCAATCTATCTTGTTCTCCTTATTGCACAATGACATTCGCCGTTTAGCACAGATGTGACACGCATTGCCTTTGCAGCCGTTTCAGAGTCACCTCGATTCGCGGCGAGTGGGTTGCGTTGCGCAGATAAATTTATTAAATAAAAATATATCTAAGATAGTGGAAAAAAGAAAAAAAAAATTTAACTTAATCTCTCGCAGATATTAAAATTTTTTTAAGTATAATAAAAAAAAAACAAAATTAATTAAAGACTTTATTTCTCGGCAATGATAATTTTTTAGAGACTGTAATAAATATAAAGTTTGCGTGTTTTTTTTTTTTTTAGTAATATTCATCAATCTTTGAATATTGGCAATGAAAATATTATTAGCTCTCTCTTTTGTGGTCGTAAAAAGCGCAAGTGACGATAAGCACGAGGGAAAAATCTCCTCGGGCGAGAAATCAAAAATTTGAATAGACTTGAACAGGGATGTGCGTCATAAAGCGGAGAGGTTCAACAGTCTGCGGTATCTGACTTTATCTTAGCGCGGCCTTTTTAACGTATCAATATGCTATCGCGCGCAATAAAAGGACGGCCCTACGTAACGGCCCCGGATGATAAATGTGCTAAACAGCGCGTCAATATAAAAGAGATAACAGTAAATGCCGCGAATATACGATTCGATCGTAAATCCCAGCGTTCCCTCGCTCGTCAGTACAACTCATCGCACACCTCTCGATTTCGTCTCTCGTGTTTTTTTTATTTTTTTATTTTATTTTATTTTTTTTTTACGCGTCAAATTCTATTGGTTTTTTTTCCTTTTTTAAAGAGAAGAAATTGTTACGATAACGGTGTACTAAATTAATATTCGAAACCGATAGAACCAGTTAGATATATATACGCAAAAAATATATAAACGTTTTTTATCGATATGCAATAAACTTGCAAAAGGCGGATAAATAAATTAAAAATAAAATGTGAAGAAAGGAATGCTATTGTATTAGACCTTAAAAATAACACTCTTCTGTGTTGCAATATTATTTAAAATTAGCGTCGAAATAACTTCCTCAAATTATAGTAATTGCAACTGCTTAAATTTCAAATTGCTCAATTGATTAATTGATTCGGCAATTTTCGCGCACGCAGCAACGAAAATTTGTCATATATCGCAAAAATACAAAATAAATTTTTTTTTATTTCTATTACTTGGTAATAAATTAATAAAAGAATGTTACGCATTTTTATTGCATATATCGATAATAATTTGGCGGCTGTTATTTATTGCTAATAAAAGATGATCTTTTTTTTCCGCTCGAGTATCTCTCGCTTTAGCGATTGAATTTTTAGTAATATCGATTCGTTTCCGTTTGAGAAATAAGGCCAATGTCGCAAGAATGGAGACAATGAAAATTGTGTAAACGGCCCAATTATTTAAGAGTCAAGGGGGGGAGAGGCCTCGGGTTGCGCAAATCACTGCAACGATCTTCGCCACCTCCGTTCGTGAAACGCGTCATGTTCGATCTCGTGCTCGTAAAGCCACCGTACATTTTTCGGCCGGGAATCCATAAATCATCCGAGCCTCGACAGGGAAATAACGAAAGGCGCTAATCCGATTTGCTCGGCAGAAGAAAAACGAATAAAAAAAAATGATGCTATCTTTCTCGATAGCTCTCTTCTCGTGCGAGCGCATCGAAGTGGAAAGGTTGCAACAAGTGAGATTTGAATCCGACAGGTATAGGCAATCCAGATTATTTGTTGCTTGCAAATATGTCGCGTCGCACGATACGCGGAGCGCGGAATTGCATTCGTCATCCCCCTCGTTGTAACAGTTTAAGTCGGAATTCGCATATATGCAAAATACGATTCTCGTTATACGACTTACGCTCTTTGCGTATGAATATCGCGATTATTCCTCTAAAAAGCGCCAGTAGATCTAAAGACGCGTAGTAAAGCAATAAAGGACTTATGAAATATGAAATATATAAAAAATAAAAAAAATAAATAAAAAAAAATAAAAATCGCAGCAGGTGAATCCTCGATACTGACTGCCAGAATTGGGATAAATGTATCGCCCGCGCGACGGCTTCCGGTAAATAAATTTCTAATCACGATCGCGCTCCAATTATCTCGCGCGTTATCTCGGCGGCTATCGATGCTCGTACACTTTTGCGCGATTAATCAAAACGCCGACAGCCCGCGGAGGAGAAAATTCACGCGGAGTGCGTCACTCGCGAGCGGCTTGACATTTTGCAAATGTTGTCGGTTCGCATTAGCCTAACATGAGGATATTACCGCATTAGTCTCGTGTTTATTCATTATGGCCGTCGTATCAACGCAGTTTGCCCAAGTTAAGCCTGTGATTAATGGCCGACAACGAGGCATGTAATTAGGATGCAAAACCCATCGACGTTTCGCGCGCGTCCGATCGAATTCGATTCGCGCCACTCCTTGCGAGCCACGCCGGAAGTAACGGGTGCCGATCCGCGAGTTGGTTTTCTTTTCTCACGCACACGCAATTTTTTTTCCGCGGCTGCGAAGCCAGCCCGAGGCATCGGCCCGTCTGCCTGGCGAATGCCGCGCGTATAAGACATCGCGTCGAAATTCCTCCGCGCCGATCGACGCGTCTTCCAATTTCGGAACTGACCTACTTTCGATCGATCCGAACGGGGCAATCAGGGATTTTATGACCATTCATATATAGACGTAGTAACCCCCGCGATGATGATCATGAAGCTATTCTATTCTCGTTCAAGGTTACGCCTGATATTATCCGAGTGGGAAAACGAATCTTGAACCTTAACGAATCTAGGACGGCTCGTCGCTGCACGCAGCACACTTGCAGCGAGATCCCTCAGATCGAAACGCTCGCCGGATGAATTTTCGCGGAGCAAAGCTCTCCCTTTCTCACCCTATCTCGCCCTTTCTCTCGCTTGATTTAATTCGCGTTTTCCGTTTCTCGGAGAAACTTGCAGTCTACGGTCTTTTTAGTTGAATGTAAATTATTATTTACGTTTAATTAATGAAAGTTTTATCAAGTTAATTAACAGAAACGACGATTTTTCAAAGTGTTAGATTGAAAACCATTTTTCGAAACGAGATTATTGTCCTCGCGAGAGAGCAGCGGGTCGCGAAGGGATTTTAGGTCAAAATCCATTCCGATAATTTAACGCGCTAAAAAAAAAAAAAAGCTGTAAATCTATAACAAAAAAATCACCTATCAATCCGATTGACAAGTCCATCTATCGAAAAGCTCTGATATTCGACACACGTTTTCCCGTGTGACATTTTGCGTCTCGCGGGCTACGCCTCCGCTCTAATTCTCCCGCTCTAATTCCAACAGTCTCATTAGACACAATTACATTCCTCCTCGGTTTAGTATCCCGACGCCCTACCCCGCGCATCGCAGCCTCTTCTGCAACGCGGTGGTATAACAGGTTGTGCGTCACCGGGAGCGCGAACGCCTAATTCTCATTAATCGGCAAGGAGTGCCTCGCGAAACGCACGTCAGTTGTGACATTCGCGAGCACCGCGACGCCTCATTCCTCAGATTCTCCTCGCGACCACGAGACCGGGACGAAACCGGAAGCCGATTCCGCGGCGCGTTTCGACCCGCGTGTTTATAATTATTCCCCGGGGAAAGGGGGGAGAAAATAAAAAAACGAGAAAGCAAGGAAAGAGAGAAAAAAGGAAAAGTGATCCGGCCGAGCGACCGCCGGCATTGCGACACGTGAAGCGCGACGTGCAAACGGCGACGTGCGAGTCGGAGGGCGAGAGAAAGCGAGAGGGTGCGCGGAAATGAAGACCGGATGGGACGCGACGGAGGGACGTCTCGCGTCTGGTGAATGAACGGGAATCGGATTCACTAACCTGCCCTGCCTGTCCGCCGAGTCCGGAAACCGTGGAGCAACTGAGAGAGATGGTAGCGTCGAGGCGACTGTCCGCGGCTCCACTGCCTTGGCCGTACGAAACCCACCCCCGCGGCACCTTCTCTCTCCGCCACCCCCGCCGTCGATCCTGCCACCACGCCGCCGGGGTCCCTGTTCCTTTCGCTGAACGGGGGATGCTCTTGGGTTGGGACTTCGCTCTCTCTCGCCCCGTTCATGCTCTCATTCGGCCCATTTCCTCTCTCTTCCACTTCCTCCTCTGCCACCCGCCGTTCTCCTCCTCACCTCGCCTACCCCTACGTCAACCCTCTTCCTACCCCCGACCGTCCCCGTCTCTCGCCCCGGCTCGTTCCCTCCGTCACACTCGTCGCGGCTCTTTCATCTCTTTTTCGGGACGATTCTGGGACTCCACCTCCGCGCAGGATTCCACTCGGTCTGTCAACCACCCCCCTCCCCTTCTCCACCCTCGCGTCTCCCCGCTGCTGAATTTTCCCCTGAAAATCATCCTACGGACGAGTGTACGTCCGGGAAACTGCACCCCTCACCGTCAGTGATGTAGTTGTCGCTTGGGGTGCCCTCGAATTCCGCGGCGTTCGGACAGTCGCCAGGCTCTTTGCATTCGCGAGATAACGCGGGACTAAGAGCGCCATGTGTGAATTTAATTTAAACAACGAGTCAGGTGCAGGGCGTGTTAAATTATCCGAGTACACCGAGTTCTAGTTAGACCTTGTTATTTGAGGGGAAGTGAGTGCAAAGAACAGAAACGTTTGCTTTAGCTAATTGGCCACACAACCAAGTTGCGAGGTTCTAAAAGCTCGCTTTTTTTTTCTTTCTTTCTTTTTTCAAAGAACCGACGACGTAGCTCGACGCAGTTAAAAAATATACAAATAAATGTCGGAATAAATATAATATAAAAAAAAGAATAAAAAATAAAGAATAAAAAAAAAAAAAGAAAATAAAATTGAGAGAGCGATCTGATTACTTTAAAGATGCTTCTCGACGAAACCTCGCCCGGGAAAGTCGGGACGATTTTTCCGTTCCTGCCGCCTTTACGTTTCGGCAGGCGCGCGAGGGATGGCTTTCCGCGAAAATGCACTTTACCCGACGTCAGGAAAAATCGCGAAGCAAAATATTACGGCGTTAGCGACGTAAACGCTTCGGAAATAAACGCGACGGCCATTACGCGAGTTCCTCGAGGCCCGCGGATAAGCACTGCATCATGCGAAATGTCAAAGGCTAGCCTCACGCGGCTACATAGAGCGAGCTTAATATTTTTTCGCCCACACGTATCCTCGGAGAAATTGCGAAGGGAACCTACCCCGCTGAGGGCCGATGGGCTCGTAGAGCCCGGTGCCGCGGCGAGTAATAGCTCCTTGTTGACCTAAGTAAATTGCGCCGTCGAAAAAAAAAGTGTTGAAAAAGATCGAGCCGCGTGACGTCCGGGGAATTACGTCCTTTTACCCGGCTTTTCTTATAGACGTTTTACACGTACGATCGAGCGGTGATTGGTGCCAGGGTGGAGTCCCGAACTCGTCTTATCGTTTTACGCCGCCTCAATAAATTGAATACCCGACACGCAATTGCTGAGAAAGATCGAGCGCGAAACTTACTTGGGGAGGGAAGAGATAATTGTGCAAATTTCAATCGTTTACTCGGTGCCTGTAATCTCCGGATTGCGCACAAAGCCGGCGATGAAGCCGAAGTCGACGCAGAAAGCAGCTATTGGATACGTTCACTTATCGCGAAACTCTTTCTATCGCGCAATTTACGGGATAATTTGAGTTCTATCGGAACACGGGTGTTACATCGGATTCGCGCTTACGTTCGTTTTCATCTTCGTGGCTCTTTAATTACACTAATGAACTTCCTGACGAGCCAAGTGAAGGAAGCGAGCTCTTTCGAGCTTGCAAACTCCGGAGCAAAGAAAAAAAAAAAGAAAAAAACGTCGATGAAGCGAACGGACGGCGCGGGCGGAAGCTCGGCGAAGTGCTCGGAAAACTTTTCCCATTTTAGTCGTCGCATCGAAGAGGATTTTCCGCCCTAATCCTCACCGTGGTTGAAGGGTCGGGCGAAAAGTATTAAAAAGGCGCGACCGAATCGCCGGAAGGTTTAATCTCGCGATCGCGAAGGCGAACGCGACGGATCTATTTGCGTTTGCAAAAAAAAAATATTGTATTTTTTTTTTTGGCTTCGAGAATACGCGAAATACTGCTAAATCAGATAGCTACTCGAGCGGAAAATCGCGTACGTGGAATATTGAAGAAGCCGGGGACTTGTTATTAATTGCGTGATCTCGCTGCATCGGGAAAGCTACTCCTCGCGAAAGCTGCGAAATTCATTCACGGTTGCGGCTTCGAGATTAAAACGCCACGAGGATAATCGGGAGAACGAGAAGCCGCCACGAAGCGAGCTATAACGATTTTGACTCCCGGATACTTGTTGCGCAGGCGAGCTAAAACTTAGCTTCTTCAAGCTATATCGACTGTAACTGGTGCGCCGCCGAAAAAAAAAAAGCCCGACCCGCCGAAATTTAATTCCGCCACCGCGTACGACGGATCTTGTGATAAATAAAGATTTTATCTAATAGTTAATAAATTAATTAGGTCTGATTAACTATTGTTACTTATTTAGAATACAATTTTTATGCTACGGTTTTATCTGTTTCGCGCGGAAGAAGCATTTTCTTTTTTTATTTTCTTATTTTTTTTTCTTTTTTTTTTTTTAAGTCTTTTTTTAGGTGTTAAACAGTTTTGTACTTGAAGAACGTAATTATGATTTTCGGAGAATATAAACGCCTACGCGTTTAATGTAGCACAGACCGAACGAATTGTTACGATGCTAGTCATTACGAGGCATGAAATGAGATATATGTAACGATACCGGATCTATTAATATTGAATTGGAAATGTACGCTGTCAGCGAGAAAATTAGAGCAATGCGAATCGCGAGATTATATCGGCAATTATTTTACACGCGGATAAAGGTTACGTTTGTCACATCAAAGACAATTTTAGAAAATCGTCAAGATATCATCTATCGCAGTAACCAAGATCTAATCTTATTATTAGTCCACGATATAAAATCGTAATAAAATTAATAACATAGAAGACTCAATAATTTCGCAATTAGACAATAAAAAATTTATGCGGCGTTTTTTTTTCTTTTTGTATTTTCTAATAAATTATTTTTAATTTTCTCACTTTAAGCATAACTTAAATTTCAACCAAAACACGCTTGCTTTTCACGTCTTTCGTAACTTTTAATTTGTGTAATAATTTAATTCATCGTGTCTGGTAAAGGATCGTTCTTATCTAAAAAAAAAAAATAAAATAATAATAAAAAAAGGGGACAAAAAAAAGCAGACGTTGATTTATATTGCTTATTGAACTAAATAGTTTTAGCCGCGTTCGCTCTTTATCACGGAAGGAAAGGGCATCGGCGCAATGTCGATCGCACGAGTAATTACGGTCGTGCGGCAAATGAATCAGAAAAGTTTTTCGCATTGGCAATTTCTCTCGCCGGTGCTCGCGTCTCAAAATACAAATCTCTCTCTTTCTCTCGGGTAAAATAGAATTTTGTGCCTCGCACCTGACGCTATTATAACCGGACAATGTATGTGTGTCGTGTCAACAATAGATGTCACGCCGCAGTGACGCACATTGTGCCACCCTAGAAGTCTCCTCGAAATAGTTCGATGAATCGGATCGGGGATGGCACGGATCCCGGATGAACGAATTAAATGTAGACGGCGGCCAATGGGAAATTAAGATCAATCAATCATTTAGCTGCCGATTTCTTTTTTCTTCCTCTTTTTTTTTCCCCCCTTTTTTCTTTTTCCCTTTTTTTTTCCCCCGCCAACGTTCGATCATTTTAAAAGAGCGCAAAATGTGTCGGCGCGAGCGATAAAGTGAGGAAATAATTTTGTTCCTCCCGCTATCGTGCATAGAAATTACATAATAGGTTGAAACAGTTGCCATTAATATTCCCGCAGAAACTGGGAGAGTTTAAACTTTCAAGCGCTATGCTTCTTTTTTGATATTAATATAATAAAATAATAAAAGAAATGAGATTAGAATTTTAGATCGTTCCGTCTTTATCAAACTGGACATCACGTTGCAAAGAAAAAAAAAAAAATGTGTACTGCACGCAAAAAAATAATGTAATAAAATTTACGAAGTAACAAAAATAAAGCTGACGTTTAATTCTCACAGCGCAAAATGAGACAAACGAGAGAGCTAATCGGCATCTCGGGAAAGCAGTAACAATCGGAGAACAATAAGATCTCTAAATTTCCTTTCTAAATAAGAAAAGGTTTTTTCTTACGACTACTTTCCGCGGCGAGTCTATCAGAAGTTAACTTCTGCGCGGAAAATTCACATAAAATCAATTGTTTATTCAGTTTATGTTAAAAGGATGAAATGTCCGACGACGTCTCGATCCCGAGGGATCAGCCTGACTTTTCCGATTTCTCAATAAATGCCTCGGAGACGAGAAACGCAGATGCAGATTCGAGTTCGAGGAAATTGCACAGCCCCGACGCATCGATATGCAAGATCTCGATATTAAGTTAAATCACAATCGGGATTGATCGTGACAAAGGAAACTTTCGAAATCAATATCCTCCGCGGAATAGGTAAAGGACGTGAATTATTTTTAAACGCAGATACTTTAGCACGGCCCGAATAAATATTATTTTCCACCTCGTTTGGAAGACCGTTTTGTAAATTAAAACCATACAGTCGTGTGTAATAACGTACAGTTTTTCTATAGACGTACGAATGTGCAATTTCTATTTTCACTTCTCTCTGGTTTAACGCAAATTCTTTAATAAATGCATTTTTCCGGCTACTTTCCGAGGAAAAAAAAATTTACGTAACGTAAGTTTTATGAAAATATTATTTATATAAAAAAATAAAATAAAATTATACACGCTACGACTTTTGAGGCGCTGCATATATTGGAAACGCGGTCAAAGAGTGAAAGACAGTCAGATAAAGAGATAGAGATGAAAGGGTAGAAGTCGTAGATAGAATGCGCAGACGGAAGGGTGCGGGGGTAGATAAAGTGGAAACGATGAGAACGTCGGGGGCAAGAACGGTCCTTTATTCAAGTCCTTGCGGTACGCGCGTTTTCGACAAACATGGAAGCGCATAGTTTTCGCAAAGTTCCCGCGAACACTATGCATCATCTTCCAC